>NW_023270504.1:18719662-18979733 GCF_011800145.1 Mirounga leonina
GCCCGCGCCCGGCTCGGCCGGGTGGACCGCCGGCGGGTGGCGGGCCTCCGGGTGGACGCGGCGGGCCGCGCGCCTGCGGGGGAGGCGGCACGGACCCGGCTCGCTCCCGCGCCGCCGTAGCTCGGGGACGGCCCCGGGAGGGGCCGGGGCCGTGCGGCTGCGAACTTCAGCGTGGGCCAGAATGCTTGGCGAACGCATCGGTGCCCTCGGGCGACTCTGGGCTTGCGGAGCCTCGGCTGGTCGGAAAAGAGCAGCCAAAGGACATCTCAATATATTTATTCACATCATAGAGGGATGATTCAGGGCTGTCAGTTTGCTTGGTTTTTTCCCCCCTTAACTGCCCATGAGTTTGGTTTAAAATAAGTGCAGCCTGGTATTGTCAGCTTGATGCGGGCCAGGCAGCGTGCTAAAGGGCTTTTCATACAGTGCTTACTGTAACTCTAAATAGGACTGTTATCCCCATTCTACAGAACATTCGAAATTGGGAGAAATTGTGAAGGCAGAGCTGAATTGCCGAACGGTATTTACTTAACTACTCCCCTCTTCGTAAAACAGGTTCTATTCCTACAAAAAAAAAAAAAAAAAAAAAAAAGGTCCCGTATTTGTCAGTTTTCTTCCCAATGGATAAGAGCAAGATTAACCAAAGAAACTTATGGAAAGACTTCAACAGTAATCTTAAGAGAGGATTAAGTTTGTTTTACTTCCTCAGCCCTTTTCTGTGCAGACCTTGTGCAAGAAGAGGGTGGGGTTCGGTGGAGGGAACCCCTTCCCAAATGAGTGTCCAGATTCTTACTATACCACCTGCCATCAACAAGTAACCGCAATTAGCAGATTTCAAGGCCTTCGCTTTTGCAACTTGCCGGCCTACCACTCTTAAATCTTTCCGGTCTTTGAAACTGCCTGGGCCTCTGGGATCCATCCGAAGGCATGCACCCCTAGGCTCCTGACTCTGGATTTACCTGCACATTCTGTTCCTTGCCTGCCCTGTGGAGGGGGCTTTCCAGCCACCCTTTTAGCCCAGGGAGCCTGCTCCTTCAGACATACCCGGGACAGGCTAGGAAGTACTCCTGAAACAGAAATGACTCTTTGTGTCTGGAATGTTGAGTGAAACCCTTCTAACTTTTCTGTTCTTTCGGATTGTATGGATTGTTTTAAATGTTCCTTAGATGGAGGGGACAGCCTGAGGAGTAAGGTGGAGATACTGTTTTTCTGAAGATGAGGCACTGTTCATTCAAGAAGAGAACACCTGGCAAGAAACAACTGCTTAAATTGAGTTCCCCCAGATACTCAGCTGAGGCCAGGCCAGTGTGGTCAGGAGTCAAGGCAAAGACTGAGGGCATTTCTGTGGCCGGTGATCCTGACGGCACGGGGCTGGGCAATCCAGAAAAGACTTCTTACAGCCTTGAGGAACAGCTGGTGAAGCCCACGCCACTCTTTCAAACAGACGTGAGCTCTGTCTCCTTTGTTGCACCCATAGTAACCTGTTTTCCAGGTTACTATGGGTGCAATTTTTGGCTTTGTTTTACCCTTCTACTAGACTGCCAACAACATGCGGGCGGAGAACAGGGCCTTTGCCACTTCTTGTTTGTCATGTTTTCTTTGAAGTGCCCAGCTCCGTACTCTGAATTTAACGGGTACCCAACACACACCAAAGGGATTGCATTTTCATCTCCCTGGAATGATCTTTGTATCTACCAGTGTGCACCTATGAATCCAAAAACAACTTCTTTAATTTTTAAAGGTTACTTTGAAGTTTCAATTTGCCAGAAATATTGGCCAACAATTGCACATTCCTCCCAACCTGTCTTTAAAACTAGTATGGACTTCAGACATATAATAGCACTGCCTTTATCCTTCCAGACTGGAAAGCCCCATATTTGTTTTTAGGATGTCTTCTGTAATTTTTCTTGGTGGTGTGTATCGTGAAGTCACATCACTAGGGTAAGAGACGGGTCGGTTACCCAGAGACTTACAAGGTGCCATGTGCCTTAGAGAAAACTGGTTCCAAATCTGGCCCCTGGACTTGCAGGGCTAGATTCTAGAAATGCATTCCTTCTCGTGCTCCAGAGCCAATCAGATACAAAGAAGCTGATTCACCCCGATATACATGGAAGTCTATTCACCAAAACACCAATAATGAATTTTAGTAGACAGGACATTTGCATAGCCTGCCCCAGCCACTTTCTTGTAACCAAATTACACAAGATGGATCACATCAGGGATTCTCAGGCTGGAGGCCTGCTTGATTTGCTTCCTAGGAGGACTGATGCTTCAGTTAGCCTCTGGGTGCTCATACTGGACGGTCCTCCCTAGCACAGCTAGTCCTTGACTCAGGGACACTGCTTTTTCCATGCTCCCATGGCTCACCAGTGCCCACTGGAGACTAACACATTGCCTCTCTGGATAGGCCAGTACCCTTATGTGGTTGTGGAGGAGTTTGCCGACCTGGGAGTTGTTCAGTCTCCTTACGGTGACTTGGTAGGCCTTTGGTGGAGGCTGTTCCTCAATTGATCCTTTGACTCGGAGGGCATTCTCATTTCCAAATTCACTCGAGGTGGTAGTCCATTCTTTCTGTGGCAGTTCATTTTTGGAAGTCTCTACTAGAGAGGTAGTATGGAATTCCAGAAACAGAAAGCATGGAGCCTGACTGCCTGTTTGAATCCTGGCTCCAGTACTTACTGTGTGACCTTCAGCCAGTTATCTACTATCCCTACACCTCAGTTCCTCATCTGGAATGTGGGGATTGTAGTATCTGCCTCCTAAGGTGGTTGTGTGGAACAGGGCCTCGTATACAGTAGGGGCTGTATAATTGAGTGACCGTTATTATTGGCCATTGGAGTTGTTTTTTCTCTGGAAAGGCAGCACGGATCTTTGGATAAGGCAACCAGGACTGCAGATGATAATCTATGTGCTGTGAAGTAATAACTTGTTATAAAAGCAGGATTTTTCCTTAACCGAGGCCCAGCATCGCAGGCATTTGGGGTACACAGCAGCACGTTAAGCCAGTGCTTGAGGAAACAGTGAGCAGAGCCCTAGGTCGCTTTCCTGGGTCACGACTGATCGATTGAAATCACCTTGATTTTTCTAAGTGCAATTTTATCAATCATGCTCGCTTTAGTATTTCCCAACTCTTCTCAGTCTTTCTGAGCCCCGCTAAATCTTCCTACAGCACATCCCCATTGTCTAAGCGTTTCAGACCCAAAAGAAGTCAGTGCCGTCTGTAAACCCGAATATTTTCTCGTGCTCTCCCTCTATCAGTTTGTTTATAAAAATGTATACAAGATAAGTTCCGGAACAATTTCTGGGGGAAGTGTCCATTCATCTTTATCATTAAAATTTGTTCCTAGTCCTTCTAGAAATGTGAATCTGATGGCAAAGATCAAAATCTTTCTCCAGAAGAAAATTTAAAGGATCCTCCTTCAGTCTTTAAATTGAGGTAGAGCATTTAAAAAAAAACTTTTCATAGTAGATAAACTGCAAATCACGTGAGCTTCAGCTTGGAACTTCTGACATGCAGAACAGAAAGTATTGTTTTCACACTTTTTCAGGCATTATTTTAATTTTTGTCACCTGTCATCTTTTGTTGTTTTTTTTTTTTATTCTAAATTATCAAGCATTAACTATTGAGATAGCAAGTTAGGCAGCAGCACCAAAAATGGAATGACTCTCAAAGGATTTATTTTGTCCAACATTTTAAGTTTTTTAAAATGCATTTATGCTTTGTCTTTTTTTTTTTAATGGAGTAAGTTCCAGTTGCTCCTAAAACTTGTATTTTACAATCACATGAAAATTGCACTTTAAGATGTAGCTAGAAAATTTATAAATGCTTTATGTTGTTTTTTTGCAGTACTGCAACACAGGAACTTACTCAATGGGGTAGAAGATGAAACTAAGAGAGGTAGTGAAAATGTGAGGAAACTTTAATCTAGAACTTGAAACTCTGTCTGCACCAACAACAGATATCATGTTACAATCTTCCAATGGGAAATTGTGAAAGTCTCTTGATTTAGAGCTCGCTCTGAAATGTGTCAGTTAGCCTTGCAAATGAGTTACCATCCTAGCACCTGAGGTAGTGGCGAGTTATTCAAACCAGCATTTGCAAACACAAGATAGCAAAATTCGAACCCACAATCCGAAATCAAGAACGAATACACATAGACTCAATACCGATCTGTCTCCTTCCTAGCTGGTGTGAAAATTTGGGATGTAGGCAAGAAAACACTATTCGGCCCAAAGGAGTTGATACAATGAAAGAACAGATGCCTCCCCGTGATTCTCAAGGAGCTTGTAATTAAATTTTTGAACCACGTACATACAAAGACATATAACTAAAGAGTGACGGGGATGAGGAGTGAGCAAGGAGCATCGAATGAGAACGGAGCAAAGTTGACTTTCTGTTGATAGGACTTTTAGCAAGAACTCTGATTGAAGTTAGCAGTGCAGACAGGATAGTTCGTTCCGAGGGGATGAAGGAAAGGTATCACTCCAGATCCAAGCAAATCTCCAGCATTTTTCTGTATTAGCGTTTTGTTTCTGTGACGCTATTTTTTTTAAAGTGGCATCCCTTTCTACTTACCTAATATATTGGCCACAGTATGCCTCCCACCTCACATCCTCTCACTGCTGTCTATGTGAGCTTTAGCGTCTGTAATGTGAGGGCCCTCACCCTAGCCACCCTGCAGGGATGCCTTGCTTTCTACCTCAAGCTTCTCCCGCATCATAACCATTTCACACCGGAGCACCTGCCAACCTGGGAAGAGGGATTTTAACCCCTCGTAGGGCAACTTTTGACCAACGTGGGATGGATGCAGGTAGTTAAATGCTCCTTCTTCCATCCCTGGGATGGGGTCCTCAAGGGCTTATCCGCAATGTGGGCCATCTCAGATTGCACCTTTGAATTAGCTTTCCCTCCTTCCCTGTTTCACTTTCCCCACCTCCCATCCCTGTTCCCAGAATAATACCCCTTTCAGCAAGAGTCCTAGGCTCTGATTTCTGCTGGGAGTGAGAACTGAAACCCTTAGAATGTTGCTGCCTGGAGGTTGTTTATCATGATTCAGTTATTTTCTTAGTGACTCTGCTGAAGAGTCAAAGCAAATCCAAAAACCAGATATCAATTTGCCAAGCCCTTTCCAAGAAGAAAGTGGAACGTCAACGTACACTGAGAGATACGGAGACATTTTGTTCGGTGGACATAAAAGAGAAATGCAGGGGCACCTGGGTGCCTCAGTTTGTTAAGTGACTGCCTTTGGCTCAGGTCATGAGCCCCGCATCAGGCTCCCTGCTTGGCGGGAAGCCTGCTTCTCCCTCTCCCACTCCCCCTGCTTGTGTTCTCTCTCTGTCGCTCTCTCTCTCCCCCCCGCCCCGTCAATTAAATAAATAAATAAATAAAATCTTAAAAAAAAAAAGAGAGAGAGAGAAATGCAATTCAAGGATCAGGATCAGAGAAGTGAGGGGCGCCTGGGTGGCTCAGTTGGCTAAGCGACTGCCTTCGGCTCAGGTCATGATCCCGGGGTCCTGGGATCAAGCTCCTTGCTCAGCGGGGAGCCTGCTTTTCCCTCTCCCTCTGCCTTCTGCTCCCCATGCTTGTGCGCTCTCTCTGTCAAATAAATAAATAAAATCTTTAAAAAAAAAAAAAAGATCAGAGAAGTGTCAGCTAAACTCAATCTGAATAGATTAAGTTGCAGTCTTAATTTTTAAAATATTTTCTCTCACATATTCTGTGTCTGCCTTCTCAGGTTTCTTCCTCTTTTTCTCTATCTAACTTACTGAATATATTAGGTAAAATTACATTGCTCCAGGTTAAAAATCATTTACTCTATCATGAATAAAGTGCCCGGAAAAATAGGCTCCAGATATGGGAGACAGTGATTTAGACCACTTACGACTATTTTACAAATTCTAAGACAGGGTTAGGATTTTTTTTTTTTTCCCAACTAAAAACAATTCAGAGAAAATATTAGAATACACAAGTAAATAAATTTAATTCGGGTGTTTGGGTTTTTATGTCGAGAGAAATATAACAATGAGGAGGCTTCTTCCATCTTTGTCTACACAAGAAAAATACTGTTTTTATAAAGTAACGTTCCCATTCATTCAACAGATATCTATCAAGTGTGTTGATTTTGAAGATGTTGCTGCTAAATATTTTTAAATCTTATTTCCCTTTTCACAGGTCTAGGGGGACATGGCATTTTGCCCATTGGGCATCTGACCCATCCCCTCAGCCCCTTCCCTGAGCTTGAAGATATAATGACTTGAGTTATTTTAGATCAACTTCTGTGAATGTTCTGATAAACTTCACTTTCATTAGAACACACTCAATAAACTAGACTCATCCCAGAAACAGTACTGTGCCGGGTACTGCACTCCCGGGATATACAGCAGTAAGCAGGATTTAAATTATGTGATCTTGTTCTACCTTCTTGCAGTTAAGCTTTCCACAACATTTGCTTCCTGATATGGAGATTTTTTTTTTTTTAATAGAAAAGTGAAGTGGCTTAAACTATTAAAAGATTTAAGAAAATCAGAAAGTAGTATGGTACCAGGAAATCCAGAAGGAGTCGATGCATGGAGAAAACATTGAGGGAGGCAGGACCTCAGTTAGGGATGGAGTAAGAAACTCAGATTTTGGCTTAATTCAGAAAGCACTTGCTAAATCAGTCAGTTTGTTAGCAGTAAATTTTTATCATTGAATTATCTTAAGGGAAAAGGAAAAGGGCTTTTTTTTTTTTTTTTTTTTTAACACCTGGAGGCACACTGATGTCAAAAAAGCACCGATTTGTGGAAGAGTATTATTTGTGGTCAGGAAGTTATGTAGTGCCAACAACAGTGAAAACACAGCCCTTGATTGCTTGGATGGAGAGCAAGCCAAGGTTTGTGGCAAAGGGGCTGTTGGAAGGGAAGGTGAAGTTAGGGAAGGCCATGGTGTTCAATGAGAAATGCCAAGATTTTGGAGAAGGGAACAAAGCTAAAATCGTGCCATGTGGGTAGAACTGAAAGGAAAGAGCCTGACAAGGCTGTTCAGCATCCTTCTTCCCTCCACAGTTTCTGTTCATGACCCTGCCCCCACACCTTGTTGCAGCAGTTTGCAGCTACTATGGTTTCTAGTCAGCCATGCTTTCTTCTTCCCTACAAGACTCACTGCGGGTGAGGTGGAAGAGAATGTGTGCAAAAAGCTGGGGAAAGGCTGAGGCTATGCCACTGTGATCCAAAATCAATTTGGAAGAAGGGTCGTTTCTGTGGATGCTACCCACAGTTGTCAAATTGTGGCCACTGGCTTTATTAACAATTAGACTATTATTTGTCACCGGAAGTCTGTTAAAGTATTGTGAACCTACCTCTGTTTATGAACATCATTATTTCCATTTAGCCATTTTTAAAGAAAGCCCACCATTATGGTCATGACTTTGCTTGGAAGTAAATGGACCTTCCTGCTCAGGATCATTCTTTAAGAGTCATAATCAGCTTTAGCTTCTAAGCCTGACCAAATCCCAGCTAATCACCCAGCCCCCTTGGGACAAGGTGCTATGATACTCTAGAATTAAGATTATACCTTTAGCACTTATTTGATAAACAATCTTTGCATCTAAAATGAAATAAAATAGGGGTGCCTGGGTGGCTCAGTCGTTAAGCGTCTGCCTTTGGCTCAGGTCATGATTCCAGGGTTCTGGGATCGAGCCCCACATCGGGCTCCCTGCTCGGCAGGAAGCTAGCTTCTCCCTCTCCCTCTTCTCCTGCTTGTGTTCCCTCTCTCGCTGTGTCTCTCTCTGTCAAATAAATAAATAAAATCTTAAAAAATAATAATAAAATAAAATAAAATGTTGGTCTATTTTTAATGTTGACAACAGATAACCATATATAAACATTTTATCTGAACTTTTTGGTATCTTTACCACTGAAAATAGAGTATGTCCCAAATTAAACTCCTATTCCCTCCCAGACCTATACCCCATCTGCTCCCTCTCTCAGTAAATGATACAACAACATCCATCCACTGAGTCTCAGTCTAGAACCTGAGAGTCATTCTGGCCTCTTCCCAGCTCTTTGATGACCTGAACATAAAGTTGGTCTTTAACCCAAGCAGGTGTGCAGTAGTTTCTTAGGCCAAGAAACAAATGTATCACATACCACTTCCTTTCTCCATTTCTTTTTTCCTTTTTTCTCTCTCTTTCTTCCTAAATCTTCCTAAGATACTCACTGAGTATCTGTGACAGGCTAGGCACTATACTAATGCTGATTCTTTGGCCTCCAGGAGCTCATAGGCTAGCAGCAGCTGAAGACATGGGAGTTACAGTACAATGTGATAGGCCCAAAGAAGATGTACCTACAAGCAAGTTATATTGAGCTTGTAGAGCAAGTCAACCCTCACAAATTGGGTGCTGCTTCCTGAGTTTTAAGTAGCAATTTTGAGATAGCTACGTGGTTAACAAGAGAGAAACTCTTGGGCAGAGGAAATAGCATATGCAAAGTCAGAAGTGTCGAACCAGCTCATGGCAGGTCGGACAGTGGTATAGAATGGCTTCCAGATCACCAAGTGCAAGGGGAGGTGGATGAAGCTGCATGGGGTAGGCAGAAAGCAGATCATGAAGCCAAGAGTGTAAGCTGAAGAATTTTATTTCTAGGAAATTGAAGTCATTGAAGATTTTGGTAGGCAAGTAAATAAATCAGTTTTGCATTTTAGGAAGGTCACTCTGGCAGAGTATGAAGAATGAATTACAGGTCAAAGGAACCTTGAAAAAGGCCTGTATTACAGTTAAGGTTAGTTGTGATACTGGAAGTGGCATAGAAAGGTAGAACTACAGAGGTAGAGACTGGAGGAGAGATGCTTAGGAGGCTTTGATTCAACATGAGTTTGCAGGAGAGAGAGGGAGCCTGGATGGGCTTGGGTCTCAGGTGGAAAGATCACAGAGATAGAAAGCAGAAGGTGGAGGATGGGTGGGAGAGAATAGGAGTTCTCTTTTGGGTATTTGGAATTTCTTTGGCTTATGGAATCATCCAAGTGGTGTTATCAAGTGTGCTGTTGGGTGTACAAGATAAAGAGGAACCCATGGGGACAATGAGAAAGAAAGCAGGCAGAGGAGGAGATTCAGGAGATTCATGTTGAGCCATGGAAAGAGCTTTAAGAACAAGTGGTCATCAGGGTCAAATGCTCTCAGCAGTTCATGTGACAATAGGATTCAAGGATGTTATTAGTGACCCAAGAAGAACAGTGTCAGTAGCAGGGTGAGCATGGATACCAGCTGCAGCAGGCTGACAGGAGGAAGGTGAGGAAGTGGTGTGTGTGTTCCTCTTTCAAAAGGATGAGGCCTGGAAATGGGCCAGTCATATCACAGCTCTCTCACCAGTACCTAGCTGAGCCCCTGACACAGCGTGCCTTATAATATTTGTAATAATTTCATGAGAGGAGAGAGAGATTCTGGCAATGGCCAGATCTGGTCCCAGGATCCAGAGAGAGCTTCTGTGATTGGTTTGCCCTTAGCCACGAGACAATGGAGCATGTCAGTACACTAAAGCAGGGGGGCCACTGCAGGAAGAGAGCATTAGGGCACAGGAACAAGACACAGGATGGAACAAAGTTCCCAAGGAAAGTAAGAGGAGTCGATCCATAGCATGGGTAGAGGATTGAGGTGAACCAGAAGAGAGAGATGGCTATAGGATTTGTAAGGACGAATTCACAAAATTATCAAGAACTTGAGAGGCTCACAGGTGATAGTTTTTTTTCTGCAAAATAGGAATATAATGTCATGTGTGAAGAATGAGGCAAGAGAGATAGGATAAGATGCCTGAGAATATGGATGCTTTGGTCCAACTGACTTGGGGGTCAAAAATGTTACAGACCAGGTACATGAACCCTATCCTTGGATGAAGTAAGAGCTGGGCAAGTGCTCCAGCTCTGGCCTTGCCCAGAATCCCATCTCTGAGGATGAAGCATTTAGACCCACCTCTGTGATGCTCTAATTACCTCCCCCTACCTTTGACCTAGTTCACTGTGCTCTGAGCTTATCCCCCTTGATCAGGCTCTGGTTTTTCCCCACTTAATAACAAGGACAAAGTATAGTGGCAGATTTCCCGATTATAATAGTGGCAGATTTCCCACTTCTAATAGAATGGAATTCTTTAAAAGCAAATGTGTTGCAATTGTTGGTTACATGGGGAAAAAAATGCATCAGCAAATCAGTTAAATAGCATCCTATTATCATTGCTTCTTCTTTTCTTCCAGAAGTCTACTATGCAACCGCGTACTGGATGCCTGCTGAAAAGACAGTGCAAGTCAAAAAAGTACTGGACAGGAATGGGGATGCCTATGGCTTTTACAATGACTCTATGAAAACCACAGGCTGGGGCATCCTGGAGATCAGAGCGGGGTATGGTTCTCAGACCCTGAGCAATGAGATCATCATGTTTGTGGCTGGCTTTTTGGAGGGTTACCTCACTGCCCCGTAAGTACTTCAGTCTTCAGTCATGGTGGAGAACTACCAGGCAACTCTATCCCTTTCTTTGTCCACCAGTGGCTTTGTCTTCCTGACATTGGACATTAGAACTGGAAAGTAGCTGAGGTCCCTCTCATAGGATAGAAACATGATCAGAATCCCATTTTCACCTCCAATCAGTACCTGCTTTGGAAGGAACAAAGCCCCCAATTGTGGCATTCTTCCATTCTCGTGGCACTTAAAATCTTTCTTTTTGTGAAACTGTTTTAAAATACAGCTAAGCCATTTTATCCTACTAGCCATTTATTGTCTGGTAGAAAGAAAATGATGGGTGGAGTGACCGAGAAACACAAAACACAGAGGATTCGTTAAATTTAAAATGTAAGAGCATTTTTTCAACAGTCTTAAAACAATACTTTCAAGTGGGCAAAGATTTTAAATTGAAATCCTGATGTCTAATATAAACAGTCCTTCCGGTTCTATTGTTATTTAATTCTTACATCTTTCCCATGTCTTATGAAAATAACAAGGATGTAGTTAATAATAATGCAATCAGGACACATCCTTTTCTGAGATAAGCTCTTTAAGAAGCTTGCAACTCATTTAATCAAGCCTCATCCTTTCTTTGATATAAAAAATGTCTTGATGATTTGGCTTTTTTCTTTTATTATCTGTGACCTAGACGCTTGAGGGCAGTTTAACCAAACCCTGTTGTGTGCTGTTACCACCTTTGTGAGGCACCTTATTAAGTGCAGTGCCGATCTTAATTTGTTTCTAAGTGCTGGAGATTATATCAAATGTTGAATAACTAGTTCTTGTGTTCTGATATCTCTTTTTTAATGAACTAGAAATTCCTGTTTTTCTTTTTATACCAAATTTTTATTACTCTACCATACAGGTCCCTTTAATGGTATACTACTCAGAGATGTATAAAACTTGATAAATGGATTAAGATTTTAAAAACATGTTTAGGGGCGCTTGGGTGGCTCAGTTGGTTAAGCGTCCAATTCTTGATTTCGGCTCAAGACACAATCTCAGGGTCATGAGATTGAGCACCCTGTCAGGCTCTGTGCTGGGCGTGGAGCCTGCTTAAGATTCTCTCTCCCTCTCCCTTTGCCCCTCTCTGCACAAAAAAATTAAAAATTAAAAATTAAAAAAAATGTTTAAAACTGTAATTCATATAAATATAAATATATATAACATATAATCTGAACATTTCATCCTTCTCTACAAATCTATATTTACTGTGTATCTACTAGTTCTGATTGCATTACTTAAATTGAGTTGCAAGTTTAGAGAAATAATTTGGGCTGAAATTGTGTGGCTATAAATACATTAGGTTATCATGAGTGCTATACATAATGGGCCTTTAAGGGAAACTGTGATTTGAGGGAGCAGCTCTAATCTGAGACTGTGGTAAGGATGAGCATGTCTTCTGTGGGTATGGGTATCACAACAGGAGCTTTAGGGAATTTGCCAGAAGGCTTCTGACGAAGGTAGAATGTCTGATATTCTTATGACTCAGGAAAACATAGATTTTAACATCTCACTTCTAGGGGTAACTTTATCACTTTACCCTTATTCTTAATATAAAGCATTGATCTATCCTTGAGTACCTTTATCCATTGACAAAGAAGATCCATAGAAATACAGGTTAATATCAATTCTATTAATAACTTTTTTTTTTAAAGATTTTATTTATTTATTTGAGAGAGAGAAAGTGAGCGAGAGAGAGCACAATCAGGGTGAAAGGCAGAGGGAGAAGCAAACTCCCCGCTGAGCCGGGAGCCCGATGTGGGACTAAATCCCTGGACTCCAGGATCATGACCTGAGCTACAGGCAGACGCTTAACTGACTGAGCCACCCAGGCGCCATATTAGCAACTTTTTAAATACTTCTGTATTAGAGTAAAATTACTTAAATTTTATTTCTTAAAAGGAAAACAGTTAGCTATTATTCAGTAACTGGGTTTTTTGTTTGTTTACTCTGCATATTTGCCCACTCCTTTCAAAGAAAATTCAACATGTGTGAGTCTTTTAAGATGAAAACAACTTCCTGGGGTACCAGGGGGCCTAGTCAGTTGAGCGTCCAACTCTTGCTTTTGGGTCAGGTCATGGTCTCAGGGTCGTGAGATCGAGCCCTCTTTTTCTGGGCTCTGTTCTGGGTGCGGAGCCTGCTTTAGACTCTCTCTCCCTCTCCCTGTGCCCCTCCCCCCCACCGTCCACTTGCATGCTCTCTCTCACAAAAAAATAAGAATAAATAAATAAATAAAAACAACTTCCTGCATATTGTGACCCATTTTGAGGATCTGGCAACTGAGTCTTCCCTCCCTTCAGGCCAGTAGCAGCCCCTGTGAGCAAATGATCAGGAGTAAGGAAGAGGTGGGTATAGTAACCTCAGTGAATACTGGTTCATTAAGGAAAAGTTGGCAGACTCTTCTTGGGAACATTTCTGCTGCAGAGAACAGCCTGGAAAGAGGGCTTGAATCATAAATACTACAACAGTCCAAAAGGAAGGCACCTCATGGGCCAGAAGTCAAAGAAGGCTTTGTGGAAGGAGTGAGTGGTGGGTCTGGTGATTGATGGGTGAGAACATTCGGCTTGGCTGGGAAGAGGAAGAAAATAATGCTGGGCAGAAGGAAACAGAACCAAGTACTGAAAAAAGGCAGTGAGTCTGAAATGAGTAAGTTGCATTTACAAATGAGCGAGAGAGGAGTAGAGGCTCCATTGATTAGGCAGAGGGCAACAGGTTTAAAAAGGTAGATGGGGGCCGTATCCTGGAAGGCTTTGGATGGAAGCCTGCCCATTCGGCAGCTGTCATTCTTCATTTCAATCATAGAGCACTCAGAGGTTTCTTGAATTTGAAAGACAGCATCTCTGTTTTATATTCATTATGACAGTTCAAGGATATCATCTGCTCCAAGGATGGGTTTCCCAAAGATGCAGTACCAAGAGTCTTGAGAGGACCTCTGCCCTGCAGAGACTTTGATAGATCTCATGGAACAGAAGATGTTGGTGATCAGGAAGAACCGTGACAAAGAGCCAAAGGGGCTGGATGGAAGAGAGAAGTCAGGTATTTGTATATTTGAACAAGAAAGAGAAAGAAAAAGAGAAAGAGAAGGAGGAGAGGATAAAAAGGGAAAAGAGGAAGGGAGCAAGGGAGGAAGGAAGGAGAACAGAACCAAAAAGAGGAAAAGGAAGGATTGCAGCCAAAACTATCGTTAGAAAGACAGTTCCCATGAGCACCTCTTAAGAGGCTGTCATTCTAATCACATGCCTGAAAAGTCAAATAAATAGGGAAGATTTCCCAGCTTGCATTGAAAGGACTTACTCTGTGCCTAGCTCGAAGCTCACAATAGTGCGATGTGACCCAGCATGCTTAGAACATCCCTGGCAATGGGCTGGAGAAGAGAGAAGCAGAGAGGAGGCCATCAATTTCCTCCCTATGGTCCAGGAGAAGGCTTGTCATATATTCTGATGCCCAAGAGCTCATTTTGAAGGAAGGAGAGCTGCGAGATGGAATGCGGAATCTGGGCTCCCAGTGATAAGAGCTCCAGGAGGGAGACAGAACAGAGGGCATACTGGAAGGATTCACAGGACTGCAACTCCCAGACTGCAGGCACCGCCAAAGACTTGCTGCAGTTGGCCACACAGCCGTACAGCCCACCGACACTCCTGACCGAGCTGTGAGAGGCAGGGTGGCTGCCTCTGAGCAGAGCTAACTCGGCATTCTCTGAAGCAAAGCAGAGGAGCTTAAACTGTTGGCCCTCTGGAAGCTGTGGCTAGAGTCACAAACCAACAGAGGAGGAGGACTACATGTCACAGGCAAGGGTTTTGTTTGTGTTTGTTTTCAGCTACACATGGGCAACTGTCTGAGAAGCAATAGCATCTTCATACACAGACATCAGTTTTTCAATCTAAAACCTATACTCCTGGAGACTGTTACTTGGAGGTGTTTGCAAGGTGTGATTCCACTTACCAAGACACAGCTTTGGAGCAAGAGCATCTGCGGGGGTGCTTGGGCTCAGGTCATGATCCCGGGGTCCTGGGATGGAGCCCCACATCGGGCTCCCTGCTCAGCGGGGAGTCTGCTTCTCCCTCTCCCTCTGCCGCTCCCCCTGCCTGTGCTCTCCTGCTCTCTCTCAAATAAATAAATAAAATCTTAAAAAAAAAAAAAAAGAGCAGCTGAGCCTGGTTTGAGAAGGTGAATTTATGCCAAAGGCCAAAAGAAAGAGCCCCCTTTTCTTGTTTTCCTTTTTTTTTTTTTTAAGATTTATTTATTTATCTGAGAGAGAGAGCGGATGTGTGTGCACGCAAGCAGGGGGAGGGGCAGATGGGAGAGAATCTCATGCAGACTCGGTGCTGAGCGCAGAGCCTCACGAGGGCCTCAACCTCACAACCCTGAGATCATGCCCTGAGCTGAAGCCAAGAGTCCCAAGCTGAACCAACTGGCCACCCAGGTATGCACCTTGTTCTCCTTTCAGCTTGCAAAGTTGCTCAGGCAGCTGCCAAGAGCCGTGGGAAGTTTAGGGCCGCCATGTTCTTCCCACATCACCACATTTAAAATGGAGTGACATTCCTTATATTCTCCAGAACCTTGAGGGGAGAGAAGTGTGTGCGAGGTTGGGTATTGTGGTAAGAACAGTTGAGATACTGTGATAAAGAGCTTGGTTTAACTACCTTGGAGGAAATAATTTGCTCTTTCCAACCTATGACATACTTGCGAGGCCAAATGAAAACAAAGAAATATCCTGAAATCCTCCATCATTTCATTTGAAGTGTTCAGTAATTGGTTGCTTCCTTGAACTCTTACAAACACTCTCCAGACAGCCCTCTGTACTTTCTCACGAAGTCCCAGGCCATCTACAGTCCTGCCACTGCACCGTTATCCCAGGGGGTAGAGTGGAAGCAGCAGGTCTAGCCGGGCCACATCATGGAGGCAGCTGTAGACATTTCCAGGGGCTTCTCTCACTGTCTTGCCCTTTCTCAGGCTCTCCCGCCCCCGCCCATCTCCTGAGGAGCTGCTCCCTGCAAGACACTGCCATTTCCATGCAAACATTCCTTCCAGGTGGGCTCCTGAGCCCTCCCATGCTGCCCTGTCAACCTGTCACACATCCCTTTCCAGGAACTCTTAGCACTGCATTCTCTGAGAGCCAGATGCTGCCTCCCCCATCTCCAGCAATTGAAATACTGCTCAGCCCCACAAGACCCATCTCACATGCTAGCTCCTCAAAGCATTCTCCGATTCCGTTCCCACTGGGTTGAGCTCCTTCTCTCCCCTCCACCATCTGTTAGTGCTTTGGAGGCAGATCCCTATCTTATTCATCTTTATATACCCCAGACACCTGGCACAGCACTTCTGCCCCCAGCAGTTACTTAATTACATTGCTGATTAGGTTTAATTGAATCCTGTGCTGTTCCAGTTCTTTAAGGATGAACCCAAAGTGTGAGGTACATATTTCCATGTAATGCAGTGTCTAGCAACCATGGCCAAATGGAGTTTCTCCCTTAGTTTTTTAACTTGATGGGCTGGCTCCCTAATCAGAGTATCTCATGTCTCACTAATGATGTAAAAGCTGATAAATAGTCCTAGATGGGTCTTACTAAAATGAGTCATGAAACCTTTCTGCAAAGAATGATGGTGAGGGTGTGGGTACCAGATCTGCTCCAGTTTTTAATAAAGTGGCTGAGCCCGTGTGTGGCTGAGGCAGTGGCTGAAATATCTCCTCTGGAATTCTCTAGTTGGAGCGAGCCAATTCACTGCAGCAAACACATGTTACACTGCCTTGTGGCAGGCTCTGGGGAGGGGGAGAAAGGCAGGGGGCGGGTTAGCTCCTGAGCACATTCTTCAAAGAGAACTCCATTTAAGTTGATTGTTGACACAACAGTTGGTAAAACTAGGATGAAAGGAGGTTCTAGCAAGATTATGGCACAAGTAGAGGAAGTTAGTCAAAGGTGGTCCCTTTTGTTTCTGGCCTACTCCCAAGAAATACCTCAAGAATCTCTTCCACAGCCCCCCGTTGCTCCTTCGATGCTAGAAACTCAACATGCTTCCCACTCAAGACGGTAGGCAAAGCAAAGTGAGACACATTCCCATCCTCAAATATATCAAATGGCCCAAGAACTAGTAATTATTTGGACCTTCCCATGAACACAAGGTGCTCCTCCTGATGATGATGACAGTGATGGCGATGACTAGCTCTTATATGGCATTTAAAATGGGCCAGACACTGTGCAAAGCATTTTACAAGTTAAATTACTTACTCCACAACACTGTGATGTACATATTATTATTCCCATTATTATTGACGTGAACAGTTGAGCACAGAGGAGTTAAGTAACAAGCCGAAAGTCACAAAGCTAGTAAGCAGGGAAGAGGTTGTCTAGCTAGAGTTTCAGTGCGCATATACATGTACGCAAGCAGTTGGCTTCATTGCTATAGGAAATTCTAGAGGAGCTTGTTATGGTCTCAGGGCCAGAAAGTTAAAGCAATTAGAAAAGAGTAGAAGACAGCTCCTAACAGGTGCTAAATGATATGGTATTAATGTGATGCGAAGAGACTCAGGGTAGGGTGGGAGTATGTGTGTCTTCATGATTCTCACATGCGCATGCATGTGAGAGACGTAAAGGTAAGCAAAGTCTTGGCCAGCTTAGGAGGAAACTTACTGACTTTACACACCGCAGAGCTGGAATCAACATAACATATCCGTGAGGTGGATTCTGGTGTTGGCTCTGCGTGATGAGAATTTGGAAGCACAGAGAAGTTGGGCAGCTTGCTTATGGTCATGCCACCTAGAAGTAGTGAAGTCAACCTTTGAACTCAGAATTCAAAGTCTCTACCCTTAACTGCTGTCCTCTATTGCTCTACCACACAAAAGTGTAGAATCCCAGACCCAGGGACCAGAGAAGGGCCTCAACCTGAGGAAAGTGGACTGTAGTCCTCAGGGCTCCTGAATGGGGCAGGATCTGTTATCTCAAGGTGGAGGTGTCTCTTCCCCTGCTCTGAATGTCAGAATAGAAAAATCTGGTCCCCCCACCCCCAACCAAAAAAGAGAAATAAATGCTCCATGATTCCAACCCAGTTACCCATCTATACCTCCATCTGTCCTGTCTACTGTTATGTGGACATCTTCAGCAACCACCCCCAAGTCAAGATTCATGTTCCTCTGTTTCAAAGTGTCTCAGCCTCGGCCCTATTGACATTTTGGGTCAAATAATTCTTTGTTGTGGGGGCTGTCCTGTGCATTGCAGGGTGTTTAGCAGCATCCCTGACCTCTACCCACTAGATGCCAGCAGCACCTTGCCCCCGACACACCCCCTAATGTGAAACCAAAAATGCCTACAGACATCGTCAAATGCCCTGTGGAGGAAAAAATCACTCCAGTTGAGAAACCTAGCTCTATTTTGAAATAGACTGAAAAAATTGAGAGGATCTAGAACTCTGGATGGAGAGTAGGCATGTACAGTGATGAAGACTTTGGGTAAGGATTATAAAGACCTTTTTTGTTTCTTTACCTGAATGAGCCTTGTGGGTCTTTAGCTTACAAACTATTTTTTCCAAAATAGAACTTTGTTTTTATATAAAACATTTTAAGAAACTCCTGATGGCAGAACATGTTACCATAGCCATTTCTATACAAACAAATAACTTATTATTTAAACGGAGTCAATTAAGAATGTTTCACTCCTCCTCCAAACCCTTTTTCTCAGCATGGACTGGTATTACTGCTGCACCTTGGAGGGAGGGGAGATGTTTAATCAGTGGTTGTCCTTTGTCCTCCGGCATCCACCGAATTGGAACAATCTTGTTCAGTCTTTAGCTTGGATGTTTCCCTGTGTGACATCTGATGAGGTTTCTGTGGTGTCCCTGGTCTCCAGCTGTATAATTAGTGCCATCTGAGTTGGCAGTAGTCACCACAAGTGTAAGTAGTCTTCTGCCCCCAGCTAGTCCAATGTCCACTTACTCCCTGTCAGGCCATACAAAAAAAAAAAAAAAAAAAAAGTTTGACTGCTCCCCAGAGCTCACTGAGGTATGCAAGGCTCATGAGCCCAGACAGCCCAGGCAGCCATCTCCACTTCTCCATGAAGCCATGGGGTGGCAAACTATGGGTTGTTTCCTCCCCAAGCAACTAAATCACGTCATCAAACTCACAGGGAGTTTCTGTATTCCATTCACCTGGAGTATGAGCCCAGGCAGAAGGTCCCTTTCTTGTCACCCACAGATCTGTCTAGCTTTATTGCTGTTCTCTCCCTCCTTTTTAGAGGTGGTAGATAGAGAAACGTGATGAACTTAATAATATAAATGTGGCACCATAAAAAAAAATAATGTGAACAAAAGTTAAATGGGATAACTCAGTTTTAAAAAAGATTTAGAAATAATTTGAAGGAGGGCGCCTGGGTGGCTCAGTTGGTTGAGCGACTGCCTTCGGCTCGGGTCATGATCCTGGAGTCCCTGGATCGAGTCCGCGTCGGGCTCCCTGCTCGGCGGGGAGTCTGCTTCTCCCTCTGACCCTCCCCCCTCTCATGTGCTCTCTCTCTGTCTCTCTCTCAAATAAATAAATAAAAATCTTAAAAAAAAAAAAATAATTTGAAGGAAAAGCTCTCATGAAGTGAATTTATTGAATTCAAGGATCATAAAAGATTTCAAAGGATTTTAATGTTGTTTACCTAACTGGCAATAGAACTATTCTCATTTTATCAGTTTTAGTTCTGGAAATTACTAGATAAATGATATCTAAAGTTCCAAAGTATAGCATCCTGTTCTTGGAATCTGAGTCACCACCTCCTGTTTACAATGCCAACCTTCCTCAGTCAGTAAAAAGCATCAAATAAAAACCAGAACTAGGACCTTAGATAAATTTTCAGTCCAGAGAGCATTGCTCCAAACTTATAGCAAAAGGTAGATAAAATATATAGAAAGCATTATAGTAATACAGTGGGTCCCAAAACAAGATTAAACATCTTTTGAGCCAGAAATAGTTATAGAAAACAGTGATGAATTGTGGATCTGCTGGGCTCTTGGCATGAAACAGGCAGAGACAGCCATCCCCGCTGATGGGTGAAGGCCTCAGGACTTGAGTGAGCTGAGTCGAGGCTGAACTGAAGTAACCTCGATGCTTTTGACGGTTTATAAAATTAAGAGGCCACAGAATAATTTATACTGATGTGCATCCTAGTGTACAGATTATAAGAAACCATGAGCTTACGATTGGGGGGGGGTTGGGGTGGGCCAACAAGAACCAAATCATCCATGTGCTGGTTCAATTACAGATATATCTGCAATATCCCCATAGGAAAGAAGTTTCCAAAAAGCCACTATAAGACCTGGTTTTCACAGAGTCAGATGCAGTCATTTAGGGAAAAGTGAGAGGAGGGTGGTGAAGGTAGGGAGAGAGAAAAAAAGGAGAGAGAATATGAGAATATAAACAAATAACTTGAAATGCTTGCATACCAAAGTTCCAAAATACACAAAGAAATTGACTGCTAAGTAAAACAGTCAACAAGGGGCACCTGGGTGGCTCAGTTGTTAAGCACCTGACTTCGGGCTCGGGTCATGATCCCAGCGTCCTGGGATCGAGCCCCACATCAGGCTCCCTGTTTGGTGGGAAGCCTGCTTCTCCCTCTCCCACTCCCCCTGCTTGTGTTCCCTCTCTAACTGTGTCTCTCTCTGTCAAATAAATAAATAAATAAATAAATAAATAAATAAATAAATAAATAAAATCTTTAAAAAAAGAAAGAAAGAAAAACAGTCAACAAAATCAACAATAATATCATGAATACACTCCAGATTAATTTCATAGAAGGGTTTAATAAAGGCTTTAAATATGCCTAAGACACTCTTAGTTATAAATGATGTAAAACTTGAAGAATTTATGAAACAAAAAAGGAATAAATAAGAGGACAGGTAGACTTTTAAAGAAACTGTGAAATATTATAAATGAAAGTTATGGAAATTAAAAAAAAATGATAAATGGGCAAACCCTGAACTTGACACAATCAGAGAAAAAATCTGAATCGGAAATTAGTATTGAGGAGTTTACATAAAACATTTCCCAAAGAGATAAAGGGTAAAAATAATGAGAGACCCGCTATTAGATAGAGCAGTTTGATTAAGAAACTTCAACATACATCTATTAGGAATCCCAGAAAAAGTGACTGGAGGAAATTGCAGCTAAGCAATAGTTGACAGGGTAATAGTTGAGAATTTATCAACATTTAGAAACACATGAGTCCTTAGTCGGAAGACACATCTATTAAATTGCTACAACATTGTGGGCGAAACTACAGAAAATTGGGGATAAATAATCTTATAAAAAATGGTTTTTTGGGGGGGAGGGGCAAAGGGAGAGGGAGAGAGAGAATCTCAAGCAGGCTTCACGCCAGTGTGGAGCCCAACACGGGGCTCAGTCTCACAACCCTGAGATCATGACCTGAGCCAAAATCAAGAGTCAGACACTTAACCGACTGAGCAACCCAGAGATGCCAGGGACAAATAATCTTAAAAGCCATTAGAAAGAGGGACGTCTGCCTTCAGTTAAGCATCTGCCTTCAGCTCAGATCATGATCCCAGGGCCCTGGGATCAAATACCACATTGGGCTCCTTGCTCAATGGGGAGTCTCCTTCTCCCTCTGCCTGCCACTCTCCATGCTTGTGAGTTCTCTCTCTCTCTGACAAATAAATAAATAAAATCTTTTTTAAAAAAGCTATTAGAGGGGCACCTCGGTGGCTCAGTTGTTAAGTGTCTGCCTTCGGCTCAGGTCATGATCCCAGGGTCCTGGGATTGAGCCCCGCATAGGCTCCCTGCTCAGTGGGAAGCCTGCTTCTCCCTCTCCCACTCCCCCTGCTTGTGTTCCCTCTCTCGCTGTGTCTCTCTCTGTCAAATAAATAAAATCTTAAAAAAAAAAAAAACTATTAGAAAGAAAAGACATTGAAATCTCAGCTAGATTGGCAACACATTTCTCATCAGCAACAATAAAACCAGATGATATGAAAATAATATTTTAAAAGTACTACAGGAAAATAACTAAACTCAAATTCTATAACCATTTAAATCATCTAAGAGCAAGGGCAAAATAAGGATATTTTCATATACATAAATTAAAATGTTTTACCACCCACAGGCTTCTATTAAACTATAATAGTGTGTACATTAACAAAAATAGCAGGAGGGAAATTTTGGGATATAAGGAGCAATAGTTAATACAAGAAACAAAGAAGTTAATAAAATTTGATTGTAAAAGTTAAAAAGATATTTTAATAGAAAAATTTTAATTAAAAAATAAAACTAAATCTTTGAACAATACTATGATGGGGTGTCAATGGTCAGTTAAAACTTGCTAAAATATGAATCATGTTTGGAAGAGGAGAGAAATATAAAATCATTTAGACTTTATAAGGAAATTCATAGTTATGAATGTTTCTAAAAATTCATGATAATCACTAAAAGAATAGAAATAGATTTTACAGCTTTTAAATTAGCAGAAGTAAAAAGAAGGATAATGAAAATGTTATCTAAACAAGGGAAACATAAAAAGGGGGACAAAGAAAGAAACAGTAAATGGAAAACAGAAAAGATTGTGCAAACACTTACAAACATATTAAATCAAAATAAATATAAATGGATTATTTTCATCAATTAATTGGGGAGATGTTTAAGGGTACAAATTTGTAACTAGTAGATAAATGAGTCCTGGAGATCTATTGCACAATGTAGTGATTATAGTCAACAATACTGTATTATAAATGTCAAAGTTGTTACAAAACTAGATCTTAATTGTTCTCACCATACAAAAAAAGTAATTTTGTGATGTGATAGAAGTGTTAGCTAATGCTACAGTAGTAATTATATTGTAATCTATAAGTGTATCAAATCAACACATTATACACCTTAAACTTACACAATGTTATATGTTAATTATATCAATTAAAAAATGTTTACAGCATGAGACACATTTAATTAAATTAAATTATTTATTTATTTATTTATTTGAGAGAGCAAGAGAACTCATGTGAGTGGGGATGCGGGGGTGGGGGCAAGGGCAGAGGGAGAGAGAGGGAATCTCAAGCACACTCCACCCTAAGCACAGAACCCATTGCAGTGCTTGATCTCACGACCCTGAGATCATGACCTGAGCCAAAATCAAGAGTCGGACACATAACTGACTGAGCCACCCAGGTGCCCCAACACATTTATTTTTTTTTTAAGATTTTATTTATTCATTTGAGAGAGAGAGAGAGAGAGGATGAGTGGGGGGAGGGGCAGAGAAAGAGGGAGAAGGGAAGTAGATTCTCCCCCTGAGCAGAGAACCAGACATAGGGCACCATCCCAGAATCCCAAGATCATGACCTGAGCCGAAGTCAAACACTTAATCTACTGAGCCACCCAGGTGCCCCCACATTTATTTTTTTAAGTAAGTTTTATTTATCTATTTATTTATTTATTTATTTATTTATTTATTTATTTATTTATTATTTTAAAAGTAAGTTTTAAAATAAAGAATCCCAAATAGCCAATAAGGGGGGGAAGAAAATTAAAATAATGAGAAACCATCTAAATTGTCAAAAATTAAGAAGTGTGTGGGACGCCTGGGTGGCTCAGTTGGTTAAGCGACTGCCTTCGGCTCAGGTCATGATCCTCGCATCCCGGGATCGAGTCCTGCATCGGGCTCCCTGCTCCGCGGGGAGCCTGCCTCTCCCTCTGCCTCTGTCTCTTTCTCTCTCTGTCTCTCATGAATAAATAAATAAAATCTTCAAAAAAAAAATTAAAAAGTGTGATTATATCAAGTGTTGGTGAGGCTATGGAGCCAGGAGAAGTCTAATCCGTAGCTGGTGGGAATATAAATGGGTACAATCCCTATGAACAACAACTTGGCAATATCTAGTAACTATAGATAATATAGGCTATTCAATGCCACAATTCTACTTTTATATATGCTAAATATATTCCAGAAGAACATGCAAATATGTAAGAAGAGACATTTACAACAATGTTTGAGGTTGCATGCATGAATTCTTATGTAGTAATACCATGGAATACTATCAGCAGATGAAAATAATAAATTTAAACTGCAGATGATAACATATGTTGTGGTGAGAGAATTAAATATTAGAGTGATAGTATGATCTTGTTTATGTTTTGTTCAGAAACCTAAGTAGTACTGTACATTATTTATTACTAAATCTATATCTGGCGGGGGTTGGGTAGCTCAGTTGGTTAAGCGTCTGCCTTCAGCTCAGGTCATGATCCCAGAGTCCTGGGATAGAGTCCGGCATCAGGCTCCCTGCTAAGGCTCCCTCTCCCACTCCCCCCTGCTTGTGCTCTCATTCTCTCTCTCTATCAAATAAATAAATAAAATCTTTAAAGAAAAAAAAAGATAGGACAGGTTTGCAATAGGGGGACTTTATAGTTAGTCCAAAAAATTGTATAATCTGCTATGATGGACTACTCTATGAAGAAAAATAGAAATGTAACCATTTTCTTCTGTTTCAGACACATGTATGACCACTTCATTAACCTCTACCCACAGTTGATTAAGAAACCTTCCATCGTGGATAAAGTGCAAGATTTTATGGAGTATGTATAATAGCTTTCCTCTTGTTATTGAGACTGCAGGGCCTGAATCTGTCATTGCAAAGAGCAATTTTTCCTTTGCCAATTTGCTTTTCTATCTCTTAGGCAGGACTCCAGAGCTGGTCTTGTGGTAAGGTTTAGCACATTTGGGTAATGACATGAAAACTGGTTGCAGACAACATGTCTTCTAATTTGGGCTCTTTCAAAGGTCAGGTTGAATGTCATTATCGATTACACATCTGGAGGAAGACACCATCAGTGTAAGGAAGGCAAAGTTAAATGCCTGGATTGCTTCCGCCTGAGGATCCTTTAGGGATCCCTCCTCCTCCCTCTGAGGTACTTCTGTGTCATGGGCCTGGTTACTCTTCTTAGCTGGAGTACTGGCTGTTACTAGCCTTTATTCTGAACATCCTCAGAGAACATGGTCATTGTAATCAAGTCTTCTGGAAACTTAGTAATTCTCAATATTCAGAAAAGTTGTAGTCTATTTGTTTTATATGTGGGATTTGTTTTATATTTGTGACTGTGATTAATCTGGGGACAAAAGGGCTCCTGGTTTGGCCCTCCAGATCATACATTGAGCAACCTCTTTGTCGAATGCTAAAGTCCTACAGAGCATCGTTAAAAATTATTGGGCTAGATCCCGTGAAGCAATGACCTGTATTCTAAGGCTGATCTGGAGATAGACTGAACAGATCAGAAATAACTTTCAGTATACAGAGTTATGTCAAATCATTCCCTAGAAAGTGCAGAGAACTAAAAGAGGAGAGACAGAATGGAAGGACTATAAAAAACAAGACTCTCTTGCTAAGCATGCTAGGACAGAGGTGTTGAGGCAGTTACTGGTAACAACTGAAATTGAATGAATCATAAACTATGAAAACGATTGGAGAGAAATATAAATGTATATAAACTACCCTGTCCTTAGGAGTTTTTTGTTGTCGTTGTTGTTCTTTAACTTTATGACTTCCATATACGAAAAAAAGTTAATGATTTATCTGTACCGATTTAGTGAGACATTGTGGTTTTATATGAAATGCATTTGGATGGTCTATCCTTGACTTTTGTAGATTTCAGTATCACAAGAGGCTAAATGTTAGACCTAGATAGAGCATGCAGGAAGCTATCAAGGAAGAGTCGTAGTCCTAGGAAGAATTTGAAAATCATTTAGGATTTGCTCTGTTAGCCTTTCAAAATGATTGGAATGTTACAAGATCTAGAATGTAAATTACACTAGCATAAGTATCTGAATATATAATCTCTAAATGCCTGGGTTTAATTTAGCTTTGGATGAGCAACCATGGAGATCTCTAGAGCAAATCTAATTTCTCTTGCAGGAAGCAAGATCAGTGGACCCGGAAAAACATAAAAGATTACAAGGATGACCCATTTTGGAGACATATAGGCTATGTTATGACACAAATGAATGGGCTGTATGTAGGAGCAATGAGGAGGGCTAAGTTAGAAAGGACAAAGGTAAGATTTTTAAAAAGCTGCTCAGAATTTATATTGGCATTTGGCAATATTATTGCCAAGAATATTGAATATTGAAAGTTATCTTTAAAATATGGCAAGAATATTTATTGAAAGAATGGCAAGAATACTGAAAATTACCTTTAAAATAACATTGCAACCTAGAAGCAGGTCAAATTAGGACTAGCACATAAATTTCTTACATACAAGCACTGTCTTGTTATATTGCTAGCACCTGACTCAGTGACAGAAAATTCAGGCTTAACACACAATCTCTTTAGCTCTTAATCTCTTTCATAATACTATGCTCTGGAGTAGGTTAAAGAATGTACTGAATGAATGTACTGGCTGTTTAACTAACCTAATAAAGTTAGTATCTTTAAGACAAAATGTCTAAAAGTACAAGTTCTATGCTTCCCACCCTCTATGACACACATTTGTTCGCACGCACACACACACATGCACACACACACTGGGTATATATATATATATATATATATATATATATATATATATACACACACACACACACACATTGGACAAAATAAACAAAAAGACAGTTCACAGAAAAGCGATGCAAAAAATTCTTAATCATATGAACCAAGCCTTACTCATAAGTTTAGAAATACACATTAAAACCATCCTGAAACATACTTCTCTACTTTCTCGCTTGTCAATTTGGCAGAAATTCCAAGATGTGAATGTCTACCCTGTTGGCAAGACTAAGGGGGAAAAAAAGCCCTTTCCCTAAATACTGGTAGTAATACAAAACAGTGTATTTGCTATGGAGAGAAAACTTGGCACTCAGTACCCAAATCGCCTACTCATATACCCTTTGATCCGGGAATCCCATTTTTACGATTATCACCAAGGTTCACAGACAAAAATTCAATATGGCTTATGTGCCAGTCTCTTCATTGCAGATAATTTGTAATATCAGAAACACTGAAAACAGCCAAATACATAGAAGACTGGCTGCGTAAATGATGTGGCTGTAACAGGAATGAGGTAGATCTCCAAATACTGTTATGGAGTGAGGTTCAGGATCTGGTATGAAGTGTAAAAAAGTAAGGTGAAGACCAGTGTGAATTGTTTGTTGTCTTTTACGTAAGAAATGGAAATAAGATGATGGAAAGATAGATAGATAGACTGATTTGCTTAACTTGCCAAGAATAAACAACAATGAAAGAATAAACCCAATACTTAAAAAAAAAAAAGATTACCTACCAGAAAAGGGAGGGGACAGGAATGAAATATACATTTCTCTGAATGTATCTTTATATATATTTGACTTGGGAACCATGTAAATGCTGTTCATAATTATAAAACAAAATTTAATCACACGGAAGAAAAACAGTCCCTAAAATCTTAAAATGAATTGGCATGAATATATCTAACTATATATCAAGTTCATGGCATAACCACACAGAGAGTGGTTATTTCCAGTGACCTTAACACAGTTATCACTATACATCCTTAATGGGATACATCCTAAGGACAAGAACCACCACCATAAAACAAAAACAAAACAACCTTAAACTGTAATTCAGTAATCTCACTTTAGCAATAATATTAGTGTTGTTATTTTAAAATTTTATAAATATAGTAAGATAAAGCAAATAAATAAATACATTGACTATCAAGATTTTCAACATAAGAAAAGTCAATGAAGTTGAGACCTTGTAGTTTTTAAAGTTATAGAGGCAAGAAATCATTACTTTTAGCTTCCTTAAAAAAATACATATTTTCTTACTTTGCCCCCTTGAGAAGGCTTAGAAATAATGAGAGTAGCATTGATCCAGTAGCACTGAGCATCCCCTAGGAGACTATGTTTTAGGGTAAGCAACAATATCTCAAACAAGACAAAAAAAGTACTAGCCATGAAGAAAAATATAAATTCAGCTAATTAAATTTCTTTTCATCAGAAGACACTGTATAGAAAGTGGAAAAATAACTTACAAACCAAGAGAAAATATTTGCAATACATTTAACTAACAAAGGGTTTGTTTCAGAAATACGTAAAGAATAACAAATTTAAAAAAAAGAAAATACCCAATAGAAAAAAAAGCAATGGGCAAAAATATCAACAGGAATTTCACAGAAAAGGAAACAAAAATGGCCCATAAAAATGTGGAGAAATGCTTAATTTCAATAAGATACACAGATTAAAACCTTGATGAGGGAGGGTCTGGGTGGTTCAGTTGGTTAAGCGTCTGCTTTCGGCTCAGGTCATGATCCCAGGGTCCTGGGATCGCCCCAGAGTGGGCCCTCAAACTGGGATCCCCAAGGGAGTCTGCTTCTCCCTCTCCCTCTGCCACTCCCCTGCTTGTGCTCTCTCTCTCCCTCTCTTGCTCTCTCGCTCTCTCAAATAAAGAAAATCTTTAAAATAAAAATAAATAAATAAATAAATAACCTCAATGGGATTCTATTACACACTGGAAGTGGGAAATCTTAACCACTGCTGGATTGAGTAAATTGTTCCAACTGCCTTGGAAAAGGATTGGATGTTACTTGAAACATTTAAAGATAACATATGTTCTACAACCTAGCAAATCCACTCAGAGATTAAAGACATTCTTGTATGTGGGGGGGTCTGTGTACATAAAAGTTCACGGTACCATTGTTTTGCTGCAAACTGGAAACGCTCCAAATGTTCATCGTAAGTATATCATGGTACCATATATTCATGTAATTGAATACCTTATAGCAATGAACATGAATGTGCTGTTTCTACACGATCAACATTGATGAATGTCAAAAAAACAATGTTGAACAGAAGAATGTACGCAATATGATTCTATTTATACAAACACAAAAGCAGACAAATTTAAAAATACACTGTCTGGGGATGTATACACAAATGACAAAGTAACAGAAAAGGGGGTAATGAGCCACACAGAATTTAGCAGAGTGGTTACTGCTGGTAAGGAGGGAGATGAGATTGGAGGCTTCCAAGGCACAGCTAATGTTTTATTTCCTAATCTGTCAGGTCGGTTCATAAGTGTTTTTTTTCTTCTTAAATTGTGCATATGCATCTTTATTCTTTCATATGTATGGTATCATTCTTTTTTTTTTTTGTATGGTATCATTCTTAATTTAAAAAATAAAGGCATGGGGAGCCTGCTTTTCCCTCTGCCTGCTGCTCCCCTTGCTTGTGCTCTCTCTCTCCCTCCTCCTCTCTCTCTGACAAATAAATAAATAAATAAAATCTTTAAAAAAAATAAACTAAAGAAATTAAAAAAGCAAAAAATTAAAGGCAAATTAAAAACTGAAAAATAGTATTTGCAATTCATATCAGGCAGTGAACTAATCTTAATATTTAAAAAACTCCTAAAAGTTAATAAGAAAAAGAATGAGAAAAATAAATAAGGCATATGAACAGTTTGCAAAAAAAAAAAAAAATCCAAAGGTTTTTAAACATGCTCAGCCTTATTCCTCATAAAATATTGCCAATATAAACTATAATGAGATACTGTTTTTTGCCTATCCAATTGGAAATAAACTCAGTATGTTGTTGAGGCTGGAAGAGTGTCTATTAAAAAAAGCCCTATGAAAACAATTTGGCAACGTCTATTAAAATCAAAACCAGTTCTAGGTATCTGTCCTACAGGTGGACTTACACACATACAAAATCATGGGTCCAAGATGGATTATTGTAACATTGTTTATAACAGCAAAAGACTAGAAAGCCCCTGAAAGTCCATCAGTATAATCCTGGTTAAAATATAGTGCAATCCATTTACTGGAATACTGTTTAAGAGAATGAGGAAGATTTTTACATCTAATATGGAAAGATTGCCAAAACGAGTGAAAAATATTAAGAGGAAAAAAAATCAAGGTGAAAAGTAGTGCATATAATACACTACCATTTGTGTAAAAATGTATTTATAAGACACATTAGAAAGTCTGGAGAGAGACACAGAAACCAATAAAAGTGGTAAACTGGAGACGGGGTGGTACCCGAACAAATGGAGGATAGGAGTGAGGAGCATTTCCACTACTGATCTTATCATAATTTTTTCTTAACGATTTATTTATTTGGGGTGGGGCAGAGAGAGAATCTCAAGCGCAGAGCGCGACGTGGTGCTCAATCCCACGACCCCGAGATCATGACCTGAGCCAAAATCAGGAGTCTGATGCTCATTTGACTGAGCCACCCAGGCGCCCCATCATAATTTTTTGAATTTTGAATAATGAAAGTATGACTTAGTCAAAGGACAACACAAAGAGAATATGCACATAAATAAATAATCAGGCTCTGGTTTTTGCTCTCTTTGCTTTCGTTTTCCAGTTAACATGTCATTGGTGTTTGTCTTTTCACCAACTCTGCCTAAAAGCCAATTTGTAGATGCTCAGCCCCAGGCTACTCTGGTGGACTGACTTTTGCTGGCACAGTGCTCTCTAGTTGGCATGAAGTTCATGTTCAAGTCTGATCATTGCTTTGAGGTAAATGCTGTCGAGCCAGTTAGTCCTACCATGAAACCCACAATCAAAATCAAAAAGTATCTCCGTTAAATATTTTGCTGTAAAGCAGTGATTCTCAACTGTGGGCAGTCTCCCTCCAGAGCATAATCGGCAATGCCCGGAGACATTTTTGGTAATCAAAACCAGGAGGGTGTTACTGATACTAATGGGGACAGGCTGCTAAATATTTTATAGTGCACAACCCCTCACAAGGAAGAATTATTTGGCCCCAAATACCGCTATTGTTTTGGATATCAAAACATGCCAAAACATCTCTTACAAACCATAAGGTAATAATTATTTTGTAAGCTACAATAAAATCTAGTGCATTTGTTCCATTAGGGACCCTTCCCAAATGAATAACTGAATGGATCCCTGACAACAAGAAAACAAGAAAATGACATCCAACTGTCACAAATCACTGTTAAGAGGGTCTTTGTCTTTTCCCCAGCCCATGACCCTGTTCCAGATTCAGTTCCTGAATGCCATTGGAGATCTGTTGGATCTGATTCCTTCGGTTTCTCAAACAAAAAATTCCAGCCTGAAGGTTTTTAAGAGATGGGACATGGGACATTGCTCTGCTCTCATTAAGGTGAGACACATAGCAGCCTCTGTCTTTTTCCTTGCTCCGGGCCACGCAGACTTTTTCTATATGTCAATCCAAGTGTGGCCACATCTCAACCCTGGCTGGAGCCATCTATAAGCTCATGGGTCCTCTGTCTAGAAGTTAAGAATTAGAAGGAGCTGATGGAGGGAATTGGAAGTTCATGATGTTACCTCTGTTTCTTCCACCATTCCTCATGCCATATGCACCTGCCACTCCCACCTCCCACAGTCTTCCATTTTGGATACTTGAAGGACAGAGTCTGTCTGTTTTGTGCACACTAGAGGTTAATGTTGTGCTCCTTGGCCATATTTTCTGATAAATATAGTAATGAACACCCAAATTGACACAATCCCTGTACACTTTCTACACTTGTAGTCAGTTATCTATATACCTCTGCGTCATTCACTATGATTCTGGCTATAGGTTCTTCCCGGATTTGAGAACATCTTTTTTGCTCACTCAAGCTGGTACACATACGCAGCCATGCTCAGGATATATAAACACTGGGACTTCAACATCAAAGATAAAGACACCAGCAGTAGTCGCCTCTCTTTCAGCAGTTACCCAGGTAAATAAATTTAGAGGGACATCGGAGTACTCTGAGTATTCTTTCAGAATGAAACCTTGGTGATTCAGAGTAACTGGAATGGGAGAAGAAACCTTTAGAGGTTAGTATGCATGAATGAAAGTTGATTTTCAGAATGCCTTTTGAAGAAATACAGCTCTAATGCTTTTATTTAATGGAATGGTGTAAACAAAGTTAATGGCTGCCGAAAATTCACTTCAAAAAATGCCAAGTGAGGTACGAGGCACTTTCCTAGGCTCTGCGGTGGAAGCCGGGTTGGGCAACAGAGATCCTGCTCTCGGTATCTCCTCGAGGGCCTGTTTCTTTTATTTGTCACAATATCCACAGAACTTAATCTAGTCTGTGGCACTTTGTACTTAATCAATTTTTGCTGAATGAATGTGTAAGCTTATAAATCTGACACTAGCAAGATAAGTACAATACAGATAATAAATCTGACACTAGCAAGATAAGTACAATACAGATAATAATGGTATTATTACTGGGTACTATGTGGGCTACAGCCGAAATGTAAGGAATGTTGAAAGTATTCAAAAGAGGGTCAGCTCATATTGGGTTGTCAAGGAAAGGAAAGAGAGGCTGACACTTGAGATGAACCATGAATGATGACTAGAATTTGAACAGGTAGAGATGGGTGGGAAGGACAGTCTCTGTGGAGTAGGAGTTGCAAGCTCCTATTCTTGAAGGGGCCAGGCAGATGATGTAAAATGGATAAAGGAGGGCTGGTATAAGAAAATAAAAGGGAAAACAATTGTAGCAAACACATGACCCATTGAAAGGGCGCCAAGTGCTCGGCTCCCAATGACTATTGTCACTCAGCAATATGGAGGTCAGTGTTGCCAGATCCTTCAACTTCTGAAGATAGAAATATAGATTTAACAAAACCCATTGTGTGAACCTAATGAAGCATGTCTGCTAGCTGGATGGCCCCCTCAGTGTTGGTTTGCTACCTCTTCAGGAAACGTCATGGGTAAAAGCAAGGGGAAAATTCTTACCAAACATCTAAGAGTCCAACACGGATACAAGGTGGACACTTCTGACCTTTAATTCCATATTTGTAACTTACAGGGTGGTTATACAAACCACCTGTTTTATCTATCTACCTTTGTCAGAGTATCATTACCCCTTCTGGTATTATTATTCCTGGTAGTATTAATACCATCCTATTAGGAATTCTGATCAGTGGCATAACTTGGTATTTTTCTGTCCTTGTGACCTGATCCTTCCTTTGAAAATACTTTGATTTCATCTTTGTCATTGCTTGCTTAATTGTTTTAAAATTATTGAGGGGGGCTGGGCTCTCCTCCCTCAGAGTTAGACTGTGTTTTGACTTCTTTGTATTCCTTCAGACTGAAATTTAAGGATGGCAAGAGACCGAGGCCAGTCAAATATTCATATTCTTCCTCTCATTTGCAGTAAAATGCAATGTTCAGATGTTACCTGCACTGCTTTGAAATCTCTGCAGAATGGTGTTCTTTCATAGTCTTAATAATCCTGGATCCCAGAGGTAGTGATGGGGAAGGAATTTCCTATGAGACGTATAAGTCTGTTAACATTCGCACATATGTATGTATCTTTCCAGAATAGGTACACAGATAATAGAGCTTTTTTAGAGCATATGAGAGAAAACAAGACTTTTTTTTAAAACCCAAGGTGTTTTCACAGGAGCTAGTGTAGCAATGTGATTCGTATTTTCTTTAATTGGACAGTTTTGTTCTCAACAGCAAACATGAAAAACGTGTAGGATCTCATTTCTGTTACAAAGAATTGTTTGATTAAAGAATCTGCCCGCCACTTTGAATTCATATGGAGCTAAGCTTTGCTGTGAACGTCATTCCCTGTGCGCTGTTGATCCTGGAACAAAGCTGGGGTGGCTTGTTTGTTTGTTGGTGGAGGAGTGCCATGGATTAGGAGTGTGGTATCAGGACCTGGAGGTTCTTCATGATACGAGAAGGGTGTTAAGAATTACTGAGTCAGAGCAGGAATAATCAAGTCATGAAATATTTGTGACTTGGCTGAGACCCATATTAAAGATGACAACTGGGATGGTATAGAGACTGTTATACTAAAGATACAAATAACTCTGAAGATTTCCAATGCACCTATCCATACTTTTATAATACATCATGACCCCCACCCCACTGCTGCCCGATTCTGTGGAAGTGACCACCAAGATGATTGCCCTGAAAAACACTAAAGCTTCAAGACAACAAAGACATTTTTTTGTTTTGAGGTTGTCCAAAAGGAAAATGATAGAGCTAGGACAGCTGTAAACTGTTCCTCCACGTACGAAATCCAACGATTTTACTTTGGAGAGCCTCAGTTTTCTCATCTAGAGAATGAGACTAACGTAAAGGCTGACTTCATAGAGTGGTAAACATTATGTAATTTATTTATTCATCCACAATTTTCTATGAAATTGTCGTGTTAGGCGAAGTATTTATGACAGGAGACAGGACAGATGCAGTCCCTATTCTAACAAAATTTGTATTCTGGTGGAAGGGACAAATAAAAAAGCAATGATTAAAGTGTGATTTATGAAATAATAGGGAAGACTAGTTTGGGGATGTTGATCTTCCAAGAGAAAGTAAAATTTAAGTTGAGGCGCAAAAACAAGTATAAATTAGCAAATGGGGACAAGGGGGCAATAAAATGTTCCATGTAGGCCAAGCAGCATGTGTAAAGGCCTGTAGGCAAGAAAAAAAAATGTGGAGAAGGCCAGAAAGACGGAATGGAGGATAGTGAAGACCATTCAGGTGACAAGTGGTAGAAGTGACATTAATAGATTTGCATATTAGAATTACCTGGCCCACACAAAAGGAGGACGAGACAGGTTGCCAAGAGAACATTTAGAAGCCTGAGGCAATAATCTGGTGCCTCAAGCCATGTAATGTTTTGTAGATGGTCAGTCAGGATGTGGAGGGAAGATTGAGATCCATCTTCAAGAAGAGAACAATATCAACAATGACTGCTGAATTACTCCAGCAATTCAGGAATTTCTATGGGCTCCCGTTGTCCTAGCCAGAATCTTTGAGAGGTAATGACCTAATGGGAGTTGTCACAAGGGCACTCCCAAAGTCGTAGTCCAGCGTAGGAGAATAGAAGAAACAGTAGTAATCCAGCACACTCAGATTTATCTAAGTCAGTCTCATGCTCTGTGTTCACCAGAGCCCCAGGTGACTCCATAAAAATGGAGGTGGTTATGTCAAGGAAACAAATTAATATAATAACTCCCGTCTTAATCTAGAAAAGGTAAGGTGACTTGGTAGCTTAATAGTTTCCATCTTTTCCAGACTTTTTTTTTTAAGATTTTATTTATTTATTTGACAGAGAGAGACACAGCGAGAGGGAACACGAGCAGGGGGGGTAGGAGAGGAAGAAGCAGGCTTCCCGCTGAGCAGGGAGCCTGATGTGGGGCTCCATCCCAGGACCCTGGGATCACGACCTGAGCCGAAGGCAGACGCTTAACGACTGAGCCACCCAGGCGCCCCAGACTGTTTTTTTTTTAAAAAAAAAAAACTGAGTAGGACTTTCCTTTACCCTTGGGGAAATTATTTCACCTGAAGATACTAACATGAAATGCCCTGAGAAAGTCAAAAGTAGACCACAAGTATGCCAGGTGCTAATAAACCTCGGGACTACCCTCAGGCTCAGGTGAGTGATGTTCCAGCTTTGAAGTGCTGTCCTCAAAACTTCCTAAGTGCCCCCTCCAGCACCTCAAGACCAGCCAGGTTGGCAGTACTAGGGCATCCTGGAGTCAGCCTGCGTCCCATGTGTCCTACTTAGCGGGCGCCTGGGTAGCTTAGTCAGTTAAGCGTCTGAGTCTTGATCTCAGCTCAGGTCTTGATCTCAGGATCTTGAGTTCAAGCCCTGTGTTGGATCCTACTTAAAAAAAAAAAAAAAAATTGTCCCCACCCCATGTATGTATTATTTAGGGAACACTTTTTTTTTTTGGTCTTTAAGTATTTTCTTTTTTTTAAATTTTATTTTATTATGTTATGTTAATCACCATACATTAGAAATTTTCCAGAATATCCTTCTAGTGCCCAGGACTAGCCAGAAGAGCACAGCCATCCAGGTGGGGCTAAGCTTAGACAAGAACCCATGTGGTTCCTGGTCTTTGGATGTCCCTTTTTTGAGAGCTCTTCCCCTCCATCCTTATCCATACATTCAACAAGATGTTGCTCATAAACATGGGACTCAAGCCGATGGGATGTCCTGGTGAGCAGATAGATCCTTTCTGCTGGCCGTCACAGTATATTTGCTGCATGACTGAGCTGACAGAATGTTGGTGACAGGATGATTTGAGGTGGCCCTCATGTCAGACACCGCATGTGGTCAGGGCTCCAGGCTATCGAAGGTCACTCTTACCCTCAGGCTAAAGCATGTGTGTGGACCTGCCTCCCTTCAACAGCACTGGAGCGTGGCTGAGGAGGCAACAGGGAATTTACTGTAGACTCCAGTGCTGGCCCCTCAGGTGGTCACCTCACCCCCTCCACCCTCTGTAGCACGTGTTTGGCAGTCCTCTGTGGCTAGGCCTGGCCCTTACAAAGGCTTTGGAGAATCTCACTCCACGACACAAAGAGACCTTTGCAGCAGATCCCATGCCCCCATGAGGTAAGTTCCTACTCTCTCAGGCCAGTCTTCAGCTGGATGGATACTCCTTGGGAGACTGGGATCGCCCTTCTGGCTCTGCCCACTGGCTTCTCACCTGTCCTGCCCACAAGTGGGGGTGTGTGGAAGGCAGGGTAGAGTCGGTATGGAAAGAAATCACATTCTAGGAATGCAATGATTACAGCATAAGGAGTCCAAGAGAAGACAGACACAGAAGGAAAATATGTTGATATACGTTTGTGCTATAAAATTCTGAATGGCAGAAATGAAGTATCATTCACACTTTTCTTAATATTCTGGGTAAGACTTGCATCTGTGGCCATCATTAACAAGAGCAGTAACGATTTTTTGAGAGAGTTCTTAGAAGCCAGTGTTCACAGGCCATATGATCGATTGCAGACTGGCAGAGTCATTAAGGAAATGGTGTCAGGGAACGGCAGAGGCAAAGAAATCTACGTTGTTTCAGTACAGACAGGTTCCAAAGAGTCCTGGCTTTATGAATAATAACAATATTGCTACCTTTTTCTCATGGCGGGTGATCTACAATTATTCAGGAACAAAGCACTTAAATAATAAAGAATGTACAGAGATGGTACCTGGACACTCTAAAGAATCTTCACATGTACTGATTGGACACTAGACAAGTGTATTAGTATCTTCCTCTACCCATTTTTCTAAATCTTCATTTATAAGTGTCTATACCTCATATGGGCCTATGAATTTTGCAATTTGCCTTTTCATTCAAGTGTTTATGTAGGCAGGAGCCCTGCAAAAAATAACTCACCTGGAAACTCTAAAGAAGGTAGCCCTGGATAACCTTGTTCTAGAAGCATCCCATCCGGTTTTGAATTGCCATGGTCTGTTTTACCGAACAGCTAAGGAAGAGAAAAGCCCTGGGCTAGCCCTCCTGCAGGATACAGCCAACTATTGATTTTGGCTGTGCAGTCACGAACCGAGGAAGTCAGACATAGAGAGAAATCCCACAGGAATGGCAGCACTAAAAAGGTAGCTAATACCACTGCAGGAAGACCTCCCTGCAAAGGGCTACTGATTTCGATTACATTGAATCTGTAAATCAATTCAAAGTAAATTGACATGTCAATAATCCTGAGTCTTTCCATCCACAAATACTGCATCTCTGTTTATTTAGGTCTTCTTTAATTTGAGCGATGCTTTGTAGTTTTCATTTTAAGGGTCTTACATACATTTAGTGTTTTGATATCAAAATAACTTTTGATGCTACTCTAATCAGAATTGATATTTTATTCCTTTTCCAATTGTTCATTGCTTTTAGAGTTTCTCTATTGCTACATAACAAGCCAGTCCAAAAATTAGATGCTTGAAATAAAAATAATAATTTAGGGGGCGCCTGGGTGGCTCAGTTGGTTAAGCGACTGCCTTCGGCTCAGGTCATGATCCTGGAGTCCCGGGATCGAGTCCCGCATCGGGCTCTCTGCTCAGCGGGGAGTCTGCTTCTCCCTCTGACCCTCCCCCTCTCATGCTCTCTGTCTCTCATTCTCTCTGTCTCAAATAAATAAATAAAATCTTTAAAAAAAAAAAAAATAATAATAATTTAGTATCTCATGGTTTCTGTGGACCAGGAATTTAGATTAGGGCACAGTGAGGATGACTTGTCTCTACGTCTCTGTATCTGGGTCTTTAGCTGAGGACTCCAAGACTAGGGGGCTGAAATCTATGATAGCGTAACTGAAGCTAGAGAATACACTTCCAAGGTGACTCACTTACATGGTTGACAAGGTGGTGCCAGCAAGTTGGTTTTCCTCTCCTTGGGCCTCTCCGCAGGACTGCTCAAGTAACGTCATGACGAGGTGCCTGGCTTCCCGCAGACCAAGTGACCCAAAAGAACAAGGCAGAAGTAGCAATGCCTATTATGACCTAGTGTCAGAAGTCATACATTGTCACTTCCACCACATTCTATTCATTAGAAGCACATTATTATGACCAGCCCACACACAAGGAAAGGAAATTAGAATCTATCTTTTAAATGGAAGAATGTCAAAGAATATATGAAAATTTTAAAACCATCACAATACAGAAATATAATTTCTTTGTATATTTATTGTGTATCCTGGGACTTTTCTAAATTCACTTGTCAGTTCTAACAGCTTCTTTGTAGATTTCTTGGGATTTTTCTGTGTACATAATCATGTCATCTCTGAGTAAAGGCAGTTTTACTTCTTCCTTCCCTTGTATGTCTTTGTTTTCTTGCATGATTGCACTAATAAGACCTCCAGCACGGTGTTGACTAGAAGTGGCATGAAAATCCTTTGCCAGTTCCTGATCTTAGGGGAGAAGTATTCAGTGTTTCACCATAAAGTATGATGTTTGTTGTAGGTGTTTGGAGATACCCTTTATAAGTTTAAAGAGGATCCCCTCCCTTCCTATTTTGTTTAATGTTTTTGTTTAACGCATTTTTGTGAAATTCTCAGCTTCTATTAAAATGATCATATGATCTTTCTCCTTTATTAATACAGTGAGTTCCATGGGTTGACTTTCAGATGTGAAGCCAACTTGGCATTCCTGGGATTAATCCCATTTAGTCATATTATTCTTTTTATTCATTTTTTATTCAACTTACTAATATTTGGTTAAGAATGTTTTCATTTATATTCATGAGAGATATTGGTGTATTGTTTCTTATAATAGTTTTGGTGTCCTGGTATACTTGTCCTTATAACCTGAGTTTGCAATTACTTCTTTTTCTTCTGTGTTTTCTGAAAGAGTTTGTGTAGGACTGGTAATATTTTTTGTCCCCTTAAGTGTTTAATAGAATTCATCAATTAAACCATTTAGACATGGGTTTTTGTTGGAAAGTTTTTAACTATGAACTCAATTTCTTTCATTGATATAGGACTATTCAGGTTTTCTAATTGTTCTTGAGCCAGTTTTAAAAATTTGTCTTTCAAACAGTTTTTCATTTCTTTGAAGTTATCATGTTTATTGACATAAAGCTATTTATAATGTTTTCTATGAGCCTTTCAATGTCTGTCTGTAGGATCTGTGGTTAAGTCCTTTTAATCATTCATGATACTATATCTTCTTTTTTGTTATTCAGTCTAGCCAGAGGTGTGTCAATTTTACTGATATTTTCCAATAGCCAGATTTTATTTTCATTGATTTGTTTCCTATTGTGTGTTCATTTTCCCTCCTCATTGATTTCCATTCTTATCTTCATCGTTTTCTCTCGTACTTTGCACTTAACTTTTTTTTTCTAACTTCTTGAGGTAGAATCCTAGGTAATTTATCTTTGCTTTCTACTATAAGAAAATAAAATTATAAATTTCCTTCTAAGCACTCCTTTCAGTGCATCTGACACATTTTGGTGTGTTTTGTTTCCATTTCCATTCAGTTTAGAATATTTTATGATTTCTCACATGATTCCTTTAATCCATGATTCACTTGGAAGTGTCTTGTTTGATTTCCAAAAATTTGGAGACTTTCCAGATATCTTTGTCTTTTTTTTTTTCTTACTCAATTCTGTTATGAGTAAGCTGTCTTTCCTTTGAGCTTTCCTGGTACCCAATGCATAATTTCTTCAGAGCCCATATTCATATTCCGTATTCATTTATTCCACATTCTCCTGGTGCGCCCAGAGCCAGCACATAGCCTTGCAATGACAGTAATTACTGAATAAATATTTATGGAAGCAAAGAAGGAAGAAAGAAAGAAAAAAAGAGAATGGGAATTAAAAAGAAAAGGAGGGACACAGATAATGGATGACACACTCCCATGTGGACATGGCAGGAACTGCAAGGGGCACAGAGAGGGTAAACAAAATCAAAGGTGGAGGTGAGGGCTGCCTAAGACATCATCTTCTCTCTCGGTACTGCTCTCTCTTACAACTTTGGTTTGAAAACAGGAATCCAAGATGTTAAGGAATTATTACCGAGACATTTCAGATGCAATGCTGTAGGTTCAGCACAGAGGTTGGACTTTGAAGCTACTCCTCTGTAGCCATCCTGATTACAAGTGACTTGAATTGAACCTAACTAGTTTTATGGGATTTAGGCAGCACTCAAGTTTTAAATAAATTGCTATAAACTTGTTTGTGCTCAACTTTTATTTCCTATTTATGTGCCTGCCACTGGGACTGACACTAAGCTAAACATTTGGTGTGTGTGATGTCATTTAATTTTCATGAAAACCTCACAAGGAGGGTATTGTATTTGCATTTTCAAAAAAAAACAAAAAACAAAAAACAGGTTCAGAAAAGTTAAATAACATGCTCAAAATCACTAGACTCAGGGGTTGGGGACTGAGTTCAAACAATATATCGGACTATAGATATCCCTTGTTGTTTGTTGCTGTTGTTGTTTCGGAAATGGTTCAGTTTGCTTTTAAGTTAAAGGGTTAAGACTAAAAAAAGAGCTCCAAGCTCAAAGACCCTCACAGGCATGCCATGGGGGCAGAGCACTTGCAGGGGAACAAAGCTGGAATTCCAAGTGTTTTAACTGAGGATTCCAGTAACAATGATTCCTAAGAGTAACAACGATTCCTAAGAGGCTGAGTCTTCACGCTTAATTATCTGTAAGTGAGGTTCTCTGGAAGGCACTTAGGGTGTCTCATCAAGCCTGCAGGCGCCCCTCCTTTGCATAACATCCAGGCATCCCATCCCCTCCCCCACACACATATACACACCCCTTAGACTTAAAGTTCTCAGGGAGCTTGCTAAAAATGCAAATTCCAAAGTGCCATCCACAGAAATTCTTATTCAGTTGGTTTGGGTTGGAGCGTGTATAACAAACATGCCAGCAGGTGATTCTAACACACCGGATCCAAGCCCACCCACTGAGATGCTGGCAACTCTACTGGTCTGTAGCAAAGACTTTGCTCAGCCTTTTCTCCTATGAAGTTCAAATCCTTGAAAGTAGGTGCACAGGAAGAAGAAAGAAGAGTCTCAGAGCTCCAGAAAATGCAGTTGCCGCCCTCATAATCCATAACGTTACCTTCATAAGTCACAAAATTGCCTACTTCGTGTACTGTAATTACTTTTAGTAATTCCGCGTTAGCTCTTTTATCTCAAATACTTTCATCGTCAAGCTGAAATATACACACTCTGCGAGTTAATACATGCCAAGATTTATGTCTTCTGCCTTTTGAAAAGTAGAACCAAGGGAGGAAAAGAAATAAAAGTAGAACAAGGGCACCTGTTTCGAAGGATTGTAGATAGATTTTACAGCACTTCATTTCTGTTTTCTAAAGTACCTTTCTCTTGTTCTCTGCACCGTCCCGGGACACTGATGTCTTCCTTTGCCCAGGCCACACCTGTCTCCCCCCATCCCTGGCTCAGGAAATTTCCTTCTTCTATCTTAGAAATCTCACCTTACTTTCCATACTTGTCCTAAGGTGATTTTCCCCTACTCCACCCTGTTTAAACCTACAACTCCCTGTGACTCACTCTGTTTTTCATTGTTTCCATTGTATTCGCTCCATTGCGCTCCATTGTGTGTGTCATTAAGTGTTGTTGCTATTTGCAAGATGACACATCTGTTCCCATCACGTTTGTTAGGCATAGGGTATAGTGGAAAAGGCATGTGTTGAGAGTCAGTTTTAGATTTATTCCTGAAAACACTATTAGCTTTAAATAGCTGAGTATTTAAAAAAAAAAAAAAATAGCTCATCGAAGTGCCATGTTTGTGAAGATCAGGTGATGGTGTCCATCCTTCTAAAGCAAGGTATTTGGTGTATGGCAGGTACACGGTCAGTGTGAGTCACCACTATCTTCTCTTTCTTCCTTAGATTTAACAGTTACTTATTGAGCACCTACTATGTGTCAAATCCTCTTCTTGGTGCTGGAGTGAACAAGACAGAAAAAGGCCCTGCCCTCATGGATCTTACATGCTATGGGATAGAGGGAAAAGAAAATAGGAAACAAATTAATATAAAGTAAATAAGATGATAATTCGTTATGGAAGAAAAACCAATTTCGTGTTGATGTGGATGATAACAGAATGTTGATGAAATATAAAGCCGACTTCTTGATAGTCACTCTAAATAGTCTTTAAAAGACCTACTCATTTCTTTATGTGGACCACGGCAGGGTACTCAGTCTCCACGGTATGGGCTCATGTGCTGAAACACACAGTAGTATGAATCCTCCATGGCTCATATTCCCACTGCAGGATTAGGCAGAAATGGGCTCAATAAATTCTTCCTTGATTGAAGAATAATCACTGGAAGGAGAAGTGGAGATTGATTGCCACCAGTTAGGATCTTGGCAGGAAGACAAGCAAATGCCACTCTGGAAGATGGGAAGACGGAGTCCCTTGTTGAGCAGGCAAAATACATGGCTGTAGGATTTTGTGTCCTGGGATACCAGGGAGCCCCACAGGCCTCCTTTCCCAAGAGTGAGGAAGGAGAAGAGCCACCAGCTGCAGGCAGCTGCCGTAGAGCAGGGGTTCTGGTGGAGGCTCTGAGGGGAGCCGAGGGGAGCAGGGAGGGCGGTCTGAGGGAAGAGCTCCTGAGGGAATTCTCATATCATCTCTGAACTGGGAATTACCGCACAGTGCTTGGGATATGCTCTGTGTGTAAGACACACTTCCTGGCTGGTTGCCACACTGGTTCGGAGAAGGCGGACAGCCCAGCCCAGGCTGGTGCTCTCCACAGGGCAGAGAAGTGATACTGTCCCTCTTCAGTAGTGGGAAGAAGCTAAGCAGAAAGGCGGAGAACATGGTACAAAGTTATTTTGCTTTTCGTTAAAAGAGGAAAGGAAGACCAGAGAGGTCCCCAAGTGTCATATCCACTTGTGTTAAAATCAAATGGCAGTAAGACCTTTGAAAACAAAATATATTGTATAATTGGATTATTTTTATTATTGGATCAGTTTGCTTTTTCTGTATAAAAAATAACCTCCAAAACTTTGTGGCTAGAAACAATATGTGATTACTATTGCTTTTGAGTCCACAGGTCAGCTAAGTGGCTCTTTCTAGACACCTCAGCTGCTCACGTTCATGCCTCTGTGGCTGTCTATGGAGTGAGTGGGTGTGCAGCTCTGCTGAGGTTGGAAGAACTCCCTTGCACGCTTGGGGGTTGGCAGGCTAGAACTTGACCTTGGCTGAGATGGTTGGTCCTCCTCCACATGGCCTCTCACCTAGAGACCAGGCTCAGCGGGGCTTCTTTACAAGACAATACCAAGGTTCCAGGAGAGTAAGCAGAAGTGTGCAAGGTTTCTTGAGGCTTAGCCTAGGAATTGGCACATTCTGTTAGCTGAAGCAAGTCCCAAATCCAGCCCAGATTGAGGAGATGGGGAAACATGCATCTTTTGATGGGAGACGCTGCAAGGTCACATCGCAGAGAATATGGAGGGTGGTGTGTGTGTGTGTGTGTGTGTGTGAAGAAATGCAGCACAGCTATTTTTATAAACATGATCCATACTCCTGATGCTGATTTGTGTGTTATTTACGTTCTTGGTCAACACTGATTCTACTCTTTGGGGATAAAATGAGGGCGTTTGGTCTTTGGGGCTTTGCAGCTGCAAATTAATGCAATGTGGACATGGGCGCAGTTTAAATACACCTGATAGGACAACAAGGCTACATTTTTTCTGGGTTGTACTAAGCAATAGGTCTAAATGGCATCGGAGGGTAGTGGTCTCTGTTTATTTTTGTGATTCAAGTGATTTGTTTTAAGTCTTGAGATTTATTAACTGTCAGGGTTCCCTTTTATTTCTTAATTAAATTCGGCAATGAACTTACTATGAAATGTTATTTGCAGCCTGGCTTTCATACTTGAGTGTTTCACTTCCTCCTGATCTAAAATTGTCTGCCTTTCAAAGCTGCTAATGACAGATAAAAGCAAGAATATAATTTGACATTGCCAAAGAACATTTGTTTCTCTTGTAATGCTTCAGGATTTTGTCCCCACTTGGCCTTTTCCTTTTTATTTCATCTTAAGCTCTAAACTATAGAATTAACCACCGTCTTGACTAGAGTTGTTTTGCAAGCCAATTCATTCTCTTTGTTCCAGAACTCTGGGTGGCCTACATTTTTCCATCTGTAATAAACAGTCTTGCTCTTGGAGGAACCACGGCTCCTTTACATGTTAGTAGTAGTCACTCACACATATTAAAGAACGCCTGCCCTCTTGTGTTCATAGAGGTTGCTACAAGGAGTGGATTAGCAAGTTTATTATGCCAGAAATACGACATTCCACTCTATGGAGCTCTTCCACCAGGGAGCTTGCCCAAGGCAGCCAAATACGGTTGTACAGTTTGAACACTGCAAAATGACCCCAGCCTGAGAGGTGAATGAATGGTCACTGAAACCCATCCCACACTATGCTTGTGAAGCCATGCATCCAGTGTCCAGGCTGTATCTTCCAAGAGGAGTTGCCCATGAAAATTTCACTCAAGGATGCCATGCACTCATCAAGCCTTACTTATCCCACGGGCAATGTGCAACCTTCTGTCATTTATACGAACTCCTAATAGGCCAGTGACAGCCTTGTGGAGGTTCATTATGAGTCGGTTGGACACTACCCTCATCACGTAACTTTCCTACTCAATAATTTCCAGAAATTAAAATTACACAGTTAGCGCTGCATGACATCACTTAGTCCCAGGTTATCAGAGGAAGGGAATAAGGAACAGAGAGATAAAATAAAAAGTGCCAAATCTGTTAGTTGCAGTGCAGGGAACAAAAATGCAGGCTTCCTGACTCCCACTGAGGCTCTGAGGTCGTAGCTTTAGCTTCAGGTGATCCCATTATTTGATAGCACCCCACCTATCCCTACCAGGCCTAGAGAGGATGCACAATAGTTTGTTCGTTGAATGAATAAATGAACGACTGTCCAACTATATTTTCTTTTTTTTTTTAATTTTAATTCCAGTGTCTTAACATGAAGTGTTATATTAGTTTCAGGTGTACAATATAGTGATTCAACAATTCTATGCATTAATCGGTGCTCATCACAAGGAAAGAATCCCGATCACCTCTTTCACCCATACCCCCCACCCACCGCCCCTCTGGTAACCATCTGTTTGTTCTCTATAATTAGGAGTCTGGTTTTTGGTTTATCTTTTTTTTCGCCTTTGTTCATTTGTTCTGTTTCTTAAATTTCACATATGAGTGAAATCATATGGTATTTGTCTTTCTCTAACCTAATTTCGCTTAGCATACTACTCTCTAGCTCCATTCATGTCGTTGCAAATGGCAATTTCATTCTTTTTGATGGTTGAATCATATTCCACTGTATGTATACACCACCTCTTCTTTGCCCATTCTTCTATCGATGAACACTTGGGATCCTTCCATATCATAGCTATTGTAGATAATGCTACAATAAACAGGGGTGCATGTATCCCTTTGAATTAATATTTTCATATTCTTTGTGTAACTATTCTGTAGTGCAATTCTTAGATCACAGGGTAGTTCTATTTTTAACTTTTTGAGGACCGTCCATACAGTCTTCCACATTGGCTGCGCCAGTTTGCATTCCCCCCAACAGTACACAAGGAAGCGTTCCTTTTTCTCCACATCCTCAATAACAGTTGCTGTTTCTTGAGTTTTTGATTTTTAACCATTTTGACAGGTGTGAGGTGGTATCTCCTTGTAGTTTTGATTTGCATTTCCCTGATGATGAGTGATGTTGAGCCTCTTTTCATGTGTCTATTGGCCATCTTGATGCCTTCTTTGGCCAACTCTATTTTCTAATGTTTCTTTGCTTCCACCTCCCCAAACTTCCAATCTCTTATGCCACATCTATTCTTGCTGTACATCTTTGTTCATACCTGTGGTGCTCACTGCTCTCTACCTAGTCAACTTTTTTTTTTTAAGATTTTATTTATTTATTTTAGAGAGTGAGTTTGGGGAGGAGCAGAGGGGGAGGGAGAAGGAGGGGAAAAGAATCTCTCGCAGAGGGGCGCCTGGGTGGCTCAGTCGGTTAAGCGACTGCCTTCGGCTCAGGTCATGATCCTGGAGTCCCGGGATCGAGTACTGCATCGGGCTCCCTGCTCGGCGGGGAGCCTGCTTCTCCCTCTGACCCTCCCCCCTCTCATGAGCTCTCTCTCTCTCTCATTCTGTCTCAAATAAATAAATAAAATCTTAAAAAAAAAAAAAAATCTCCCGCAGAGTCCATGCTAAGCACAGAGCCGCACACGGGCTTCATCTCACAACTATGAGATCATGACCTGAGCCAAAACCAAGAGTCGGTCACTTAGCTGACTGAGCCCCCAGGTGCCCCCTAGTCAGCTCTTACACAAGCTTCCTGACTCAGTTCCAGGTCTGCTTCCTCCATGAAGCTTTTCTCCTCCAGCCTTCATTAAGCCAGAAGAAGGAAAGCCATGAAGGCTGAGCGTAGGGGTTCACACTTAGTGGAAAGAGTGCTGGACTGGGTCAAGCTGGCTGTATGGTCCTGGACAGGTGTCCTCACCTCTCTGAGCCTCATCTTGTTCTTCGCGAACACAAAAGCTTCAGATCTGTTGGTGTTTCTCCAGGTGTGGCCTGCATAGTGCTGGTGAGGTGGTATTAGGTGGTCCATGGGCAAGTAATTTTTGCATGTTAGTAGAAATGTGTTTGATTTAATGTGTTTCCTGAGGGAAAAAAAGCCAAAACATTAACCCCACAGTTCTTCGGATATTATTGTATGCAACAAGTTAAGTACTTTAAGTTTGACAAGAGAGTTAATTTAAGGAAAAAATAGTAAGTAAATAATAGTACAAGTGATCAGATATGGCAGAAATGATAAGGTGGTATAAAAATGGTGTAAGTTTGGGAAGTTCCTCTGGTAAGTGTAGATGTTTTTCCTCTTTCTAAAGATCCTATAGACTCATTATGTAAAATTTGGGAAATACAGAAAAGTAGAAAGAGAAGAAAGAGGACATCCCTAATCTTATTATCCAACCATGAACCCTGTTAATACCTCTCCCTCACTACAAGTTCTCCTGCAAAATCCTAGTTAGTGGAGATCTATTTCTGTTTATCATTTTGGAAAATTGGAATAGTCCTGATTTAAGATATTTTTAGTGTCCAAATTATAAAATCAAAAAATACCGATAGAGAATCTAGGGTCAGAGGTCCACTGGCACCGTTTTATAAGCAACTGCTAAGTAAGCACACAGAGGTGAGCCCAAACCAAGAGAGGCTACTGCAGATCAAGGATCATAATAACTGATACTCTTTGCAAAATGCATTGTGTATGCAAAGCTCTACACCAATAATGTTGGTTGAATATACCAGCTATATGTATGCTGATTTGTATAATTGTCTCTCCTGTAGGGTTTTTGGAGTCTCTGGATGACTTTTACATTCTTAGCAGTGGTTTGGTATTGCTACAGACCACAAACAGCGTGTATAATAAAACCCTACTAAAGCTTGTGGTACCCCAGTCTCTCCTCGCATGGCAAAGAGTTCGTGTAGCCAATATGATGGCAAATGATGGAAGGCAGTGGGCAGAGATCTTTTCAAACTACAACTCTGGTAAGTGGCCCGGCAGGATAGCTCTTAGGCAGGTACGTATGTTTAGGTTTCGAGTTAACCAGTAGACCCATACCCATACCCTTCTTCATGTCTCCCAATATTTCAGGCACCTATAACAATCAGTACATGGTCCTGGACCTGAAGAAGGTAAAGCCGAAGTATAGCCTTGACGCAGGCACTCTCTACATTGTGGAGCAAATTCCTACATATGTAGAATATTCTGACCAAACTGAGGTTCTACGGAGAGGTACTGTCTTTATGCTAGAAGTCTGGAAGTCTGATGAGTCTGTGAGTGTGTATGCGTATGTGGTGGGGAATGTGTGGTACGGGGCTATATGATGGGGTGCGGGGGGTGTTGAATGGTGGGGAAGAAAGGATGAGAAAGCCAGTGCTGGCTACACTGGGAAAGAATTCCCAGCCTCAGCACAACATGTAAAATCGGCACCGCAAACTCTTATAGGACACTGTGTAGTTGGGGACAAATCCAGGCATTTATAGTCTTAGGACTTCTCATAGCTCTAATATTGCCTTCGCTCCTGGGTAGGTCCGGGGTAAAGCTTTTAGTCAAATTCAGCAAATATTTACAGAAGTGCTTCCTTGGCCCAGGGACTGGAAAAGCATGGCTGCAGGTACAAAATCTCCGACCTTGAGAAGCAGTCTAGTGAGGAAGGGAGGCACATAAACAGCCGTTAGAACCCAGAAAGGGAAGAGCCGTCATAACGTCCACGGCACCAAGCCCAGGGGGAGCTGTGATCAGTGGGAGGATCAGAGAAGGCGGGTCTGGAGGGCAAGACGAGAGCCCCACCATTTGAAGAACCACCTCGATTTGAATCTCTGCTCCTCAAAGTCTCGGGCAAATGATCCACTCTCTCCAAGCCTCCCTTTCTCCATCTGTAAAACCCAACAGTGGCAGTACAAGGTCCACAATCACTTATCAGTAATTTTGAAATCTCAAGATATTTTTTTGTTGTTCTTTCCTAGCAAACTTAGTAGTCTGACCTCCTCTTGGTAGCAAAAACTACCCGTTTGGTAGTTCGGTCGACTTGAACTATTTAGTCTTTATTTCCTCTCCTCCAGGGAGACTATACCTTAGGCTACAGAAATTTCAATGCCTTTGATTATGAAGTGTTGCCCACAGAGAATGCAATGTCATATGTGGTATGCACACCCCGTTGCCGTTCTAAAATCTGCAAAACCCTGAGTACTGAATTATCTGGCCTCCAAGAGATTCTGGATGTGGGAGTGTGGACCTTTGTAATTTCACAAAGTTGTGATGAGAGTGAATTGGGATAATTCTTGTAAATTCTTGAGCACATTGCTGACACAAAGCAAGCACTCTTGTCTTGCATCGATCATAGGGTTTGGCACACACAACATATGTGCATGTTTCTTGAATAAATGAGAGTGAAGATGATGTCTGAGTGATGGTTAAAGGTCACAAAAGAGCTCAGCAATTTGACAAGGGGACAAGGTCAAACAAATGGAGGCATGAAAACTGATGTGATTGAGAGACTGTTAGCTCGAGATAGCTAGCGGAAGGGCTATGTAGTGGAAGGTGGTGGTGCTTTTCTATCCTGCTAAGCAGTTTAGAAAATGGGAGTTTTTGAAAAGGGAGAAAAGACTGGAAGTCAGAGAGAAGGCAGGAGACTAATTAGGAAGCTATTGCAATAGATCAGCTGATAGATGAGCAGGAACAGAACCAAGGGAAGATACGGACCCCGGGAATCAGGGCCTGGTCCTCAGGCTCCCAGGTTCCCAGAGACTTTCTAATGACACCAACCAAATGCTCATAATATGCAGAAAACAGTTAGTGAAGGTGGTGACTTCAGCTGCCCAGCAGATCAGAGATCACCAAGTCAATAGAGAAGTCAAATCATTGACAGTCACTTGGTTAGGATGGCAGTTCAAAACTGAGGAGTCAGCTGGCTGATCTTGAAGCCTGGCCCATCCAGCTTGTAAGAGCCCGACAAAATTAGCAGCCTCAAGAGGGAGATGTGTACCGGAGGGGACAGGTTATTCAAGGCCTTTTTTTCTTTGGACTGCCACTGATTATGGAATGGCAGTCCAGTTCTTTGTGATCTTGTTCCTAGATCCCATGAAGAAATCTACTCTGAGACTAAAAAAAAAAAAAAAAAATCTAATGCTCATCTGTCTGTAGTTATTTTACCGGAGGTGGGAAGAACAGAGAGTTAAATTCATTGTCTACTATATACTAGGCACTCTTTCGGGCCTTTTACTTATGTTCTCTTGTTTGATCTTCATTAAGATACTTCCAGATAAGTAGCATTGTTACCATTTTACTGTAAGGAAAGAAAGGCTCAGAAAGCGATTTGCCCAAATACTTACGTGATGTCATATAGCCATTATAATAAAAGACAGAAAGTTCCACAAACCTCCTAGAATTTGGAAGCAGCTGTGGTATATTGCTGGAAGCCCTTGGTCAGAAGGGAGGCACTGAACATCTCTGAACCTCTGTTTCTTTCTTTATAAGGAGGGATGGTAATGCTTATATACATAATTAGGTTGTTGTGAGATTATACAAGATACTCTAAATGTTTTTGTAAATCATGAAGCTTTATGAAAATGTGATGTGTAAAGCAGCCATTTTGATTATTCATTTCAGCTGCGTTCATATAAAGAGAAGTATAATAATTATAATAGTTAATATTCATCTAATGCTTACCAAGCATAATGATTACCAAGGGGATCCTATAAAACAGTCAAAAGGGAGAAAGGCAGACAAAGGCCAAGACAATATGGGGGATGGGAAATAAACGCTGAATGGTGGAAGAGTCCCTGCGTTGACTAACTGTCCTATAAACAATAGCCCAGGCCACTGGAATCTGGGCTGTTCCTGAAATATTGATTGTACTAGAGCTGTGTCACATGTCTGACACTTAGTGACGAATGTGCTCTATGGCCTTGGCACATTATGAAGCTTGGGATGGAACTAAGCCTTAAGGAACGCTTACAAAAAGAAGTTAAAGCCTGCTGGAACCTTAAAGATCATCTCCAGTCTCTTCAAATTATGGATTCTTCCTTCTCCTTTCCCTGTTAAAAGGAGAAAATAAGTGAGGTTAACTGCCTAAGACCTGGTGATTTAGCCCTGAGCCTAGGTTTTCTGAACTCTAGGTACTATATTCTTCCACTGTCCCATGATTAGCACCTGGCATGTTCCCTGTTAGGGCCACACTGTGAAACTATCTCGACATTTCAGGAACCAGGTTCACTTAAACCAGCTCCCCAGACCGCTCTGTGTTACACTTCATTTTGTTATCCAGATCATAAGGTTATTTTCTGGTTAATAGATTGCTTTAAGAATTTTGGGTGAAGGGACGCCTGGGTGGCTCAGTCCAAAAGCGCCTGCCTTTGGCTCAGATCATAATCCCAGGGTCCTGGGATGGAGCCCCGCGTCGGGCTCCTTGCTCAGTGGGGAGCCTACTTCTCCCTCTGCCCCCACTGCTCCCCCTGCTTGTACTCTCTCTCACTGACAAATAAATAAATAAAATATTTTAAAAAAATAAGAAAGAATTTTGGGTGAAAACCAAAGAATTCTGATGCTCTTCTTTCCCTAATGGAATCATCTAGAGGTATACTGATTCTGTACGTTTAAAAGGATCAGTTTGAAGGCCAGTGTTCACATTCAAAGCTTTATTTTCTTTATAATATCATTTTGCAATCACACACCTGTGCCGATTTTCAAAAGAAACTATCATTAATAACATTTCTTTTGTTCCATCTCTCTTTTGTCTCCCTGTCAATCTCACCTTTCCTTCCTTCCATCCCAAATCAGGATATTGGCCCTCCTACAACATTCCTTTCCATGAAAAAATCTACAGCTGGAGTGGCTATCCAATGCTAGTTCAGAAGCTGGGTTTGGAGTACTCCTATGATATGGCTTCACGAGCCAAAATCTTCCGGCGTGACCAAGGGGACGTGACTGATATGGCATCCATGAAATATATCATGCGATACAACAGTACGTAGCACATTTCTCAAGAATCATTCCTCAAAACTCCCTTTCCTCCACATGAATAAAGAATCCGTGTACGTTTTCCCACGTTAAGAATCCATCTCAGCAGTAGAAGGAATTATAAGAAGTTTTTAGTATTCAATCAATACTATACATATTTTATACTCGAAAGATAGAATTTTGTCTTCTTTTATAAAATGCCATGGAAGAAGATTCTACAGATTTTTTTTCACTGAAAAAAAGAATATATAAAACACAGAGGCAATAACCCATACAGAGTACTTTTTTTTTTTACCACTCCCCCTCAACCCTAACACAGGTTTTCTTCCAAAGACAGAAGCAGCTAATAAAACAAAAATTATTCATAAATACTCTGTTTTTGATGAACAGTATCAAATTTGTATTTATTTTGTAGAAAAATAGTGATGCACATTTATCCTTTATTCTCTCTTCCATCCACTCTTCACTGTGCAAGTTTCTTGAGAGCGGCTGGGTGAATGAGGCCACTGGGGTGGACTCTTGATTATCTAGACTTGAACAGGTCCAAAGGCTTCCTGTGGGCAGGTGTATCCCAGAACAACCAGTACTCACCCTCTTCCCCATCACTGTTTCCTCCTAGATTATAGGAAGGATCCTTACAGTAAGGGCGATCCCTGCAATACCATCTGCTGCCGTGAAGACCTGAACTCACTTAGCCCAAGTCCTGGAGGTTGCTATGACACAAAGGTAACATGCGAATTGGCTTTTGAATTTAATTTTTACCTGCACCTAGGCCTATCCAAAGGCAAAGCTGCAGAGATTTTTGTGGCATAAAACACAATATTGTCTCTGACCATAAATTCAATTCAGGAATCAGCTTTTGCAGATTCTGGTGGTAGGTCTCATTGCCTAACTTTAATGCCCTGCCCTGCCACTTAATAGAAAATTCCATAATCTTGGAATATTTGTTTCCTTATCTGTAAGATGGACATAACAGTACTTGCCTTATAGGATTGTTGTGAAGAATATTTAGTACCGATGTTGTGTTATTTGTAAATGTACACCATGATGGTGATGATGATGATGATGTTGATGTCTTAAGTTTTACCAGACTAGCCCAAAGTCCAAAGAACCTATTATTGGAAGCAGTGTGATTTCACATTAAACAGGAACTGAATTTAGCTGAAGGAACAGGTTTATTGGACAAGCACTAAAGGTTTTTCACCATGTTAGAATTATTAAGTGCTGTAATGCGTCTCCTAATATAGGTAATAAATAAGCATTACTTATTTGCAGTGGTGGGCTGAAGCCAACTCATAAGGGCTTGTGAGAACCAATTGTTAAAATCCGTTGACATCATGTGGATAGCTTGAAATCAGCCATGGAGGAGTATTTACACCATGCAAATCAGCAAACACTACAAATCAGGGTCTTTTTTTCCTCTCAAGAGAGCTGGTCATTAAAAACTTTCCTGCACACTACTGGATTTGGGGTGTCCGAGGGTATGAGTTAGCCATGTGGTTGGTGGAAAAGAATATTCTACCACGTCCTTTTGCACTCCTGGTTTGGGCTTGTCTTTTTGTTTGCACTTTCAGTCCTAAATTCTGGGAGAAATCTGTTAGAAGTGGAGTTAACTGTTAAGAATGCTGATCCGCCTACACATAATTTTTTCTATCAGCCTAATGCCTAAACAGAAGATGCTTTAGAATAGTCTAGTTCCTACTCAAGCTACTTTTTAGCCATATGATGATACCAAAGCTCTAGCTTTAATGAGCCCCAATGTGTTGTGTAAAGTAAAATTCAGTGGGTGTAGAAAGCCTGACACGCATGAAACCCCAGTGAGTGCTTATTTCTTGTTAATGGTATTTGCAAACATTCAGTAGAGCGTGCAAGAAGTGTTCTAGCCATTCCCAGATACACAGAGAATGACTGCCGCCTTACCGGAGAGAACCCAAGCCGAACTTCGACCTGCCAAGTTTTACTTTCTTCTGGAGAGAGGAGTCTGCCAATTTTTCATCAAAAGAGTTTCTGTTGAAGGATATACTTACTATCATTTTCCTTGAGCCATTTTGAATATGTGGAAAATCAGAAGCTATGAGACATCTTTTTCCTGAGGTTAAGATTTGCTGCTACCCAGTGGTTAGATGCTTTTGAGAACCCATGGACCTCGTTTTTGGATGTTGAGTTCCTTCTACTTTAAAACTCTTGTTACCGCCCTGATTAGTAACAACTTTTGCTGAAGAATATATTCTAGGCACTGCTCCAAGCATTTGCTCTCATTAATCCCCATGACAACTCTTCTGTGAAGTATGGTTATTAAAACCCTTTCACAAATGAGAAAACGGAGTCCTATAGGGGTTATTTTTAAACAAGTTTTGGAGCTAGAATTCTGAATATGAGCATTCTGACTCCAGATCTCACACTTTTGGCTATGTTAATGCACTTCTACTCAATTCACATCTGAATACCAAATGGTTATGGAAGAGCATGTTGTGGAAGCTTGCGATATTTTATTTTAAAAGGGGGCTAATATTGTGACTTTGGAGAAAGAGCAGGACAAAAAAAAAAAAAGGAAAAACAAGAATCTAGTTTTTTCCAAACGCTTTTCTAAAACGTCCCTCTCCTCTCGCTTTCCAGGTGGCAGATATCTACCTCGCGTCAGCGTATACAGCCTATGCCATTAGCGGTCCCACAGTACAAGGTGGCCTCCCTGTTTTTCACTGGAACCGTTTCAACAAAACTCTCCACAAGGGCATGCCAGAGACCTATGACTTTGATTTTATTACCATGAAACCAGTTTTGAAACGTGACATAAAATGAAGGAGGGAGCTGAGGGAATAGAAGGGAATAGAAGGTTGCAAATAAGATTCCAAAGGCACTATTTTAGCTATTCTTTTCCATTCAGAATTAGTCTTAATAAAATATATTAAATTCAGCGTGTCACTTTCTTTTTTTTTTTTTTTTAAAGATTTTATTTATTTATTTGACAGAGAGACACAGCGAGAGAGGAACACAAGCAGGGGGAGTGAAAGAGGGAGAAGCAGGCTTCCCGCCGAGCAGGGAGCCCGATGCGGGGCTCGATCCCAGGACGCTGGGATCATGACCCGAGCCGAAGGCAGGCACTTAACGACTGAGCCACCCAGGCACCCCTCAGCGTGTCACTTTCATTTTCTGTTGATTTTGTAGTTTTTTACAACACACATTCTCTACAGGGTGACACACTGTAGAAGAAATACTCTAGAAGATAAATAATAACACCTGGCTTTACCATAAAAGTTCATATACAGGACGGTATGGCAGAAACTGCTCACCCAGATCCATATTCTCCTTTCATGCCTGGCCACATGGACCACATCTCCCATGTTTCCCTAGATAGCTGTGCCATGTGATAGGGTTCTTGCCCAAGGAATCTGATACTAGTGTCACTTCTAGGCCTTGCCCCTAAGAACCTGTACACTCTTCCATGCTTTTTATCCTTCCCCGGGCTGGATATACTTAATGACAAAGACCTAGGGGATGGTGGAGCTTCGTTTTCAAAGGAACCTCTAATAGAATACAGTTAGTGATTCTTCCAGCCATTAACAAGCACCAGCTGAGTCTTTTCGTGGTACAGACTAGGCACACAATATAACCTTAATGTGGTCTCCCATCAGTTAAAAGTAGCATATCTAATCTGGGAGCAATTCTACATTAACAACTCCTTCAAAGCTAGAGAATTCTATGTTGTTTGAGTGCTGTGGTATTGCCAAGTGGGTTAAATAAACCATATTATACAGTATAATGGGTGATTCTTAACAATGTGAGAGACTTCCAAAAGCAACACAAGGGCTGAGAATAACTAGAATGAATCAGAATACTCAAATGTTAAAAACCCAGTAGTTTATTTCAAAGTATAAATTTCAGGCTTGCTGGACAAAATCCCACTACAGTTAACACTTATACAGACACCACTCTACTGTACATTTTAAAAAGAAAAAAAAACCCCACAAAACCTTCAAAACCTAATAAAAATAGGGCAACTTGCTATAGCCCAGTTTGTATTAGACATTAGGAAGGTCTTACATTGTCTTATTATTTACACTTTCAACTGCAATAAAGAAAAATCAGGATGCAAGTTTCCTACAAAGGATTTATTTTTATATTTAATTTTGAAATAGCGGAGAAAATAATGAAGCCAGGATCCCCAAAAGGTGTTTGATTGCCCAGTTACCTTATTTACAAACAAAACTAAAAGAAAAACACTCCCCCCCCACCCCAGCATTTAAATATAAATGATGGGTACTTAGCTGACTCTACAAAAAAAAAAAAAAAAACTTATGCAGCATGATAAAACTGTTTGGAGAAGACAAAACATGTGTTTTATCATTCCTCCCCATTTGGCTGGCTCAAGGGGAATGTATTTTAGGAATTAAATCTAAGTCCTCCACACTAGCGAAAACACTTCATGAGATTGTTCTTTCTGTTTGTCCAAAAATGTTAAAAAGTGGGAGAGGGGCATCACTCAGTAAATAGTAAGGAAGGCAGAATCCTGCATTGATTTTAAATAGAATTATTTCCAAGAATCCAATATTGGGGCATGGTTTTTCTGGAAATTAGAATAAAACAGGCCAACGACCGGTCAACAATGAAATTAAAATAATGAATAAATCATATGATTCTGAAATAGCCCAAGAAGGAAAGTTGGGGAGAACACTTGGAAGGTCTTTTCAGTACTCTAATGTGCTAAAATCACAGTGTATCAAAGAGAAGAGAAGAGGATACCACAGGCATTATTTTGTTAATCTTGTACAGTACTGGAAAATCCATGGAACAAGGTAAATGCGTATCATGCAATATTAACATTCACCTTGCTGCATAAATAATTTGGAAAATGTAAGCAAAAAAGCAAACGATAAAAACTAAGTTAACACTTACTCAATACAGTAAGAGAACTGTATAGTGCAGCCTGCCTAAGGAATTTTGCAGACAGATGTACCAACAATTCTAAGCTCCTTGCTTTCGGTCATGTTTCCATCTTTCATTTACTAACCAGCAATGGCGGTGGGCTGAGTGGGGAACACTCTCTGTGAGGCAAACGGCATCCCAATAAATATGCACTTTTCAAGGAAGAAAGCTGTACTCTTCACTTCTCTCATGAACATCTACTGTGTTAAACAGTACACAGTATTCTGCATATTTTAAAGCGAGTCCAGGGAAACAGGGATATAGTTACCTCATAAAGTTAACAGTTAACAAGAAATGTTGTCTTTGTACTTTATAAACTAACTGGCAAGAACATAATTTTAAAATGAGGCTTACTCACACTTAAAACAGGGTGAAAATTACTCTGACAAAGTGCAAAACATAGAGCAACAAACATCACCATTACCTTCAAATGCCATATGAACACTCTATATTTCAGATGGAAATATCAGAAGCTTTAGGGATTTCCAATAAGGCAATACTTACACAAGTACTGTCAGGCTAAAACTGTTAACAAACTTGCATTCCCAAAATGGGATAATCAAACTTATTTGTAATACTTTGTGAAAAGGTACCATGGAGTATGAACTGCTACAATATAGTCTTGTAATCAGTAGCTATTTCTAGTTCAGTCCTCCATTCTCTCTCTCAAAAGAAACAAAACAAACTCAGAGCTCATCAACAAAACCTGCCCAAAATAAATGCCTATAGTCCTAGCCTAGCAGTTTTCAGTAAATTCAATATAGCTGTTGCCTATAAATCCCATGGCATGCTAATTTGAGGAAAGCATCTCGTAATACACACTTTCCTCAAATAATTACAGTCTCTCTTTGTACCTTCCTTCCACCATCTGGAATAAAAAGTTTTATTTTGCCATAGTAAGTGTATTTTTAGGGTTACTATTTGAGAATTTATTTTTTTTTCTTTGACAGAAGACACACAATATAGGCTAAAATAGTATTTTCATTCTACTGAGCTTTCTTCACCTGATTATATAATGCTATGAAAGCTTAAAAAAAATGATTAGTGAATATAAATAAACACATTCACCAAGGGAAGCTTTTCTAGGCTAGGTAAGCAAATTGTCATCACATGACCATAAAACCGGCCAATAAAGAACATTTTTAATTGAACACAGGCTTTCCATTCTGTAGACAGGAATGATCTTGAACACATAATCAACAATGCCACCATTGCGGGTAAAAACATATATACATGCAGATATAGATAGGTGTTCATATACGCTAGAAGATCATCAGTTTCTCCCTTTTAAAATTTTCATTGGCATGACACTGACAACTTCTTATCATTAGTCCTAGAATGAGTAACATCTACGTAGTTGGTTGGCAAACTGGATTCATGAAAACTTTCTCATTGTGGTCTCATTTTCTGAAAGTGAAAGGAAGGTTCTGGAGCACTTACATTTTGGCAATCTGTAGGCTTTCTTCAGCATCAATCAAACTTTACACCTAATGTGACAGTATACTGACTGGTGAAGTCTCTAATGAGAGTTTCTTTACAGCTAGAATGCTTCCCATTACAAGCCATCAAAGCTGCAAACAAAGCAGCATTAATAGAAGGGATAGCTCCCTCCTATAATCCCAAGAAAAATTAAAAATGTATTTATTTTGAGAAGATAGGAATATGAATTCAAATATGGTAAGGGAAGATGCCTTGAAAAACTATCTCACAAACTCCATGAATTTCTTCCAAACTATTCCCAACCATACTCTCATCCCCAAACTTACCCCATCTCTCCTGCCCTAAACTACCTACACTTGAACACCTACCTGATACCAGTAGAGCGGCACTCATACTGAAAATCCACGATCTAAACAGAATTTGAGTAACTCTGAACAGGAACAGAGACGCATAGAAAGTATTATCTAATTGTTACATAAAATAACCCCAAAGGATATACTTTAAATTCTGTCCAAAGTTGACAGAGGGTAAATCAGACAAAACTTGGCACCATCAAAACAAAGTTAAAAGGTTAAAACAGAAAAAAATGATAGGAGAGTAATAAGGAAATAAAGCTTTCCCTTTGATATTCTAGCTCACTATATTTTGTGAATTTTACTACCTACGAAAGAATACTACGCTTTGGGTGATAAAGTGAACTAGCATTGCTTTCCTAATCTCTAACACAGTATGCAATATAAATTCTAAAATATGTTTGAAGGACAATTTTCTTACACACTATGGTCTTTCTTCTCTTGGTCCATTTTACACAGTTAATTTAAGTAGTGACCAAAGATAAAAAGCACTTATGTTCTTAGAAGAAAAGAGCAGTCAAATTTTTAGAGTTAAATGTAGTGATGCCACTGGTAAGAATATACCTAAAAGCCTTAGTTAAGTTTAAAACTGACTTGAGGAGAATGTGCTATATTTAGTAGAGATGAAGGAGAAATGAAGGGCAAAAGGCTGAAAGAGAAGATCAACAATGGATAAATGGTCATGTTTATTTTAGTAGTTAATCTTTAAGGCACAAAATAAATGTAAGAGCCAGATTAGGAAAGAGGGGCCAATGCAGATCTTTTTCACCTAATTAACAACCAAGCAAAGAAAAAAGATGAACAGATCCTTCCTGTGTTCAAATTAACCTAGTTTAAACTATTTAACCATTTTGCTTTTTCTTTCCTTTAGATTCATTTAGCTATGAACCTACAGATCCCTCAGAAGCAGAATCATGCCAGTTACATACCATACCTCGGATCCCTTGATCTACTTACTTTATACTGGAAGAGAGGTAAATGTGAGAATGGAAATGGGAGATTCCACTGCAGTAAACATATAAATAGGGAAAAACACACATAAACACCCACACATATTCCCCAGCCTAAAAACTAAAGCAAGGTGCACATTTACACTTCAAAACCCTGAAGCTTCAATTGTCCAGGAAAAGACTCTTGCTTTATGGGCTGTTTATTTTACTTCTGATTATAAACAAATGTAGTGTATATACACATCTGTCCAAGAAATCTTGCACAATGTGGATTTTACAATGGATATCATGCACAAGATTAAAACAAGACCAAAAAGTGGAACTCGAAAAGAGGAAGAGATAAAGGCTCCAAGGTTTAACTGCTCTGGGAAGAAGAGATCACATCTGTTGACTGAGGATCACAGAAAGGTCCAAAACGTCCATAAATATCCTTGGCTCGTACTGCAAAGTAGTATTTGCTGCCAGATACAAACTGGGTGAGAGTGCATGCCATGGGCAAGGGAAGTGCCTTTACTTCTCCAATCTTTTTCCACTGTGAGGGCACCGTGGCACTGGGTTCCTCATGGTAAGCATAGAGATGGTAGCTGTCAACGGTGGCACAGCTTCGGTCTACCTCCAGGACACTCCATGACAGTACAATGCCATTTTGACTCTGAACTCGTGCTAATTTCAAGTGTGGCTTCTGAGGCAGAGATGTGCTGGCAGCTTCTGGGGGCAGACGCTGTGGCTGTGGGGCTTCTGGTAAGGGTGCTGGGTGCACAGGGCGTGGGGGCTCCTAATAAAAGAAGAGTCACATTGATTTAATAATGATCACAGAAAGGACTATTTTGGAATGCTAGAACTAAACCAACTCAGACATCATTTAAAGAGTTATCATTTTACATCAAGAATACTAAGAAATACCAAATACTGTACCACATTTGGCTAGCTCTATTTGATTTGTGACCAGTCATACCATAAACAATATTATTTGTCTATTGATACTCCAATATACCTTCTACATCTAAAATACTAAGCTTTCCTTGAGAAAGGAAAGCCTTTGCTGATGGAAAATCATTTTGACAGAAACTAAAATAATCATCTCTCTCTAACAAAATAATTTGTTTAATTATCTATGCTATAGATTCTCATTTTAGAATAATGTAAGAGTTTTAAACATCATGTATGACAGTCTACTATATGTATGTAATTTGAGTATTCAACTCTTTCATTTTTAAGCCATTTTTTCCACCTAAGGACAGTAGCAGATCACAAATAAGCACATTTAAAGCTGAATGTACATATTATGTTCTTAGTCAATCTGCACAAAAAAGGTGACATTTAAGTTGGACTATGAAAGGTAAGATTTAGAAATGGAGAAATAGTGTGTAACCTTTCAGCCAATAGGTAAAGCATGAATAAGGGCATGGGGCTACAGGAAAGTAGGGGATTTATGGGCAAAAACAAGTATTAACTTTTACTAAGACATAGGGCATATGCATTAAGAAAAGACATTTGGAAAGGTAAAGGCCATATGATGAAAAAGCATGAATAGTAAGTGTATGAATTCAAACTCTGTTTCTAACACTGGACATTATTATTATACCTAGGGTTTGTTTGTTTGTTTGTTTTTAAGATTTTATTTGAGAGAGAGAGTGCACGAGTATGGGGGAGGGGCAGAAAAAGCGGGTGAAGAAGACTCCTGGCTGAGCAGGGAGCCTGATGGGGGACTTGATCCCGGGACCCTGGGATCATGAACTGAGCTGAAGCAGACGCTTAACCAAATGAGCCACCCAGGCGCCCTATATGTAGGTTTTAATAAAGATTACAGTGATGGTAATTTTTTTCTAAAAAGATTCAAGTGTGAGCCAGGAAAAAGGGATATGGAGTGATCTTTTTTTTCCCAAGTGAAACGTGTCATTTGTTCACTGACTTTAGACTAAAAGTCATGAAACAAGTAAGATTTCCTTAACTAAAATTCACTGAATAAGAACTATGTTTTAATATGCATTTCATAAAATGAGTTATTTACATACACTAAACAATGAATTCTGTGAAGGTCTGATGCTATGTTTTTAATCTCCATGCCCTGTCAAAGCTTAGTAGCAGTAATGTGCACATAGTAAGAACTCAAAAAGGATATGCTGGATAATTTCAAGGAAAGCAAATGTGTTGAAATTCATATGCCTAGTGGAAGAAATTCATATACATATCTGGAAAAAGGCAGAATCCACAGTTAAAAAGCTAAAATGAATATAAAGTTAGAAGGGAAAAAAATCAAATTTAAATAAAATATTGAAAGCTGAAAAAGTAGAAGTGATTTGAATGCTGGACATTTTGCTCTATTTACTCTCTCAAATTATCTTTTTTTTCCTTAAGTGATTTAGTCACCTAAGTAAATAACGTTAAATAAACAGCAAGATCCAAGCGAAGATGGCTGAAGCCATGAATCTGACTGGAGGGAGCACAAGAATTTAAGGAGTTTGACAACAGCTTTAATGGCTGTTATGTCCCTTCTAATTCTTAAAATTCTAGGATTCTGAATCTGCTCATATCCTGAAACTTAGTATTAAGTCAACTGAGTTTTGTTTTTTCATTTTTGCCATTGCAATGGAGGTTTTTATTCAAGTTTTACAAATAAAATAATACAATAGGGATCTGCTTCAAAATAACCCCGTGTATACATGGATTGTCAAAATAAGTGGGTGGCATTATATATGAAAATGATCGCTGATAATGAATATGAAATATGAAATGAAAAGAATGAAAAGAAATATGAAATGATATGCTGATAAGTGACGAGTGATGGGTAAGTGGGAATTGTTACAGTATACTCTCTATTGATATATTTGCAAATTCTCATTTAAAAGCATTTTTTACATTAATTAAAATAAAATTTAAAAAAAAAGTTCCTTCTGAAAAAAAAAGTTCCTCCTGTAAGATACACAGTTTATTATAAGACAATACACATGGGCTCCTGTTTTTTTGAAAAAAAGCTCTTGATAGGTCATCAAATTTGTAAAACTATGGGGCGCCTGGGTGGCTCAGTCAGTTAAGCATCTGCCTTCGGCTCAGGTCATGATCCCAGGGTCCTGGGATCAAGCCCCACATCAGGCTTCCTGCTCCGTGGGAAGCCTGCTTCTCCCTCTCCCACTCCCCCTGCTTGTGTTCCCTCTCTCGCGGTCTCTGTCAAATAAATAAAAAAAAATTTTTTTTAAAAATCTGTAAAACTATGGTATTAGAGATTTTTACTCTATATTTTTTGAAGGAATATGGAATGAAAGAAATTATCTGTAGCTGCAAACAACAGTAATGGTATATTCACACATATATTCTAACAGGGCCAGATCTGAAACACTGCAAGTGCTGGGATCAGACAACCTGTGTTAAAATGGCTCTGACATTAGCTTGGGTAATGACACTGAGTAACCTGAGTAACCACTTAACATCTTTGTGACATGGTATCCTCTTCTATCAAAAGGAGAATAATATCCTCATAGGGTTGTGAGAATTAAATAAAATAATACATGTACTTAGTAGAGTGCCTGGTATATAGTTAGTGCTCCATTAACATTCATTTTTTCATTGTAGTGGAGTAAGAAAAATAAGAGGATAGACTAGAAAGCTGGAATGCATGAGTTTTTATGAGGTATGACCTTGGGCTGGTTACTCTCTGTGTATAAGCTGCCATATCAATAATAAAGAATAAAAAAGGAGAGCAAGACTCCTAAAGGATTCCTGAGGACCAAGTATATTGACAGTGCCTGGCACGTAGCAAGCACTCAAGAAATGCTAGTAATTATTATGCATACTTAAAAAAGGGACTCTTTGCTTGGTGAAAAGTGATATGAAATCTCAATCTCCTCCCTTCTCATAAAGCCAGCATTTCCATTTACATGGTATACCATACCAAATACTGTTATAATCATGTCACAGAATAATGTGATATTGTTTTGCAGCCTAAAACTAAGACGACATCTTTGATCTTCTCTGTCATCTCTTAACAAATGAATTCCCAATACCATTAGATTATTAAAAACAATAAAGTGATGGCAATATACCAGTTAGAACTGCTATAAGGTTTTGAGGAAAAGAATAAAGCTAGAACATGAATAACACTAATACTCAAAAATACTCTTCTAATGTAACCATGAGTTAAAAAATGGTCTATTTTACTTCATGTGCCCCAGGTATGGACGCTTCTTGAACACTGTATACCACCACAAGCAAACTCAGTGATCCTTGATGGCTACCATCCCTAAGAACATTTGTTCATAATGGTAAGACCTATTTCTTAAATAAACTTCTGTTGGAAAAACAGAAGACCTGTCATTACCTCTTGATACAACTAGGTTGAAGGATAAATGCTAACTACAATAATATTTGACAGCTCTACGGTTGAAAAGTTTAGATATCCAAACATCAACACTTACAGTATGCACTTGTGGTGGTCGGTGATGCACTGTGAGCTGAGGTCCTGCTGATCCCAGGGTTAGTCCATTGTTTACAACATACGTAGTTGCTTGAGGCACTCGAACTGTGACACCTACAAAAGAAAATTAAGGCATAAAACTAGAATTCTAGGGACACCTCGGGGGCACAGTCAGTTAAGCGTCTGACTCTTGATTTTGGCTCAGGTCATGGTCTCAGGGTTGTGAGATCAAGCCCTGCTGAGCATGGAGCCTGCTTAAGTTTCTCTTTCTCCCTCTGCCCTTCCCCCCATCTCTCTCCTTCTCTAAAAAAACCCAAACAAACAAAAACCCTAGATTTCTAGTCTAAATTTGGTAGAACACAGATTAAACACTTGAAGCCAGCAAAGTGATGTTTTTAAAATTTGGAAGGAAAAACATTTCTAACCTTGATGTCTACACTCAACCAAATAATAAGCCTGAGGAGAAAGAAATTTTCCTGTATGCAAGCAACCAAAAAAAAAAATCTATCTCTATAAACCCTTTCTCAAGAAGCCTTTGGAGGATATGTGCCACTAATTATGAGAGTGAAAATCAAGAAAGAGGAAAACATGAGATACAAGAAACAGTGGAGATCCAGCACATAAGAGAAATAAATGGAATCCCTACCAGGAGGACTATAAGCAAAAACCCTAGAACAGTAGAACACAGTGGTACACGACATGTAGAAGTCAAACAGGCCAGAATGGAGCAGTGTAACTCTAAAGGTAGACAAATTGAAGCTGTCCTCAAAAATATCTCTGCTTGGGGCACCCTGGGTGGCTCAGCCGGTTAAGCATCTGCCTTCAGCTCAGGTCATGATCCCAGTGTTCTGGGATCAAGCCCCTCGTCAGGCTCCCTGCTCACTGGGGAGCCTGCTTCTCCCTCTCCTCCACACTCGTGTACTCTCTCTCGCTGTCTCTCTCTCAAATAAATAAATAAAAATCTTAAAAAAAAAATCTCAGCTGTCTCATCTTTTCAACTAGAGCAGAAATCTCAACTATAAGTTATCCTTGGTTCGTGTTAATGAGGTTCCTCACTTTCTCTCCATGCCGTGAACAGCTGAGGATACTCAATTTACTGAACAGAAAACTGTTCTGACATATGTTAGGGTAACAGAAACAGACAATTTTAAATCAACTACTGTCCGGACCATATTACTGCCATTTATTCAGTTCCTGGCCCATACTATAGTTCTGCCAGGTACCCTGACTATAGTGAGCCCAGTTTCCCAGAACTCATTCATGACCCCACTGACTGATTTCCCAGAAAACGCTCTTGTAAACTTGAGAAAAACTGAAGCCAGATTGTGAACCAGAGACTCTGCTTAGTTTATTTTCTCCTCGAAATCATCACCTAATAATGGCAGTTTCTTTAAACAGCTAGATTTGCCCTTGCTATTAAATTTTGCAAAACTAAGTATTTTTGATGATATTTATTTGGTGGCAAAATCATACACAAAAGCAGAAAATGAAGATGGTGGTTACCTCTGATGAAAAGGGAGAGGGATACAATGAAGGCATACAGTAGGCTTATAGGATACTGATAAAGCTCTATTTCTTAGACTGGTGGAGATTTCATAGGTGGTTCATTCTGTTAGTTTTCTTTAAACTTTACATATACTTTTTATATAAACTTGTTTGTACGCTGTATTTTACTACTAAATACAGTATATATATATAATTATATATATGTGTGTATATATATCTGTGTGTGCGTGTGTAGAAACAATAGATTTCCTTTAACATATTCCTGTCTTCTATTTCTCAGCCATCTTCCACACCCTTAAGACTCTCTCTCATTGGAGGCTATCCTTAACCATCATTTCCATTATCTGGGCTATGCCACAATTAATCATTTCCACTTTAATTAGGTATCTCTTAAGAGAGTGCAGACCACTATCAAATAGAGCATTGTGATAATACAGGCCATAAATAAAATTAAATTGAAGACAACACATGGAGCACAAATCATATGATACACATGTCCAATTTTTCTGGTTAACTCTCCTAGGGGAAGAAGAAAAATTATCAATAGTTTTAATATAATATTATAAGCAATTTTTTTTGCTAAATCTAATGTCAATGTAAGCCCACTAAATGCTGAAGGACTATATGTAACTTTGAGGCCATACACAAGAAAAGAGTCTCTTACTATTTTGGGGATTGACCTGCCGAACAGCAGGAGCCTGCATGACAGTTCCTCGCAGGGGAGCCTGAGTTGGTGGTGCTGGGAGAGTTGTATAAACCACCTGGTGGTTTGTAGGAGCTCTCGGTACAGGGAGTCTTGTGGTCACCTGAGTTACTGGACGATGTGTTACATTCACGGTGGTTGGAGCTAATGAAAAGCAGAAAAACATTAAAATGCCAGTTAAGTAAACAGTTATTAATGGTGATTAATTTTGCACAAAATCTAACTATAATAAAGACAGAAATACAGACAACAGTCTCCTTTTGTAATCTTGAAAGAGAAGAGTGTTATGGCCAACCAAAATTAATAGTAACTATTATTACAATCCAAACTTCAGAAAGAAAGAGCACCTCAACCATGTCCAATGACCTCCCTACTCTTCAGTTTGACTTGATGATAAGCATGTAAAGATAAAGACTTGAGAGTATGATCTTATGGGAATGACTTTATTAAAAGAGCACATTTTCACTCCTCAATGTTTAATTATTCTTAGCAGAGTGGGATTTGGGGCCCTGAAGGCCTTCTACTAATGGCATAAATCCAGGAGTAACTGTATTCCCACAGTTCAAGAAATTATCCTTAATTTTCTATCTGGCTGGCTATTGTAACAGACGTTTTCTTTACGTGAACCAAACCATCTCTTAATTCAAAACAATAAAACATCAATTAAAATACAGAATTCTTCCTTCTCTACTCCAGCATTCCTCCTAATTTATGTTCTAGAGAACATTCATGCCTTGAGTGTTGTTAACACATATTTATCAAAAAAGTCCTAACTGTTCACTGGCAGCATAGAACTACAATAATTATTTTAGGAGTTAATAACTCTCTGAATTATCATCACATTTTACAAATAACCACATATTAACTATATAATAAAAGATAATAATAAATCTCCTTTCATATGGAAAATGGGTTCCATAATAAAACAAATTTGGAGGTAAACACTGGATATGAGACATCTGATAAAAAGGTTTCTTTACTAATGACTTATTTACTAACGTCTTTACTTAACTTAGTCTTTACATATCTGAACTTTCAATATGAGAAAGGGGAAGAAAGTACACAAGGAGGAATACTTACCTCTTTATCTCTTTATTACCCACTTTATTATCTATTATGCACATGGTTTGCATAATGATATCTCCTTCTAAATTATATAAATTGGTGACTTAAACTTTGATTTCACTAGATACAATTCCATATGAATTCAATGTTTTCCTTAATGAGAAAAGTCCATATATAATTTTGCAGATAAATCTCTAGTGATGAGCTATTTTATTAAAAAAAAAACATAAAACAGGGCGCCTGGGTGGCTCAGTTGGTTGGGCGACTGCCTTCGGCTCAGGTCATGATCCTGGAGTCCCTGGATCGAGTCCCGCATCGGGCTCCCTGCTTGGCGGGGAGCCTGCTTCTCCCTCTGACCCTCCCCCCTCTCATGTGCTCTCTCTCTCTCTCTCTCTCATTCTCTCTGTCTCAAATAAATAAATAAAATCTTTAAAAAAAAAAAAACACAAGACAAAACGGGCACCTGGGTGACTCAGTCAGTTAAGTGACTACCTTCAGTTCATGTCATGATCCCAGGGTCCTAGGATCAAGCCCCATACAGGCTCCCTGCTCAGCAGGGGGCCTGCTTCTCACTCTCCCTCTGCTGCTTCCCCTGCCTGTACTCTCCTGCTCTGTCAAATAAATAAATAAAATGCTTAAAAAAAAAAAAAAAAGACAAACTGCCTTAGGGCTCCTGGGTGGCTCAGTCAGTTGAGCGTCTGACTCTTGATTTCGGCTCAGGTCATGATCTCAGGGTTGTGAGACTGAGCCCCATGTTGGGCTCCACACTCCACAGTCTGCTTGAGATTCTATCCCCTTCCCTCTACACTCTTCCCCCAACTTGCATGCTCTCTCTCTAATACATAAATAAAATCTTAAAAAAAAAAAAAAAGACAAACTCTCTTGGTTGGCTTCCCCATAGTTTAGGAGATCTAGGCTACATCTTGAAAATATAAGATTTATAACTTCTTGAGAGGCAGTATGTAAAACATTAGTATATATCTCCAAATGGTAGTGTTAAGCCAGTTAAAACTAGTTCACATTAAGAATCATTTAAAATTTTTTTCTTCATCAGTCAATTATTACTTTGTGGTCATAATCAGAATGAATCATTATAGCCATCCCCTCAAAAGAAACTATATTCATTTCTGCTGCTTATAGTGGCAGATGACAAAAACATATGTAATTTTTCTTCCTTATAACCACTCTGTATCAGTCAGTGGTGCTACTTAAGGTGGTCAGCAAATCTAAGTTACACTACACTCAAAAAGATGCCCTGTCCTCAAAATAACAGAGAATTACCCTTAATTTTCTATCTAATCTTTCCACTTACTTCCATAGTCATATTTCACTGTAAGCAAAACTAAAAGCTTCAACTCAATGATTCAGCAAGTTTACCTGTAGGTAGTAAATGTATGGTTGTCTGAGATGGTCCACTTGTTGGCACCCCAGATGGCTGAAGAGGTGGTGCAGGCTGGATGGGTTGCAATGGTCGAGACACAGGCTGAGAAGAACCCATGGTTGACACAGGAGTATGGTTTAGCTTTTTAGGGTCTATTAATGAAAAGTGAGACATGGTGATTATTGATAGACAAAAATGAGAAATACAGGTTTTTCTTTTATTTGTGAATTTTACATTTGCTTGCCACTCAGTCACATTTACCACTAAGAGAACAGTTTATTTCTATTTTAATTATGTGCACATTTACCAGGTTAAAACATCACATCATGGCCTTAAATAATTCACTATTGATTTTACCACATACTCTAATGCACATTTATAGAAATATAGTTGTACACTGTTTTTCATGAAAGAATCCTATTACTGAACTCAATACAATATCCTGTCAATCAGAATAATTTCATTTCCTATATTCATACACATCTATGCATCTATTATCTATAGTAAGGACATTCCCCTAACCAAACACCTATAAATTGATGAGTTTTGTTTATCAGTGATCTTGAACTCCAATTACTCTACTGCTGTTTAGGTTCTTTTGTTTGATAATATAGACGGTTGCTGATTTACACTATCCAGTCATTAAAATAAGATACACATAGAGTGTCTAATCTCAAAAAAGGTATATGACAGCCTATGAATAAATGTTTGCATCTCAGACGAAGCCCTTAAAAACAGTTAACCACTATATGGCATAATATAAAAACTCTTATTCTAAAATAGATAAAACAGATACAAATACATCAAGCATAGGGGCGCCTGGGTGGCTCAGATGGTTAAGCGTCTGCCTTCAGCTCAGGTCATGATCCCAGGATCCTGGGATCGAGCCCCACATCAGGCTTCTGGCTCAGCCAGGAGTCTGCTTCTCCCTCCCCTCTGCCTCTCCCACTGCTCATGCTCTCTCTCTCTCTCTCTCTCTATCTCTGTGTCTCAAATGAATAAATAAAATCTTAAAAAAAAAAATGCATCAAGCATAATGTTGTAGAGATCTGTCTTCACTGATTACTACAGTGGATTAAAAGGAAAAAATGTTATCAACACATTCCTTGGTACTGGTACAATTACTTATAAGTACCTTGTGAACCTCCACTCTCTTCATCATCCATTGTGAGATCAATGACACCACCTGAATCACTGCCTGTGGCTTTTCCACTCTGAAAAACAAAACTTCTGCATTTTGCAAAGGAAACTCTGGCAGACATAAAGGAAAAATGAAATAATACTAAGGGGCAACAAGGATAATGAGTAGGCTGGTTCATCTGGACCACTAAATGGCATTCCTTGAAAAAACAGAGTTTGTCAGACAAATGATGCCGAATACTCATGAGCTATACATCTGTCATACAGAAAATAATTCTGAAAGACTTTCACAAGAATTTCTAAAAGTTTTTTTTTTAATTTGTCCATTGCATAGGGCTATTAAAGTGATTAGGTGCTTGATTCAACACAAACACCATTTTCCAGAATTTAAAATGTTGACCAATACTACATTAAATTATCACTATTAATTTGCCAAAACACCAAAGGCAACTTCAAAGCTAGAATTAAGTTATATAAAATAATCTATGTTTTTCCCCCTAAAAAAAAAGGTATGCTATGATAAGATATGGTGTGCTACACTATTAACTGACATCCAACCTGACCTAAGTCAACCCATTGTCCCAAATCATTAGAAATGTAATTAAAAAAAACTTTTTAACTACATAATAGCAGCAACAGTACAATACAGACCTAAAGAACCAGTATCTTTAAGTCAAAAAGACTGAGGGCATCTTTTAGTTCCAGCTCATATTAGCAATGTGAATTTATGTTAAAAGATAAGATCCTCAATTTCCAAACTCCGGATATGGGGTCTGTAATGAGGATCAAACCAAATATGCAGACAAAGAGCTTAACACCAGGCATAACATGTGCTGTGTAATAAATACTAATCATAATTACTTTATATTATACTGAGATCAGCTCCAAATGATTAAGGTTTTCAATTGCAAAATTCAGACTTTACATAATTGAAGAAAGTAATTCCTTGACATTGAAAAATTCAGGCCCAATCCAAAAATAATGATGTAATTCTAAATCTTACAATTATAAATCTTTCTATGATGACGACTTAATAGAAAACGATTTGTTAACTAACACAACAATCTAAAATCCAAAACTAAAAGTTCTTAACATATTCTTAAAGAATGTAACAGAATCTACTTGCTGCAATGTATTTATAAGGTCCAATTTTCAAAATTTCCTAAATTTTAAATTTATCAAAAATTATTACACAAACATGCAAAAGCCCAGTAAAGTAGAACCCAACTAAGGACAAAAGACAGTCAAAAGAAAATGACTCCAAGTGGAACCAGATGTTGAATTCAGCAAAGACTTCAAAGCATCTTTTAAGTATATATTCAAAGAAATAAAGGAAAATATAATATTAATGAATGTACAAGAAATCTCAAAAGTAGAAACTGGAAAACAAAAATAGAAATTCTAGGTCTGAAAAGTATGATTACTAAATTAGAATAATTTTCATTGTATTAAAGATTATTGGATGGAAATCCATTATCGTGTGCACTGTAATTAGAATTTTACTTTGAAACAATGAAGAAATCTTACCTGTGATGTGCTATCAGCTGCTTTCTTATTAACAGAAGCATCTATTGTTTTGTTTGTCTGGTTTTCTGAGGAGTCAAAAAAAGAGGCCATTTTTAAAAACACCCACACGATGTGAAAGGTTTGGTTATCTTACATACAACAATTAATGTAATTATTTCCAATTGTTTTTTTTTTCTCTTAACATGTCACATATGTAAATGAACTCTCATAGACCATTGCTACAATAACTTTCAGAAGGGCAAATTCACAATAGAGAGAAAAAAATTTCATATACTCTCATTGTCCAGAATATTTAACTCTATCCTAAGAAATATCTTCAGAGAAGTAATTTAGGACAGGCATAACTTAAATGTCCTAACATAAGTAAATGGTTAAAACATAATTGTTTCATACTATATGCCTTTGAGAAAAAGATGAAATGACATGGCAAAAATATAATAAATTCATTAGCAAACTACACAGTGATTCTGAGAAAATATATATGCATAATCTCAGTAGTTTAATCACAGATATTTTAATGCATTTTTCAATTCATTTGTATTGAGTTTGTGATAAACACGCATATACACACACACGAAAGTTACTTCCAGAACAGCAAAGAAATCAGGTATGTTTTTCTGCCTCAACTTCTAAAGAGAAGGTATTAAATTTTGTCAAATGTCTTTAGCATCTACTGAGGTGATTATATAACTTTTTCTCTTTGGTAATGTGGTGAATTTCCAATGTTGAAACATCCTATCCTTGCTTCCTGTAGATAATAACATTCGTGGACAAAATATGGCATTTCTTTCATTTCAAATCTTTAGAACACATATAGAGTAAATCATTCATGCTAAAAAAAAAGAAACAGAGGTAGAACTATGTATTTCATTATATATAAAACACACACATACACACAATCGCCTGTACATCAAAATAAACACGGATAAACATCTACCTACTAAAAGAGGTTTTTTCCAGGCTAGAGAAGTAACAAGGAGATCCTTATAATCTCTACCTTTCTGAATTATCTTAGTTTTCTTGTAGGAAGAATATATTAATACATTCTTTACTTTTAAAACATATCTTAAAATTACTTCATTTATAACGAATCAACATCTGTTCCAGATGGTGAAACTCCTGAAATAGTAGTTAATAAAAAACAAATTCCGGGGAGGAGCATGATGGTGGAAGAGTAGGAGACCTAAATTTTGTCTGGTCCCAGGAATTCAGCTAGATAGTTATCAAACCATTCAGAACATCTACAAACTCAACAGGAGATCGAAGAAAAGAATAGTAGCAATTCTATGAACAGAAAAGTAACCACTTTCTGGAAGATAGGACGTGTGGAGAAGTATATCTGAGGTTGCATTTGGGAAGACAGACCGCGGGGGACGGGGCCTCCATCAGCCAGCTACGGGGCAAGCGATAGAGCGGTGGAGCACAAAATCAGAACGTTTAAAAGTCTGCTCTGTGGATGGACGTAGCTCTGGTGGCTAAGCGGGAGGGTGGTGGAACCCTCCGTGGGACAGTGTGGTCTCAGGACCCTCAGGGTCACAGAAAGTCTGGGGGTGCCTGAGTGCGGCAGAGCTCCCAGGTATCGGAGTGGGGAAGCTGGCTGCAGAGATGGAGCCGAGGCACGGGCTCTCAGCTCGGGGTTGCCATAAACCGTGATCCGCGGCACAGTCGGGCCACTGCTTCTCCAGCAGGGACCCAACAAGCGGCAGATGCGGGGAGACTGTCCTTCCTCCCCAGGGAGGAGCGGCGTGGGAGTGCACTGCATGGATCTGCTGGGTTTGGAGACTCCACACAGGGTCATGTGCCAGAGATAGAAATGCTCAGTCACAGGCCTGGTGAGCACGGAGTGAGGCTGGAGATGGGTGAGAAAGAAGTGACTGACTGCTTTTCTCTTGAGGGCTCACTGAGGAGTGGGGCCCTGAGCTCTCGGCTCCTCCAGGACCAGAGATTGGGAGGCTGCCATTTTCACTCTTGTCCTCCAAAGCTGTATGGAAAGCTTTCAGGGAACAAAAGCTACCGAGAGCAAACCCGAGCAGATTACATAGCCTGGCTCCTGGCAACAGCAGTGCAATTCTGCATCAGGCAAAGACATTTGATACTCATTGCAACAGGCCCCTCCACAAGAAGATCAGCAGACCATCCAGCCAAGACAAAGTTTACCGATCAATGAGGACAGCAAAACCCCAGCACGAGGGTAATACAGAACATAGAATTCATGGATTTTATCCCCATGATTCCTTAGTATTTCAAAGATAATTTTTAAAACTTTATTATTTTCCTTTTCTATTTTTTATACTTGACTTTTTCTTCTTTCCTTTTTCAACGAACATCTTATCAATTCCTTTTTTAAAATCTTCAATTTTCATTTTTACAATCATATTCTATCACTTCATTGTATTTAACCTTATTTTTTGTATATATATGCTTTCCTTTCTTTAAAATTTTGTGATACAGTTTCTTCTAACAGCCCAAAATATATCCTGTGTATCCTGTGTAATCTAGTGTATGACGTTGTCCTACTCTCCCACCTGATCACATTCTCGATTTTTAAATTTTTTTGTTCTTTTATCAACCAACTTATCAATTCCTTTTTTAAAATCTTTTTTAATTACCTTTTTTTTCCCACAAAGATTTTATTTATTTGACAGAGAGAGACAAAGATAGAGAAGGAACACAAGCAGGGGGACTGGGAGAGGGAGAAGCAGGCTTCACGCTGAGCAGGGAGCCCAATGTGGGGCTCGATCCCAGGACCTTAGGATCATGACATGAGCCAAAGGCAGACGCCTAATGACTGAGCCACACAGGTGCCCCATAAAATCTTTTTAAATTTTCATCTTTACAGTCATATTCCATCCCTTCATCATATGGACTCTTATTTTTCTATATATATATGTTTTTCTTTCTTTAAAATTTTGGGAGGCAATTTCTTCTAACAGACCAAAATACACCCAAAATCTAGTGTGTGGCTCTGTTCTATTCACCAGCCTGATCATATTCCTTTCTTTTTCCCCCATTCCTTTCCCCCCCACTTCAGGACTCTTCTGATTTGTTTAGTGTATATTTTTCTGGGGTCATTGTTACCCTTTTAGCATTTTGTTCTCTCATTCATCTATTCTCCTCTGGACAAAATGACAACAAGGAAAAAAATCACCTCAAAAAAAAGGACAGGAGGCAGCACCGACAGCCAGGGACCTAATCAATACAGAAATTAGTAAGATATCGGAACTAGAGTTCAGAATGACGATTATAAAAATACTAGCTGGGCGTGAAAAAAAGCATAGAAGATACTAGAGAATCCCTTTCTGGAGAAATAAAAGAACTAAAATCTAACCAAGTCAAAATCAAAAAGGCTATTAATGAGATGCAATCAAAAATAGAGGCTTAACTGCTAGGATAAATGAGGCAGAAGAGAGAATTAGTGATACAGAAGACCTAATGATGGAGAATAAAGAAGCTAAAAAAAAGAGATAAACAACTATGGGATCACGAGGGAAGAATTCGAAAGATAAGTGAAACCATAAAGTGAAACAACATTAGAATAACTGGGATCCCAGAAGAAGAAGAAAGAGAGGGGCAGAAGGTATATTGGAGCAAATTATAGCAGAGAACTTCCCTAATTTGGGGAAAGAAACAGGCATCAAAATCCAAGAGGCACAGAGAACCCCCCTCAAAGCAATAAAAATAGGTCAACACCACGACATCTAATAGTAAAACTCACAAGTCTCAGAGACTTGTGAAAATCCTGAAAGCAGCTCAGGACAAGAGGTCTGTAACCTACAATTATAGAAACATTAGATTGGCAGCAGACCTATCTATCTACAGAGACCTGGCAGGCCAGAAAGGACTGGCATGATATATTCAGAGCACTAAACAAGAAAAATACGCAGCCAAGAATACTATATCCAGCGAGGCTGTCACTGAAAATAGAAGGGGAGATAAAAAGCTTCCAGGACAAACAAAAACTAAAAGAATCTGCAAACATCAAACCAGCCCTACAAGAAATATTGAATGGGGTCCTCTAAGCAGAGAGCCTAAAAGTAACATAGACCAGAAAGGAACACAGACAATATACAGTAACAGTCACCTTACAGGCAATACAATGGCACTAAATTCATATCTTTCAATAGTTCCCTGAATGTAAATGGGCTAAATGCCCCAATCAAAAGACACAGGCTATCAGACTGGATAAAAAAACAAGACCCATCAATATGCTGTCTGCAAGACTCATTTTAGACCCAAAGACACCTCCAGATTTAAAATGAGGGGGTGGAAAACTATTTATCATGCTAATGGACATCAAAAGAAAGCTGGGGTGGCAATCCTTATATCAGACAAATTACATTTTAAACCAAAGACTATAATAAGAAATGAGGAAGGACACTACATCATACTTAAAGGGTCTATCCAACAAGAAGATCTAACAATTGTAAATATTTATGCCCCTAACATGGGAGCAGCCAATTATATAAGCCAATTAATAACAAAATCAAAGAAACACATTGACAATAATACAATAACAGTAGGGGACTTTAATACCCACCCCTCACTGAAATGAAGAGATCATCTAAGCAAAAGATGAACAAGAAAATTAAGGCATTAAATGACACACTGGACCAGATGGACTTCACGGATATATTCAGAACATTCCATCCCAAAGCAACAGAATACACATTCTTCTCTAGTGCACATGGAACATTCTCCAGAATAGATCACACCCTGGGTCACAAATCAGGTCTCAACTGGTACCAAAAATTGGAATCATTCCCTGCATATTTGCTGACCACAATGCTTTGATACTAGGACTCAATCACAAGAGGAAAGTTGGAAAGAACTCAAATGCATGAAGGCTAAAGAGCATCCTACTAAAGAATGAATGGGTCAACCAGGAAATTAAAGAAGAATTTAAAAAAATTCATGGAAACAAATGAAAATGAAAACACAACTGTTCAAAAATTTGGGATGCAGCAAAAGCAGTCCTAAGAGGAAAGTATATAGCAATACAAGCCTTTCTCAAGAAACAAGAAAGGTCTCAAATACACAACCTAACCCCACACCTAAAGAAGCTGGAGAAAGAACAGCAAATAAAGCCTAAACCCAGCAGAAGAGAAATAATAAAGATCAGAGCAGAAATCAATGAAATAGAAACCAAAAGAACAGTAGAACAGGTCAACGAAACTAGGAGCTGGTTCTTTGAAAGAATAAGATTGGTAAACCCCTGGCCAGACTTATCAAAAAGAAAAGAAGACCCAAATAAATAAAATCATGAATGAAAGAGGAGAGATCATAACCAACACCAAAAAAAAAATACAATTATAAGAACATATTATGTTCTGGCTATGTGCCAGCAAATTAGATAATCTGGAAGAAATGGATGCATTCCTAGAGACGTATAAACTACCAAAACTGAACCAGGAAGAAAGAGAAAACCTAACAGACCCATAATCAGTAAGGAAATTGAAGCAGTAATAAAAAATCTCCCAACAAACAAGAGCCCAGGGCCAGATGGCTTCCCAGGGGAATTCTACCAAACATTTAAAGAAGAATTAATACCTATTCCTCTGAAACTGTTCCAGAAAATAGAAATGGAAAGAAAACTTCCAAACTCATTTTATGAGACCAGCATTACCTTGATCTCAAAACCAGACAAAGACCCCATCAAAATGGAGAACTACAGACCAATATCCCTGATGAACATGGATGTCAAAATTCTCACCAAAATACTAGCCAACAGGACCCAACAGTACATTAAAAGGATTATTCACCATGACCAAGTGGGATTTATTCCTGGGCTGCAAAGTTGGTTCAACATCCGCAAATCAATCAATGTAGTACAATCCATTAATAAAAGAAAAAACAAGAACTATATGATCCTCTCAATAGATGCAGAAAAAGTATTTGACAAAGTACAGCATCCTTTTTTGATTAAAACTCTTCAGAGTGTAGGGATAGAGAGTACATACCTCAATATCATAAAACCCATCTATGAAAAACCCACAGCAAACATCCTCAATGGGGAAAAACTGAGAGCTTTCCCCTAAGTCAGGAAAATGGCAGAGATGTCCACTATCACCACTGCTATTCAACATACTACTAGAAGTCCTAGCCTCAGCCATCAGACAACAAAAAGAAATAAAAGGCATCAGAATTGGAAAAGAAGTCAAACTCTCACTCTTTGCAGATGACATGCTACTTTATGTGGAAAACCCAAAAGACTCCACCCCAAAACTGCTAGAACTCATACAGGAATTCAGTAAAGTGGCAGGATATAAAATCAATGCACAGAAATGAGTTGCATTTCTATACACCAACAACAAAATGGAAGAAAGGGAAATTAAGGAGGTGATCCCATTTACAATTGCATCCAAAACCATAAGATACCTAGGAATAAATCTAACCAAAGAGGCAAAAGATCTGTATTCAGAAAACTATACACTACCCATGAAAGAAATTGAGGAAGGCATAAAGAAATGGAAAAATGTTCCATACTCATGGGTTGGAAGAACAAATACTGTGAAAATGTCTATGCTACCCAGAGCAGTCTACACATTCAATGTTATCCCTATCAAAATACCATCACCTTTTTTCAAAGAAATGGAACAAATAGTCCTAAAATTTGTATGGAACCAGAAAAGACCCTGAATAGCCAGTGGAATGTTGAAAAAGAAAAGCAAAGCTGGTGACATCACAATTCCGGACCTCAAGCTCTATTACAAAGCTGTAATCCTCAAGACAGTATGGTACTGGCACAAAAACAAACACATAGATCAATGGAACAGAATAGAGAGCCCAGAAATAGACCCTCAACTCTATGGTCAACTAACCTTCTTCGACAAAGCAGGAAAGAATGTCCAACGGAAAAAAGACAGTCTCTTCAACAAATAGTGTTGGGAAAATTTGGACAGCCACATGCAGAAGAATGAAACTGGACCATTTCCTTACACCACACACAAAAGTAAGACTCAAAATGGATGAAAGACCTAAATGTGAGACAGGAATCCAACAAAATCCTTGAGAACACAGGCAGCAACCTCTTCGACCTCAGAGACAGCAACTTCTTCCCAGAAACATCGCCAAAGGCAAGGGAAGCAAGGGCAAAAATGAACTATTGGGACTTCATCAAGATAAAAAGTCTTTGCACAGCAAAGGAAACAATCAACAAAACCAAAAGACAACTGACAGAATGGAAGAAGATATCTGCAAATGACATATCAAATAAAGGGCTAGTATTCAAAATCTATAAAGAACTTATCAAATTCAACACCCAAAAAACAAATAATCCAGTCAAGAAATAGGCAGAAGACATGAACAGACATTTCTGCAAAGATGACATACAAATGGCCAACAGACACATGAAGAAGTGCTCAGCATCACTCAGCATCAGGGAAATCCAAATCAAAAACTCAATGAGATACCATCTCACACCAGTCAGAATGGCTAAAATTCCCAAGTCAGGAAACGACAGATGTTGGCGAGGATGTGGAGAAAGGTGAGATACCACCTCACACCAGTCAGAATGGCTAAAATTATCAAGTCAGGAAATGACAGATGTTGGCAAGGATGTGGAAAAAGGGGAACCTACCTACACTGTTGGTGGGAATGCAAACTGGTGCAGCCACTCAGGAAAACAGTATGGAGGTTCCTCAAAAAGTGGAAAATAGAACTACCCTATACGACCCAGCAGTTGCACTACTGGGTATTTACCCCAAAGATACAAATGTAGTGATCCAAAGGGCACCTGCACCCCAATGTTTATAGCAGCAATGTCCACAATAGCCAAACTATGAAAAGAGCCTAGATGTCCATCAACAGACAAATGGGTAAAGATGATGTGGTGTGTGTGGTGTGTGTAACGGAATATTATGCAGCCATCAAAAAATGAAATCTTGCCATTTGCAAGGATGTGGATGGAACTAGAGGGTATTATGCTAAGTGAAGTAAGTCAGAGAAAGATAATTATTATATGATCTCACTGATGTGTGGAATTTGAGAAACAAGAGGATCATCGGGGAAGGGAGTTTAAAAGGAAAGAAGACGAAACCAGAAAGGGAGACAAACCATAAGAGACTCTTAATCTGAGGAAACAAATTGAGGGTTGCTGGAGTGGAGGGGGTGGGAGGGATGGGGTGGCTGGGTGATGGACACTGGGGATGGTATGTACTATGGTAAACGCTGTGAATTGTCTAAGACTGATGAATCACTGACCTGTACCTCTGAAACAAATAATACATTATATGTTAATTTAAAAAATTTTTTTTAAAAATTCCAGGTTACTGCTCCTACATGGTAAGAGTAGTAAAATACATTGATGTCATTATAAAACTTTATTAGTGATTTACCACCAAAGTTTCTTATATATAATATTAGAATATATTCCCTTGGCTTTAGAACAGAGTTTTATTCACATAACTTTTATTCCTTAATCCAGGTTTTAATTAACATTCCCTGCTCCTTTATTGTAGACTTTTTTCTTGATTTTTTTTTTAAGATTTTATTTATTTATTTGACAGACAGAGACACACTGAGAGAGGGAGCATAAGCAGGGGGATCAGGAGAAGCAGGCTTCCCGCGGAGCAGGGAGGCTGATGAGGGGCTCAATCCCACAATCCTTTGATCATGACCTGATTCAAAGACAGACACTTAATGACTGAGCCACCCAGGCGCCCCTTGATTTTTAATATAACAGTTTACCATTTCACTTATAATATCTACTTCAGATAAGTATAAATCAATCTATCAACCAATAAAACTGGTGAGGGTGAGAAATCAGAAATTATACCACAAAATCTTTATATTGCTTGGGAAACATCTCTAATTCTCATGATTGTTAAAACATACTGTCACTTTTAGCCAACACTGCATTTTTACTGGAGTCATGAAAGGGTTTTCACAGGAGTATCCCTTAGTAGGTGCTGGATTTTCAGTGTATTAAATGAATTTCAAAACTTTTAAATCATTTTCACAACATCATTTCTCATCTAGATCACTACCAGAGCTTCCTAACTGGTCTCCCTAACTCTACCTTTTATCTCCCCCAAACCCTATTCTTCACTGTAGCCAGTGTTCATGGCTGTAAAATTCCCCTGCAAAAATCCTTTCATCCCATTGCCCACCATTTTTCCATTTATTATCACATACCTTTTCCAGATCTCCAACATCCTCACAGAAACCTCCAATCTTAACATTAACCACATTTACAATTAATTACTTATTTAATGGCAAGGTTCCCTATTTGATTGCAAGCTTGGTGAGAATAAGGACCATATGTACATTTATATGTGTCTGCAAATTTTAAACCAATTACAGGTATTCAGTATTTCATGAATGAATGAAATTTTCCAAATTTTTATTTAAATTCTAGTTTAACATATAGTGAAATATTGGTTTGAAGAATAAAATTTAGTGATTCATCACTTACAGATAACACCCAGTGCTCATCATTAACAAGTGACCTTCCTTAATACCCATCACCCATTTAACCCTCCATCAATCTTAGTTTTTCTCTAACCTTAAGAGTCTCTTACGGTTTGTTTCCCTCTCTCTTTTATCCCCCTTTCCCATATGTTCATTTTTTGTTTCCTAAATTCTACATGAGTGAAATCATACGGTATTTGTCTTTCTCTGACTGAGACTTGTTTTGCTTAGCATAATACACTCTAGCACCCTCCACATCATTGCAAATGGCAAGATTTTTTTTGGTTGGCTGAGTAATACTCCATTGTGTATATATACCACGTCTTCTTTATCCATTTATCACTTGATGGACATTTGGGCTTTTTCCATAATTTGGCTATTGTTGACAATGCTGCTATAAACATCGGGGTGCATGTACCCCTTTGAATCTATGTATTTTTTTATCATTTGGGTAAATATCTAGCAGTGCAATTGCTGGATTGCAGGGTGGTTCTATTTTTACCCTTTTGAGAAAACTCCATACTGTTTTCCAGAGTGGCTGCACCAGTTTGCATTCCCACCAACAGTGCAAAAGGATTCCCCTTTCTTTGTATCTTCACCAACATCTGTTGTTTCCTGAGTTGTTAATTTTAGCCATTTCAACTGGTGTGAGGTGGTTATCTCACTGTGGTTTTGATTTGTATTTCCCTAATGATGGGTAATGCTGAGCATTTTTTCATGTGCCTGTTAGCCATCTGTATGTCTTCTTTGGAGAAAATATCTATTCATGTCTTCTGCCCTGTTTCTTAATTGGATTATTTGTTTTTTGGGTATTAAGTTTGGTAAGTTATTTATAGATTTTGGATAATAACACTTTATCTGATATGTCATTTGTCAATGATGTATGTCAGTATGTTCTACCATTCTAGTTTTAGTTTTGATTGTTTCCTCCACTGTCCAGAAGCTTTTTATCTTGATGAAATCCCAATAGTTCATTTCTGCTTTTGTTTGCCTCGCCACCATCAATGTGTCTAGTAAGAAGTTGCTACAGCCCATATAAAAAGGTTTCTGCCTGTGTTCTTCTCTAGGATTCTGATGGTTTCCTGTCTCACATTGAGGTCTTTCATCCATTTTGAATTTATTTTTGTGCATGTTGTAAGAAAGTGGTCCAGTTTCATTATTCTGCATGTGGTTGTCCAATTTTCTCAACAACATCTGTGGAAGAGACTTTTTTCCATTGGATATTTTCTTTCTTGCTTTGTCAAAGATTAGTTGACCATATAGTTGTGGGTCCATTTCTGGATTCTATATTGTTTCACTGATCTGTGTGTCTGTTTTTGTGCCAGTACCATACTGTCTTGATGATTACAGCTTTATAGTACAGCTTGACATCTGGAATTGTGATGCCTGCCACTTTGGTTTTCTTTTCCAGGATTGCTTTGGCTATTCAGCGTCTTTTATGGTTCCACACAAACTTTAGGATTGTTTGTTCTAACTCTGTGAAAATGGTATTTTGATAGGGATTGCATTAAATGTGTAGATTGCCTTGGGTAGTGTAGACATTTTCACAATATTTGTTCTTCCTGTCCATGAGCATGGAATGTTTTTCCATTTCTTTCTGTCCTCTTCAATTTCTTTCATAAGTGTTCTACAGTTTTCAGAGTACGAATCTTTTACCTCTGGTTAGGTTTCTTCCTAGGTATATTACGGTTTTTGGTGCAATTGTAAATGGGATCGATTCCTTGATTTATTTTCTGCTGCTTCATTATCAAAGTATAAGAAATGCAACAGATTTCTGTACATTGATTTTATATCCTGCAACTTTGCTGAACTCACGTATTAGTTCTAGCAATTTTTTGGTGGAGTCTTTCGGGTTTTCTACATAGTGTATCATGTCATCTGCAAATAGTGAAAGTTTGACTTCTTCCTTGCTGATTTGGATACCTTTTCTTTTTGTTGTCTGATTGCTGAGGCTGACTCCCAGTACTATGCTACACAGTAATGTTTAGGGGCACCTGAGTGGCTCAGTTGGTGAAGTGTCTGCCTTCAGCTCAGGTCATGATCCCAGGGACTTGGGATTGAGCCCCGCATCGGGCTCCCTGCTCAGGAGGAAGCTTGCTTCTCCCTCTCCCACTCCCCTCCTTGTGTTCCTGCTCTCACTGTCTCTCTGTCAAATAAATAAATAAAATCAATAAATCAATCGATAGGTAGATAGATAGATAAACAGATAGATAAAGATAGATAGTAATGGTTAGGGCAGACATCCATGTTGTGTTCCTGACCACAGAGGAAAAGCTCTCAGTTTTTCCCCATTGAGGATGACAATAGCTGTGGGTCTTTCGTATATGGCCTTTATAATGTTGACGTATGTTCCGTCTATACCTACTTTGTTAAGGGTTTTTATCAAGAATGGATGCTCCATTTTGCCAAATACTTTTTTTCCATCTATAGAGGGGATCATATGGTTCTTTTCCGTTCTTTTATTAACATGGTGCATCACGCTGATTGATTTGCAAATACTGAACCAACCCTGAAACCCGGGAATGTCACTTTATCATAATGAATAATTCTTTTAATGTACCATTGGACTGGATTTGTTAGTTATCTTGTTGAGAATTTTTGCATCCATGTTCATCCAGGATACTGGCTTGGAATTCTCCTTTTTAGTGAGGTCTTTGGTTTTGGAATCAAGGTAATACTGGCCTTGTAGAATGAGTTTAGTAGTTTTCCTTCCATTTGGTATTTTTTGGAACAGTTTGAGAAGAATAGGTATTAATTCTTCTTTAAATGTCTGGTAGAACTCCCCTGGGAAGCCACCTGGCCCTGGAATTTTGTTTGTTGGAGGATTTTTGATTACTGATTCAATTTCGTTGCTGGTTATGAGTCTGTTCAAATTTTCTATTTCTTCCTGTTTCAGTTTTGGTAGTTTGTATGTTTCTAGGAATTTGTCCATTTCTTCCAGATTGCCCAGATTGTTGGCATATAATTTTTCATTAATATTCTAAGTGTATTTCTGTGGTGTTAGCTGTGATCTCTCCTCTCTCACTTGTGATTTTATTCAGGTCCTTTCTCTTTTCTTTGTGATAAGGCTGGGGTTTATCACTTTTATTAATTCTTTTAAAGAATTAATAGTTCAGTTCTTAGTTCCATTGCTCTGTTCTACTGGTTTTTTATTTCTATATGATTTATTTCTACTTTAATCTTTATTATTTCCCTTCTTCTGCTGGTTTTAAGCTTTATTTGCTGTTCTTTTTCTAGCTCCTTTAGACGTAAAGTCAGTTTGTGTATTTGAGCCTTTCCTTGCTTCTTGAGGTAGGCCTGTACTGCAATATACTTCCCTCTTAGGACTGCCTTTGCTGCATTCCAAAGGTTTTGGACTGCTGTATTTGCATTTGCATTTGCATCCATGTATTTTTTTAAATTCTTCTTTAATTTCCTGGTTAACCCATTCATTCCTTAGAATGCTCTTTAACCTCCATGTATTTGTGGCCTTTCCAAAATTTTTCTTATGGTTGAGTTCAAGTTTCATAGTGTTGTGATCTGAAAATATTCATGGTATGATTTCAATCTTTTTGTACTTGTTGAGGGCTGATTTACGACCCAGTACATGATTTATTCTCCTGTGTTTTATCTCAGGCATGTGGCTGAGATAAAACTCCAAGTTTTAGGGAGCAACACTGATCCTCTGGGGGACGGTCTTGCCATGCTTTTGCTGTTTGCTGTTTTGTCCCAGAAAAGCAGTTGCACAACCAGGCAGCAGTTCAGAGTTTATGGTAAGTGCAGCAAAAGCCAGCACCAAAGTTTGCTGCCCTAAGCCAGTGTCTTTATTCCTATGATGGAGAAAGTCCCATGTGTACTCAAAAAGAATGTGTATTCTGGGCACCTGGGTTGCTCAGTCTGTTAAGCGCAAGTTCCGAGTCAGGGGTCTCTGCTCAGCAGGAGGTCTGCTTCTCCCTCTGCTCTTTCCCTTTGCTCCTTCCCCTGCTCATGCGCGCACACTCTCTCTCACAAAAATAAATAAAATCTTAAGAAAAGAAAAATGAATGTGTATGCTGCCTTAGGATGAAATGTTCTGAATATATCTGTTAAGTCCATCTGGTTCAGTGTGTCATTCAAAGCCATTGTTTCCTTGTTGATTTTCTGCTTAAATGATCTATCCATTGCTGTAAATGGGATGTTAAAGTCCCCTACTATTACTGTATTATTATCAATGAGTTTCTTCATGTTTGCTATTAGTTGATTTATATATTTGGGTGTTCCCAAGTTGGGGGTATAAATATTTACCTTTGTTCGATCTTCTTGGTGGATAGACCCCTTAATTATGATACAGTGCCCTTCTTCATCGCTTGTTACAGTCTTTGGTTTAAAATTTAGTTTGTCTGATGTAAGTACAGCTACTCCAGCTTTCTTTTGACATCCATTAGCATGACAGATGGTTCTCCATCCCCTCACTTTTAATCTGGAGGTGCTTTTAGGTCTAAAATGAGTCTCTTGTAGGCAGCATATAGATATGTCTTGTAGCATATAGATGTGTCTTTTTTTATCCATTCTGATACCCTATGTCTTTTGATTGGAGCATTTAGTCCGTTTACATTCAGAGTAACTACTGATAGATATAATTTAATGCCACTGTGTTAACTGTAAAGTGGGTGTTTCTGTGCCTTTCTAGTCCTTGTTGCTTTTGGTCTTTTTTTCTCCACTCAGAGTCCCCTTTAATATTTCTTACAGTGCTGGTTTAGTGGTCACGAATTCATTTAGTTTTTGTCTGTCTGGGAAACCCATTATTGCTCCTTCTATTCTGAATGACAGCCTTGCTGGATAAAGTAGTCTTGGTTGCATATTTTTCCCATTCAGCATGCTGAATATATCATGTCACTCCCTTCTGGCCTGCCAAGTTTCTGTGGACAGATCTGTTGCGAATCTGATCTGTCTTCCCTTGTAGGTTAAGGACTTTTTTTTTACCTTGCTGCTTTCAGGATTCTTTCCTGTATTTGTGAATTTGACTATAATATTCCTTGGCGATGGTCAGCTTTTCTTGGATTTAATGGGAGTTCTCTGTGCTTCTTGGACTTTGATGTCGGTTTCCTACCCCAGATTAGAGAAGTTTTCAGCTATAATTTGCTTGGCTAAGTCTTCTGCCCCTTTTCTCTCTCTTCTTCTTCTGGGACTCCTATGATACAAATGCTACTATGCTTTAAGGAGTCGATGAGTTCCGTAAGTCTACATTTGTAATCCAGTATCTTTTTTCCCTCTTCTTTTCATGTCACTGATTTTTGTGATTGTTGGGAAAGCCTGTTATATTACTGATCTTGAGAGGAATGGCTATATTAAGAGGAGGTTAAAAAAAAAAAAAATGGCAGCTAGACTCTATTTCTCCTAGAGCTGAAGCTTTAAAGCACTCTCTTCAGTAGACTTGGTGCTGTGTGGGGTTCATGCTGGTCTTCTGCGGGAGTGGCGTGCTGTGCTGATTCTTCAGGCAGACTTGTCCTAGTGAAGATGCACCTGCAGGGTGCATGGGGGCAGGGTTTGGTGTAAGCAGCTCTGGCCTCCACTGGGTGGTGGTATTTTGCTCACTCTAGTAGGTCAGTGCTGAAGTGGGGGAGGAATGGCATCAGACCCCTCTCTTGTACCTAGAACCAGCGCAGGGGAGTGAGTTCGCCCCTGCCACTCTTCTGTGAGGAAGCCCTCATAGAAGAGCAAACAATCACCCTTCTTGTGTCCCCAGTTTCTGTCAGATTCCTGCCTTCACCCTGTTTGTGTCCAAGCTGTATGCCTGCCAGGGGGCACAGTACTCCTGTGTTTTATCTCAGGCATGTGCTGAGATAAAACTCCAAGTTTTAGGGAGCAACACTGATCCTCTGGGGGATGGTCTCGCCATGCTTTTGCTGTTTGCTGTTTTGTCCCAGAAAAGCAGTCGCACAACCAGGCAGCAGTTCAGAGTTTATGGTAAGTGCAGCAAAAAGCCAGCACCAAAGTTTGCTGCCCTAAGCCAGTGTCTTTATTCCTATGATAGGAAACAAGGCAGCACCAGTTCTTTTGTCCCTGGACAGGCTGTGCCACCACTCCCAAATGCACTCCAAGAGAGGGAATTGTTTCTCCCTGTGCGACCCAGGGGATCCTCAGACCATGCTGCCCACTCCCAGGTCTCTGTCCTCCTTCCCCACAGGAGCACGACTAAGCCTGCCAGGCACAAACGTGGTGATGGCAAGGCCTTCTAAAACTTCAGACTTTGTGATCCACTGCTTATAATAACTTGCAGTAGTCAGTCCCTCTCCTTTTCCCAGTCAATAGTTTTGAGGAAAAGTTTTTCTAGTGTAATCCCCTGTATACTGCTTTTCTCTCTCCCTCCCTCTCTCTCTCTCTTTCCCTTTCCTCTCCATAATCAGGGCTCCCTCTCCTCCTACAGTTCTTTTCTCCCCCAAATCAACTCTCTGCAGCTTCTATGTACCACAATGTAACTGTTTCTCTATCCTAGTTCTGTAGCTTGCTCCCTCAAACTGACTTCTTGGGCATTTAAAATGATTTGATATTTACCTAGCTTGATACTACTAATGTACTCGAGAGATGAGGCAAGCATAGGGTCCCCTTACTTCTCCAGCATCTCAACTCCTCCCCATGAATGAATAAAAATTATAATTTAGGCCCTAAATCTCCCAGAAGTCTCTAGGAGGATTTTTACTTTACTGTCAACAGAAAATATTGACTTACTCTATGAGGACACATGAACTATAATAAAAGACATACAAACGCATGCATTCTAGTTAGATAGCCTATGTTCTCATTAAGTCAGTAATACCTACATAAGTATAAGACTTAAAAAGTTTTAATTATTCTCCCTCTCCCACTCCCCCTGCTTGTGTTCCCTCTCTCGCTGTGTCTCTTTGTGTCAAATCAATCAATCAATCAATCTTAAAAAAAAAAAAAGGTGGCGCCTAGCTGGCTCAGTCATTAAGCATCTGCCTTCGGCTCAGGTCATGATCCCAGGGTCCTGGGATCAAGCCCCGCATCGGGCTCCCTGCTCCACGGGAAGCCTGCTTCTCCCTCTCCTGCTCCCCCTGCTTGTGTTCCCTCTCTCGCTGTGTCTCTCTGTCAAATAAATAAATAAAATATCTTTAAAAAAACAAAAAGCTTTAATTATACAACTAACTGATTTATCATATTACAAATGTACTAAAGGTTGGCTTCAACCTTCATATTCAGCCAAAATTCGCCATATGGTTTCATCTTAGGTTTTGGGAAGCCTAAACAGCTAAATACCTACTGTAACATCATTTATGGCACCTCTAAATTTATGCATGATTAAAGAATATATCATTTCATCAGATCTCATTCTAATTAGCATGACGAAAAATATACAAAAAAGCTTATCATATCCAATCATCTACTTTCAAAAATAAGTAAGCACTCTATAAACAGAACTTGAAATGAAGATCTCCTTAATTTATACAATAAAGTACATGAAAATGTATTAAATAAGTATATGTTAAAATATAAAATTTTAAGTATAAATGTATATTATCACAAAGGTAGAATGATGTAGAGGTGAAAACTATTAGTTTTACATACAAAAACAATTAAGAACAGTCAAGTAATTAAATAAATACAAAACAGACTAACACTATAACTAATAGAGTGCATTAGCTAGCTAATTTTGGGAAAAAATATACCCTTTGTGTCAACAAATGGTCATAAAATTTTAAGAAAACAAAATAATTAAATGATAACTCTGAGACCCGCAGAAGTGTTTAGGGTATAAGCATTCACAAAACTAAGCAAAATCTTTTAAGTTATTTATTTCTTTTCAAGCCATGGTCTATCAGGAAAAGTTCTATGTTTAAGAATGTATCTTCTGACCATGAATTAAAAAGTGTCAACTTAGGCTCAATACTTCATAAGGAGGAAAAACTCTAAAAATCACATAAAACAATGTTTATGAGAAATCACCTTCTACCTGACATATTAAAATATACTAAGGATTAGAAAAAGAAATTAGAGAAAAATGAAATAACCCCCCAAAATCTTGCTCATTCACTGAAAAGTAAGCATCTTTCAGTGCTGCAAACATGAATGAGAGTGTCTAAGAGTACTGTGGTAGCACGTAGGGCTAACAAATATTGTTATTATACTATGTGAGCATTTACATTTTAAATACTATCAATAATTACATTTTTATATAGAATTTCAGATTTCCTCTTGTATCCCAGATGTAAATTTGTATGAGATTGATAATTTTGATCATCTACTCATTTACTCTCAACAACCTTATAAAATACTACAAGCACTATTTTATGAGAAAATATACTCAGAGGGTAAGTACACTACTAATGGCTACATGACAAATTTAAAAAAACAAAAGGCTTATATATCTCACTTATGAAATTTCACACTCTAGAATCTGTTTCTTCTATTTCATAGTTACTATATCAATAAGAGAGAAACCAGCAGCAATTTCACTATTGCACAATTCCTACCCCCTTTTGCGCCTATCTTTACAACAGTGGGAATAAATGTGAAGCCAGCAATGAAGAATGAGGAAGTTTAAGAATGCATACAAAATGTACGCTTCTTAAGAACAAGGAAGACATACAATTTTACAGATTTTAAATACAGGTACAATCAATTTCTCCTTTTTGCAATACTGGAAAATATACAAGACATATACAAACATAATCATATGTCATGGGGGAAATATATAAAAGAGAAAACAAGAAGCAAACATTTTATAGTAAATGAGAGAGAGAAGAACCTATTTTTTAAATTGTTCCAATTTGGAAGATGTGAATGATGAATGCACAAAGGATTTTAATAAATGGTAGGGAAGATACGTGGTTTGTCATTTCCTCTTGTAAGCATATATTATGTAGAATGATATACTTTAATTCATAATGCTTGCCTCAAAGCCTAAAAAATTTCACCCAGATTAGGAAAAATTACTAAAAGCTAAATTAAAATTCTAACTTTTCATTCAAAATAAACTCTCTCTCAAATACCATCTTAATATTATTTCTTAAGGTAATTAAAAACTTACTAAAAATCATCTCTAGGATATTCTATTTACTTTCTTCTTCAAATAAAAATAGCCACTTCCATAAACATACACAAATGTTCAATTATCTAAATAGGCCATTAACAAGACTACTATATTTCTATTATTAAGCCTACACAGTGACTTACCAATTCTTGGGGTAGCAGTGCTCTGTTCTGCAGGAGATGAAGTACTAAAAGCAGAAATTGGAATTTTCATCTGTATAGGACCTCGATTATTTGATGGACTATACAGTCCTGATGGGCCTACTGTAGGTAAAGAAGTCCTTGTGGCTTGTACAATAGAGTGTGCTGTTGGAACAGCCTGTACAGCAAGCGTTGTTCCTAATGGTGCAGCACTGGCAGGAGAGTTCCTTTGAATACTAGGACTGGCCACAGAAGGAACATTGTTTGGTTTAGTGGGGTTTGGCAAGGCTGGCAAGGATACTGGATTTTTGGTAAGACCACTCACTGTAGGTGGGCTTTGTACAGAAATGAACTCAACGTTGCCAGATGGTTGATTGGTCACTAAAGTCCCTGGATGGCTCTGTAGGAGTTGAGGCTGGGAGGATACCGCAACAGGTACATGCAAAATCACTGGTAAAGGTTGTAAAGAGATTGTAGGTTGGGGATTTCCACTAGGCACCTGAGTAGTAGCAACTACTGTAGCTGTGTTGGGTGCAGGAAGAACTGACGTTGCTGTCAGAGAACCAGAAGTCACTGGAGTCTGCAATTTAGGTTGACTACTGACAACTGTTGGAGGAGTGACAAGACTGGTTGAAGATACTATAAAAAGAAAAAAGAAGTCTCAGTTTATATGGCTGTCTTCATTTATCAGCTAGCATAATACAACACGATAAAATTTAATGAACTGCAGTAGATACAGTAAAGTCTTTTATAATAAAGTTTCTTCCAGATTTAAGTTCAGGAAATTCTTGGAATTAAATTTATAGAAGCATTTTTGCATCTATGTTTGGCACACAGCTTATGATTAATATGGAAGACTGCTATCTCAGTATCAAAACAGTGTCTGAAAATTATTATCATCACTTCAGAGTAACTGGAAAAATGACTGAAAAACACTGAAAACTTGGTAAAATTGTACAGATATTTTTGAAACTACAGTAAAAACATAAATGCCTAGGACACTGACAATATATAAACTCAAACAGACAATCTAGTAAGAGTCATCACTATTTTTTTAAAAGATTTTATCTATTTATTTGAGAGAGAAAGAAAGCATACACAGAGGGAGAGGGTGAGGGAGAAGCAAGTTCCCCGCTGAGTAGGGAGCCCGATGTGGAACTCGATCCCAGGGCTCTGAGATCATGACCTGAGCCGAAGGCAGTTGCTTAACCGACTGAGCCACCCAGGCACCAAAACATAAAAATTCTTAAATGTCTATTTAAAAATAATAACAAACCTATATCATGTAACACAAATAACATGTTTTAATGAAAAATAACTTTTTCAGGCTTAAAACAATTAGTGAGAAGAGTTATTGTTTACAGTTTTACAAATTCTCTTACACTTAAAACATTAAGACAGTTGAAGATAGCTAGATTCTTATATCTATTGAGTTACAAAACTCAAGCAGGGAGTCTGCTTCTCCCTCTGACCCTACCCCCTCTTGGGCTCTCTCTCTCACTCACTCTCTCTCGTAAATAAATAAATAAAACCTTTAAAAAAAAATTAAAAAAATAAAAATTTTTATGTTTTAATTTCTACTACAGTAAAAATCAAATCATATAAGCCACATTTACATTATTATTATAAGATTATACCAGGATACAGAAACCAGAAAATGTGAGAATCCCTAGACTTGAATTTCTATATTTGCATTCATATCTATAATCCTGATTTTTTAATAAATTTTTGTACTTATTTAATTTCAGATAAATACCTCATTCCCTTAGATCATTTCAATTTCAAAAAGATGTAATTAAAGAGAACCAAAGCCTTCAATTCCTAAGAAAATGAGTTTTCTTTAAAAAATTAAAAAAATATTACCTGTATTCACAGGGGTTGGAAAGGTTGGTGGTGCACTCTCACTTACATTCCTTTTAGACTCCAGCATCTGTCTCACTGTGCCTGCATTTCTACAAAATATATATATACACACAAACAGTCAATGAAAATGCCATTCAGGAGGACATCAATTAATGAACAGAGAAAGCAGTGGCCGATAGGGGAAAGCATGGCAAGACCTGGGTACTGTAGCACTAAAGTGCAAATGACTGCAGAGGTAATGACGGCACACAGACTTCAGCATGCCAGGGTCTATGGAATTAAGGAAGAGTCTTTCTCTTATATTATAATGTCCTCAACACTTTAACAAAAAGCCAAACGTACATCCTAATATCTGTAGACATTAGTTTTTATCACCCTGATCAAAGCATTTCTCTATTACTTTGAAAGAATACTATTTAGTACAAGTGGTTAAAGAAGTCTTCAGTGACCAAAGAAAGCCTCAAAATTAATTAGCAAAACCAGTAACCACAAATGAGCAATTATAACAAAACAAAAAAGAAGAAAATCTAAATCCAGTATACCACTTATCTCTACATAAACAAATAGGAATACATTGCAAAATTTTCCTGTAAAATAAAATCAGAACCTTGTTCTGTTATTTAAAAACTTGACAAACAGACTGTTTACAATTCTCACCTGTACGGCACATTGTTATTATTGCTGTTGACGTCAACTACAGACTTCCCTGGTGATACTGGTGGGTTCGGTGGATTCTGGGGGAGAAAAAATACCCAGGTAAAATAAGACATTACCTCGACCTATTGTGATCATTTCAAACGTATCTGAATGTTGAATTACTATGTTGTGCACCTGAAACCAATACTATAAAAAAAATAAAACCTTAAATGTTTTCTCAATATATTATCTCTTTACTTCCAGAAAATACGACTAGATGAGAAAAGAATTTGAATCCTGGCATTGCCACTTAAACAAATTACTTAATCCATTGCAACAACTGCTTATTATGTGAAAGATTAATAATTCCTATACCTCAGTTTTTTAAGATGAATAAAGAATGTGAAAATGGTTTACATGCTGTAAGGGTTTAATAAATATTAATATGAATCTAAAGAATAACTAGACATACTCATTCAATATCAAGTGAATGCCTACTACCTACCACACATAGCAGGCACCAAATTACCAAGAGAAACTCAAAAAAGTACATATTTATTCTTTCCCAGAAATAGTTGATTACCAACAAAGTGGTGCCTAAGGTCACAAATCAAAATTCTCAAATCAAAATTATTTTTTCAATTATTGCTTAAAAAATAACTACTTGCCACTATGTGACTTATAACATCATAAAGGGATATCTCAATTCTAAACTTACTTAAGTATCAACTAATTTCAGCCTTTTCCCCCCAAAAAACAGGGAATATAGAAATGGGATTCTCATACATATTAATTACCATTACTTGGGCCTCAGTCAATAATTACTCTATCATTTATTTCTTAAATTAAGAAATATAAATAATTCTGCTCAAGGTTTAATTAATATAATAAATATTAAAACAAAGGTAGTAGGTGCTTAAGGTCACATCAAGTAGATGCTACTAATCACTCTTTTCAATCAACAAATCTTGATGCTTTTCACAGTATAAAAGAATAATTTTAACCAAGAAGTATAGCATTATACTAGTTACACATGTAGAGAAGAGACAAAATTACAATGACTTGCTCTAAAGGTGCTTAAAATCTGCCTGTAGACAAAAACATATGAAACAAATAGAAAAGCAAATTAAAGTAACAGTGCAGTGCCAGCGGAAAAAGTTTTTTAAAAAGTTTTTGAGGAAAATGCATCTTCATATAGGTTAGTACATCCAAAATAGCTAAGATGAAGATAAAGAACATTTCTGGGAGAAAAACAGAAAAAGAAGGAGTAAAAGCATAATAAATAAACAAATAAAACTGGTTTAGAACATGGTATGGTCACTGGATGGAAGACCTTAAGTACTACAGTGTGGTGACACCAGCAGATGGCAGAATAGGAAGACCAACACCCTCATCACTCATGGGATGGATCAAATTTCCTTTGTCAGAATTCCAGAAGCCAGTCAAGAGGTTATAGGACCCCAAGCAACAGCAAGGCAAAGAAGAGGTTTTTTGTAATGGGTAGGAAAGTCTGTTGCACTTATCCACCATATCCTAAACCCCTCCTGATACAGTACGGCACAATCAAAATTCCTCACTGTGGCTTCTCCTTCAAAAAGGAAAGAGAAGAGTGGAACTTTCATGCAATATTCTGGCTTTTCAGGGGGCTGTCCAAGGCACTGGTTTCTGTTTCACCTGACTTGGAGGGAGTAGCACATGTTGAATATCTAGGGGCCAGATGAGAACATAGGTGAGCCTATTAGCTTGGTACAGCACCAGAAAAATCATACTAACAGACAGCAGGGAGACCTCCAAAAAGCATGGTTTATAAAACCAAAACTGTAATATGGAAGACAGATGTCAGTGGGGAGCTTCTAAGTACAAAGAGACAAGCCTCTTCAGATAAAAGATTATACACACAAGCTCAGAGAAAATGCATTTCTAGAAAAGGTTTGAGAGGTTCCCAGAGTATATACCTGAACTGAATAGTAAAGGTCTTCCTCTGTACAAAGATACTGTGAAAAGACAGGGAAAGGTGGTTGTTTTTTCAAATGCCCAAATTTCAACATAAGAAAACTAAACATACAAGGAAACAGGGAAATACAGCCCCAACAAAGAAATAAATCTCCAGAAATTGACCCTAGAGAAATGGGGATCTGTGAATTACCCATTAAAGAATTCAAAATAACCAACATCAAGATGTTCAATGAGGTAAAAGAGAAAACAGAAAGAAAACTAAATGAAATTAGAAAAATTGTGCATGAAGAAATAAAAATATTAACAAAGAAACAGAGGCTCTAAAATAGAGCCAAAGGAATTCTGGATCTGAAGAATAAATGAATTGAAAAATTCACTACATGGGATCAACACCAGACTATATCAAGCAGAATACTTAGTGGACTTGATGACAAATCATTTGAAATTATCAAGTTATAGGAGCAAAAGAAAAAAGAAGGAAAAAAGTGAACAGAGCCCAAGGGATTTATGAGGCACCACTGAAAAGACCAATACATGAATATGGGAATCTAATAGAAGAGAGAGAAAATGAGCAGAAAGCCTCTGCAAATAATGGCCCCAAACTCCCCAAATTTGAGGGTTCTCAAATTCAAAACGCTCGGAAACTTCCAACTAGAATAACTCAAGAGATCTATACTGAAAAGCACAGACAAGGTGTCAAAAGTCACAGATAAAGAATTCTGAAAGTAACAAGAGAAAAGCAACCCATTACATTCAAGGTAGCTCCCACAAGATTATCAGTAGTTTTCTCAGCAGATACCTAGAAGGCTACAAGGGAGTGGGATGATAGATTCTAAGTACAGAACGAGAAAACTACCAAGCAAAAATAACTATATCCAGCAAACTTTTATTCAAAAATGAAGGCAAAATTAAGATGTTCCTAGATAACAAAAAAGCTGGGGAAGTTTATCACTATTAGATCTGCAATACAATACAAAAAAAAATTGCTAAAACGAGTCAATCAAGTGAAAATGAAAGGATACAAGATAGCAACTTGAAAGCATACAAACAGATGAAATGCTCTGGTAAAGGTAAATACACAAACAAATACAGAATCCTGCATTACTATAAAGTGGGTGCATTAAATCACATTTAATTATATACAATTTAAGCATAAAAATAACTGTAAATTTATGTTAAAGGATACAGAATGTAAAAAGATATAATAAAACTAATAATCAAGTTGTGGGAGCAAGGTATAAAGAGTGAGGTTCTTAAATGTGATTGAAGTTAAGTTGTTACCAGTTTAAAACAGTTTACATAATCCCCATGGTAACCACAGATACAATACCTATAGAAGATACACAAAAGGAAATAAGAAAGGAATTAATGATTGTCACTACAATAAATAAATAATTAAATACACAGGAAGCAAGCAAGCAAAAAAAGAAAAAGACAAAACAGCTCCAAGACAAATAATTAACAAAATGTTAATGATTAGTCCCTCCCTACAGAAATTACTTTAAATCCCAATGGATTAAATTCTCATAGAAAGACATACATTCACTTAATGAATAAAACAAGATCCTGTTACAGGCTGTTAACAATGAACACACTTTAGATCTAAAGACACACACAGGCCAAAATTTTAATGATGAGAAAAGATACTCCATTCAAATGGTAACCAAAAGGGAGAAGGTATTTTAACCATACTTAAAATAAGACAAAATAGAGCTGAAGTAAAAAACTGTCACAAGAGACAAAAAGGACATTATATAATGACAAAAGCATCAACTGACCAAATAAAATATTTATACATTTATATGCACATAACATCAAAGCCACCAAATGATGGAACATTGACAGAATTGAAAAAGAAACAGACAGCCAACACAGTATAGGAGTCTTCAGTCCATCATTCTATATAATAGGTAGATGATCCAGAGAAAAATTCAATAAGGAAATAGCAAAACTGAACTAATACCAAAGACCAAATGGGCCAGACGTTTGTAGAAATTTTTACCCAACAGCAGAAAAATACAAATTTTTCTCAAGTGCACACAGAACATTCTCCAGGAGAGATCACATATTAGGTCACAAAATGAGCCTTACCAAATTTATAAAGATGAAACTCATACCAAGTATCTTTTCCAACCACAATAGACCAAAAGTAGAAATCAACAGCAGAAGGAAAAATGGAAAAGTCACATATATGTAGAAATTAAAACACTTATAAAATCTAATGGATAAAAGAAGAAATCACAAGAGATATTAGAAAATATCTTAAGACAAATAAAAACAGAAACACAACATACGAAATTTATGGGAAAATTTATGCAGCAAATGTAGTACTAAGAGGAAAATTTATAGTGGTAAATGCTTCCATTAAAAAAGAAGGAAGATCTCAACTCAACAACCTAACTTCACACTTCAAAGGACTAGAAAAAAGAAAAAGTAAGCTCAGGAGAGGGAAGGAAATAATAAAGACTATAGCAGAAATAAAACAGAGAAACAAAGTCAATAGGAAAAAAAAAATCAGCTAAGAGTTGGCCTTTTAAAGGATCAACAAATTGGCAAAACTTTACCTAGATTACCTGTGAAAAAACAAAGAAGACATAAATAAATAAAATAAATGGAAGAGGAGGCATTACAACTGATGCCACAGAATAAAAAAGGGATCACAAAAGACTACCATAAACAATTATAAGGCAACAAATTGGATAACCTAGAAAAAATGGACAGCTTTCCAGAAATATACAACCAAGAGTGAATCAAGAAGAAAATAAAAATTTGAACAAGATCTATACAGGTAGTGAGACTGAATCAGTAATCAAAAAATTTCTAATAACAAAAAACACCAAGGACCAGATGGCTTCAACGCAGAATTCTACCAGACACTTAAAGAAGAATGAACAACAGTCTTCCAACTCTTCCAAACAACTGATGAGGAGGAAACACTTTCAAACACATTTTATGAAGCCAGTATATCCTGATACCAAAACCAGACACCACAATAAAAGAAAACTACAGCCCAATATCCCTGATGAACATAGATACAAAAATCCTCAACGAAATATTAGCAAACCAAATTCACCAGCACACTGAAAGAATTATGCAACATGACCAGGTGAGATTTATCCCTGGAACGCAAGGAGAGCTTGACATGAAAATCAATCAATGTATAAATCAATTAATCAAACACATTAACAAAACGAAGGGGAAAAAAACTACATGATCTTCTCAATTGTTGTAGAAAAAGCATTTCATATAATTCAACACCCTTTCATGATAAAAAAACGCTCAACAAATTAGGAATGGAAGGAAATTACCTCAACAGAAAAAAAACAAAAAAAAACCTGTATGTCAAAAGCCCACAGCTAACATCAATGGTGAATCAATAAAGCTTTACCTCTAAGATCAAGAACAAGGCAAGGATGTCCACACTCACCAACTTCTGTTCAACATGGTACTGGAAGTATCTCACCAGAGCAATTAAACAAGAAAAAGAAATAAAAGGCAGCCATACTAGAAAGGAAGAAGAGAAATTTTCTGTTTGCAGATGACATGATCTTATAGTCAGAAAGCTCTCAAGAGTCCACAAAAAAAAAAAAATTCAAACAAATGAATTCAGCAAAGGTGCAGGATTAAAAATCATCATCATCATCATCATCCCTAAGCAAACATCAATCATATTTCTATATACCAACAACAAACAATCTGAGAGAGAAATTAAGAAAATAATCCCATTATAATATCATTAGGAGAATAAAATATTTAGAAGTAAACTTAACCAAGAAGGCAAAAGACCTTTACATTGAAAACTACAAACACTGTAGAATGAAACAAAAGACACAAATAAATGGAGATATTCCATGTTCGTGGACTGGAACACTTAATATTGTTCAAATGTCCATACTACCCAAAGTGATCAAAAGCTTCCATGGAATTTCTATCAAAATCCACTGTCATTTTTTGCAGAAATAGAGAAAAGCATTCTATAATCCATATGGAAATTCCTGGGCCCCTGAATTGCCAAAACAATCCTGGAACAGAAGAACAAAGTTGGAGGCTTCATACTTCCTGATTTCAAAACATGTTACAAAGATACAGTAAATCAAAACAGTGTGGTGCTGGCATAAAGACAGGCACATAGACCAACAGAACAGAATAGACAGCCCAGAAATAAACTCTCACATATATGGTCAATCAGTCTAGGGTGCCAAGGCTACACAATGGGGAAAAGACAGTCTTTCAACAAATGGTATGAAAACTGGATATCCAAACACAAAAGAATAAAGCTGGGCCTTTACACCATATACGAAAATTAATTCAAAATAAATTGAAGACTTAAATATAACACCAAAACTAAAAATTCCTAGAAGAAAATATAAGAGGAAAGTTTCATGACATCGAATTTTGCAAGGATTTCTTGGATATGCCATCAAAAGCACAGGCAACAAAAGCAAAACAAAGGAGGTTACATCAAACTTAAAAACCTCTGCACATCAAAGGAAACAATGAACAGAATGAAAAAGAAACCTACGGAACAGGAGAAAATAGCTGCAAATCATGTATCTGATAAGGGGTTAATATCCATCCAGAATATCATAAAGGGCCCACAACTTAACAATTAAAAAACAAGCAACCTGATTAAAAAATGGGCAAAGGACCTAAACAGACACTCTGCCAAAGATATGCAAAACAGTCAACAAACATATGAAAAGATGCTCAACATCACTGTTTGTTAGAGAAATTCAAATCAAAACCACAATGCAATGCCACCTCACATCCATTAGCATGGCCACTATCACAAAATAGAAAATAACAAGTGTTGGCAAGAATGTGAAGAAATTAGAACCCTGTGCGACCTCTTTAGAAAACAGTATGGAAACTCCTCAAAAAACTAAAACCAGAATTACCAAATGATCCAGCAATTTCACTTTTGGATAGATATCCAAAAGACTTGAAACCAGGATCTTAAAGAGTTCTCTGCACACAAATGTTCACTGTAGCATTATTCACAAAAGCCAGAACATGAAAGCAGCCCAAATATCCATCAATAAATGAATGAATGAAAATACAGTATATACTATATATATACATATATATGTACATATATATACATACATACAGTGGAATTATTCACCCTTGAAAAGGAAATCTTGTTACATGCTATAATACAGATGAACCAGTCATCAAAAACAAAAACAAAAAAACCAAACAAAACCCAAATACTATATGATTTTACTTACGAGATATCTAGAGTAGTCAAATCATAGAAACAAAAAGTAGCTGAGTGCTGAGGGGAGAGGAAATGGGAGATGTTCGATGGTAGTGGAGCTTCAGTTTTGCAAGATGAAAAACACCTAAAGATCTATTATGCAGTGTTAATATAGTTAATACTTCTGAATTGTGAAGTTAAAAATGATACATTTTAGGTTATGTGTTTGTAGCACAATTAAAACAATTTTAAGAATTTAATTTAAAAAATTAAAATGTAGAATGTAATCTAAAATTTTACTCAACTACATCATTGATTTTTCAGAAAAGCTAAGAAATATCTTTACATTTCTTTTATAGTAGGAACTAGAAAGGATATAAGTTAGAGGTATCAGTCATAAGGCAGTAACAGACTAGATTATAAATGTGGACTTAATGGCAAACTGCCTATGAGGGTTTTGTGCTCTCTTAAAAATTAAAATAGAAAATGTTTTAAGACAAACCTGCATGGTGGGGTTTGTTTTTAACTGGTTAATATCAGAGGATCAAGGAGCAAATCTAAATAGAAGAAAAGCATTATTATTGTTTCCTTATTTATTTTAATAAGGGGGGAGAACTAAAGTTTTAAACTTTCATTCTATATCTCTCCTGTTTTTAAAACCTAGCATGACACTGATGTAAAATTATATTGGATACTATAATTAAAGGGAATTAGGACATTAATGAACAAATTCTTGAGATTTCTAGAAATCTCTCTCACAAAAGAAAATATTAACAAGAATGGGTAGAAAGATGTCACAGTTTGGGCATGTAAAGGTGGCCTTACCCAAAAGCTAATTAAGGATGGAATAAAATTTGAAAGCTTGAAGACCACCTCAATATTTTTCTTCAAGCACCACATACCCTAATTGTTCAAATTAATCTTTTCTAATCTTTAGGAATTATACAGTATTTATTGTTTCCATAATACTTATAGCTATCCATAACAAACCCTTCAGGGATTGTACTATTTTCATCTTCATTCCTTAAAGTTTGTCTCTGTCTCTGTCACTTTTGAATAAATAAACAAGAACTAGAATTAGTTTTGAAAACAAAACAGACATACATAAACACTGGAAAGTATATGGTGGGGCAGCATGCTGCTTGGTTCAAACATAAGGATAAAAGTGGAAATTCACACTGTACAAAAACAAAGGAAAAATTGCAAAGCCCTTTCTTTGGTTCAAGCACAGCAAATAAAAAAGGTTTGCATCAGGGCACCTAGGTGGCTCAGCCGCTTAAGTGTCTGCCTTTGGCTCAGGTCATGATCCCAGTGTCCTAGGATCAAGCCCCACATCAGGCTCCCTGCTCTGCAGGGGAGCCTGCTTCTCCCTCTCCCGCTCCCCCTGCTTGTGCACTACTGTCTGTCAAATAAATAAATAAAAGCTTTAAAAAAAAAAGTTTACATCAATTTTCTAAGAAATAAAATACCACAATTTTTATATTACGACAAACAAATGGGGGCGGCTTGGGTGGCTCAGTTGTTAAGCATCTGCCTTCAGCTCAGGTCATGGTCCCAGGGTCCTGGGATCGAGTCCTGCATCAGGCTCCCTGCTAGGTGGAAAGCCTGCTTCTCCCTCTACCCACTCCCCCTGTTTGTGTTCCCTCTCTCGCTGTCTGTCAAATAAATAAATAAAATCTTAAAAAAAAAAAAAAAAAAACGAAGCTGAAAAAGTGTTCAGAATCAGGAAATTATATAATTGAAGAAGACTATAATAAAAAAATCTTTGGGAATGGCCAAAGGAAGGTTTGGTAAGATTAGTCTGTGTAGAACAAAGATAAAAACTATCAGTTGCAGGGAGCCTGGGTCCTGGGATCGAGCCCCACGTCAGGCTCCCCACTTGGCAGAGACCTGTTTCTCCCTCTCCCTCTGCCTGCTGCTATGCCTACTTGTGCTCTCTATCGCTCTGTCAAATAAATAAATAAAATCTTCAAAAAAAAACACCAAAAACCAAAAAAGCTATCAGTTGCTCATGAAAAGAGAGCAACCAGAGCTTTAAAAGTTAAGTAAAAACAATACAAAGATGGAGAACAGATTAGCAGTTGCCAGGGGATAGGAGTAGGTGGATATGGGGGGAAATAAGGTAGGTTTAAACTGTAAAAAGGCAGCACTGAGGGAGTCCCTTCATAGTAATGAAATGGAACAGTTCTAGATTTTGAATGTGGTAGAGGTTACATAAATCCATACATGGGATCAAATTGCATAGAACTGCGCATGTGTGCACACACATATACACATAATGAATTCATATAAAATCTGGTGAGAAATGGTAAGGTCTACAGCCTACTTAACAGAATTTATCAGTATCTTGATTTTAATACTGTACGGCAGTTATGTAAGATTTCACCACTGGGGAAAGGTAGGTGAAAAGTTCACCGGAGTCTATGTACTACTGTTGCAACTTCCTGTACATTTATAATTATTTCAAAATAACTTTATTTAAAGTCAAGTAAAGAAGATGTCAAAATGAATGAAAACAGAAAAATCCAATGGTAATAATGATTACTACTGAAATAATTGTTACTGGCAATTAGTAAGTGCCAGACAATGGAGCTCTCAAGACAAAGAAATGTAACTTGCCCAAATAGAAAAAAAGTCAAGAGGAAATGAAAGAAATTAAACTAAAAACTATAATGCAATATACAAGTGCTATATTAAAAATATGTATTCAAAGTAACTAAGGAAACAACAAAAGCAAAAGGTAGACTATACATTGTAGTTTATGTTATGCTACAATGTTCGGACTTAATTATATCGGGGAAGCAAAGAAGAGAAGAGGGCTACTCCAGGGAATGGAACACTAACATACTTTGGAGGAAATAAGAGACTAGACTAAGACACTGGCAAGAATTTAAAAAGAAAAAAACATGGTAAGACAAATCCCAAAAAGGTAATTTTAAAAATGAAATGAAAATATAACTTCCAGAATGCCATAAAATAGATTAATATAAGTATTGATATATGGAAAACAGTAACTGAGGATTAGAAAAGGGTTAATAATTAATTCTAAAGCTGCAGCTCCAGAAAGAACACAGAAGAAGTACACAGTATGAAAGCAAATTTCAGACCTGTAATAAAGGAAGACTTTCTTCCTAACTCACCACTTCCTAAGATTACCACCTAGAGCTAAATATTAATTATGCAAGAATAGAAATCCTTACTTCTTGTCTTTTCTTAAGATCTTCTTTGGCTGCTCCAAAGCGTTTGGTTAACCTGGCTATCTTGGCCTAAAAAAAAAAAAAAGAAAGCAAAAATGAAACAGAAATCAAGTAACATTATGGTATTAAAAAGGAACTCACGCATATATTACAAGAAACCCACAAATAAAAGGACCCTGAGATCACCAACAGCAAAGAAAATAAGGCAAGCTGATCATAAAATATATATTTGGAAAATACAGAAAATCATAATGAAAACTAAAATGACCTTTGAACTCAATACCCAGAGGTAAAGACTCTTAATTTTAGAAGGTTAGTTTTTTCCCTCCTAGAATTCACAGACCAAGACATTTCTGGGTATGTATAACTGTGGGGATTTTTGTTGTTATTTTTTAATATGTTGTAACCACACAATTTTCTGAGAATTCTGAACTAAACGCATCTGTAAGTCATAAAAGATCCAATGCCATGGCTTATGGATATATGTATAATATACTGAATCATTATTTATAAACTGTTTCCCAGTGGAAATGTTCAGTGTTTCTCAATGTACTGCTATAGCCAAATAATGCAATTAACAATATTGTTCTTTCAGATTATTTCCTTGGGTAGCACTCACATAGATGTAACTTCTAAGACAGAATATATTTTTAAAGCTCTTGTCTAAATGGTTCTTATCTAAATTATCTAATAATTATCAAATATCTAAATGACAATTTTTCAGAAAGGCTTTGCTAATTTGTACATTCAACATCAGTGTATATGTGTGCTCATTTAATATTACTCTTTAAAACATTTACTTTCATATTATGTTAATTTTAATAATCTGTCAAAATGTTACCTTGCTATTAACATTTCAGTGAAATTATTTTATTAATCATTTGTACTGCTATATAAACTGATTAATCACATATTTGCCCAAATACATAGTCACAGAAACTTTAAGGAAAAAAAAAACAGAAAAGAAAAAAAAAGATCTCATTACTACATGATTTATTTTGTATTTAAGTCTTTTACTAAAGTACAGATGTAATACTCAACTGTTTTTGTTGCTGTTAACTGCTGCTGCCAGTCTTAAGTTTTTGTTTTTATTTATTTTTTTGAGAGAGAGAGAGAGAGCATGAGCACATGTGCAAGCAGAGGGAGGAGTAGAGGGAAAAAACGAACTCCCCGCTGAGTGCAAATCCTGACACTGGGGCTGGATCTCACAACTCTGAGATCATGACCTGAGCTGAAATCAAGACTGAGCCACCCAGGCACCCCACTGCTGCTGCCATTTTATGTTAAATATATTTTCAAGAAATTTAAATTAAACTTCTGAGCGTGTTCAGGAGGCCCACCTAAGGAGGAATTCCTTATATAATATATAATAAAATATATTATATAAAAATATATATATATAAAATAAAATAAATAATAAAAATTATTTTATCCAGTATAAGCGTATCTACAAAGAAAATGGTATTATTTACTTTTAAAGTTTCTTTCAGAAAGTAGTCACTTCTGAAGGAGACCCGAAACCTAACAAAGTATTTAAGTCCACTGACAGAGCCTATGCAATCAATCACATATGACCCTGAGGATGAAGATTTTCCTTAGGACTTGAGTATTTATGCATATTTATTAATACCAAAGACATAGAGCATAATTTTATATTCGTAATATGGATTTACCTTCCTGTGATTAAAATATTTCAAATAATTTTTTTCAAGAAAGCTATATTCTGTACCACAATTTATGCAAGAATGTCTTTCATTCTTGAGTCTATCTGGTGGGTATTCTGTAAGTTGCATAGTTTGTAGAGTATTATTATACTACTTTTACTTAAATTAAAAAATCATTTTGTATATGATGTATATGGGGAAAGGTCTAGAAGGAATAAATACCAAAGTTAAAAAGTGGTTACTTCTAGAGGCTAGAACTGGCAGGAAGTGAGGGAGAATGTAAAGAGGACTTCACTTTCAAGTCATACGCAGCTGTAATATTTAAATGCTTTTTAAAAAGAATTTTATCACTTAAAAAATTAAACTATTAGCAGAGAAATAAAATCAAAATCTGGACACTGACTCACTGTCTGCCATTTAATATTATTTTTAAAAAAAGAAATCAAGACCAGCTTTTTTGTTATTTTAATCTAGGAAATTGTGCAATTTTTTAAAATTATAATTCAAAATATCTGTCAATAATGTGTCTAAGATTAGGTCTCTTTTGGGAAGTATTACATGAGATTTTTAAGAAACTATATAAACAAGTCACTTTTTTAGTCTAGGAAAGTCATATTCTATTATTATGTCTTTACTACTTTTATTTCATTTTGCTCTTTGTTTCTTCCTTAGGCATATCTAACATTTCTTGTATAATGGCATAAGGGTAGCTATTTAAATAGAAGTCACATAAATTGTTGAGATTCGGACACACTGAGCCTTATTTAGCAAGCTAGGCAAACCAGGGATTTCCTTGCTCATGTACCAAGGAACCTCTTAGGAAATAATCATCTGAGAAAAGAGCTAATCACGTATCAAGTCTCACTTAAAATATTAGCATTCAAAAAAAGCTACTGAATAAATGGACACATATATCCGTTACTCAAAACTGTCTCTTGGAGTAGGCAGCCACAGATTTACTTGTTGGGGGGGTGGCTATTTTCAGTTAAAACTACTTAGGACAGCATTTTATAAATTATAACCAATGAAATATTGTATTCCAGGGTGTGTTGATAGCTTTTCCATTTCCATAAAAAAATCCACTTGAAATTTTGAGTATTCTGAATCTGTACAATGATTTGAAAGGAATCAAGGCTTCCTATCTAGGAACATGTTACATTTACAGTTGAACCTGTTGACTCAGATTTTCTTTTTCTGTCCTTTTTCTTCACAATGGTCTTGAAATTTTCTTTTTGGTTTATTCTTAACTACTTATTCATTTTTAAATATCTACCAAATGTACAACCTTTATCTCATATTTTCTTATTGTTTATTGTTGATATATAGAAAAACCAGTAGAAAGTTCTTCCTCAATCAGGCAGTTTCTAAATTTACTACTTTTTCAACAGTTTGCCAAGTTAATTCTATTGTGTTCCCAATCATTACTCTTAATTTCTTTTTCCTGTCATTATTTTATTGCTAAGACTGCCATCAAAACTCTAAATAGCAGCATAGATAATAGACATCTTTGTCCTAGTCTCAACTTCAATAGAAATACTTCCATGATCCACTAGTAAATATGATATGGGTTATAATCTGAACAGAGTTCCTTATAATTTTAGGCTTTCTACTTCCTTACTAAATAAAATGGACATAATAGGTATAAGGTTGTATATAATAATGTCCTCTTACTTAAAGAATCTCCTCTGGATCTGTCTCCTTTTTGAATCCTTATGTAGCTTATTTGTACTCGTTATTTATAAATAAAAAATTAATCTATTTTTAAAGTCTTCACAAAAGAATAAGGTTTTGTCTTCATTGCTCAATATTCAAAAAGGGTTGGGTTTTTTACATTTATTAATTTATTAACTCTTTCTGCCTTCTGGGAGTTTAGTCTGTAATTGTTTTTTCCTAGCACAGGACATGAACACATAATGTTCTGTTTTCCTGTTCAGTAGTAATGAATTTAAAATTGTAAAATTCCCTTTGAATACTGCTGTGTCTTTCACTTACAGGTTTCGATATGTAGTACTTTAATTACATTTCTGATCTAAAGAGTGGAGAATTGGGGCGCCTGGGTGGCTCAGTTGGTTAAGCAACTGCCTTTGGCTCAGGTCATGATCCTGGAGTCCCAGGGTCGAATCCCATATCGGGCTCCCTGCTGAGCAGGGAGTCTACCTCTCCCTCTGACCCTCCCCCTTCTCGCGCTCTCTCTCAAATAAATAAAATCTTAAAAAAAAAAAAAAGAGCGGAGAATTTCCATTTTTACTTCCTCTTTGCAATTATCTGGAAGTATGTTTGGCGGGTGGTTATGGTCTGGGAGGGATAGAAAAGCTAAATATTTGTTGATAATTTCTCTTTTTATTACACATTTGCTACTGACTCCACAGCAAATGACAACCATCTGCATTTTAAGATGTTCTTCTAAGTTACTATAATGCTCATCTTGACAGAGCATCAAAGATATATAAATCTAAAAATTATACGACATTTTACACTTAAAAAATAATTAAAATCGGGGTGCCTGGGCAGCTCAGTTCGTTAAGCGGCTGCCTTCAGCTCAGGTCATGATCCCAGGGTCCTGGGATCGAGCCCCACATCGGGCTCCCTGCTCAGCAGGAAGCCTGCTTCTCATTCTCCCACTCCCCCTGCTCGTGTTCCCTCTCTCGCTGTGTCTCTCTCTGTCAAATAAATAAATAAATAAAATCTTTAAAAAGATAATAATAATAATTAAAATCAAGGAAATAACTGTTGAGATTTACTTTACCATTTGACATCTCTGAAAAAGCAAAAATACACAAAACTTTTTCATGATTCAGGAAGCAACCAATCCCTCAGGCACCTGGGTGGCTCAGTCGGTTAAGCATCTGCCTTCAGCTCAGGTCATGATCCGGGGATCCCTGGATATCGGAGGTCCCTGGATATCGCACTCCCTGCTCAGCAGAGAATCTGCTTCCCCTCTCCATCTGCCCCTCCCCCCACTCTCTCTTTCTCTGTCAATTAAATAAAAAATCTTAAAAAAAAAAAAAGCAACAACCCTAAAAAAATATACAAGATATCCCAATGCTGAAAATTATTTTCAGCTCTTATAAAATATGTTTAGGACACAGAAAAGGATTTAATAATTTAAAATAGGCTTTAGTAAAAGGATGTGGACAAAAGTCATATCACACAACAAACCAATTATTAAAACCTTAAAAATTATTTTAAATAATCCCAAAGTAGCCCATTTTTAAAAATATATAAGAATGACAATATGAAAATCAATAAAAATCTGCTTTCCTATATCTAGAGAAATTTATATCTTAAAAATTTTAGCAGAAAAGAGAACTTCATGAACTTTCCTCTCAAGTCTACATGAACGTTCCTCTAAAGTCTACATGACTCAATTCTATTCTCTCACCAAATTTTTCAATGTATAGTAAATTTTTATACTACTGCAAAAGGATCATGAGTCTCTTAAAAGTATTTTTTGTAATAACTGCTGTGTTTAAAAAAAGAAGGCACTAATATTAAAATTTGTTATATTAATTTATTCCTTACAGCAAAATATCTGAACCCAATTTATGTATTTGTTTTTAAATGTTTTAACTTTGAATTTTATTGAACTCAATATTAGATTTTGCCAAAGTCAGTCAGATATAATAAATGAATATATATATGCTAATTAGGGATATGTACTCATCAACTGCTATGGAATGAGCTATAGAAAATATATATGGTAGTATTTCCAAACCATTTGTTGTCAGCTGTAACTACAAAACAGTAAATAATTCAGCAAAGTATGTAATTATTTGCGGAACTATGTGATATATATGCTTTAAATACTGGGGAACTCGAAAGTAATTATAATAAAGATACTGGAACAGAGTGGTATCACCAAAAATGGCTGAGTAGGGAACTTCAGGGTTCAGTCCCTTCCCAAAAGCAACTAATGAGCTGACATGCACTGTTAGAATCAACTTTTGCACAACTCTGGAATCTATTCAAAAACTCTGAACAGGGGCACCTGGGTGGTTCAGTCATTAAGCGTCTGCCTTCGGCTCAGGTCATGATCCCGGGGTGCTGGGATCGAGCCCCGCATCGGGCTCCCTGCTCATGGGAAGCCTGCTTCTCCCTCTCCCACTCTCCCTGCTTGTGTTCCCTTTCTCGCTGTGTCTCTCTCTGTCAAATAAATAAATAAAATCTTAAAAAAAAAAAAAAAAAACAACCTCAGAACAGTGGGGTATGTGGGTGGCTCAGTTGTTGTCCAACTCCTAATCTCAGCTCACATCTTGTTCTCAGGGTTATGAGTTCAAGCCCCATGATGGGCTCTACACTGGGTGTGTAGCCTAATTAAAAAAACTCAGAACAGCCAACGGAAGACTTAGGGAAGAATAAAGCTGCTACTTTGCAGTAAGCGAGCACTATGGTCTTTTAGGTTGTCCATTCATTATTCCCCACACCCAGATCAGCAGTGGCTGTGAAAATGACAGTTAGAATGCCTGGTATAGGCTTCTAGTGCCACAGGAAGCATATGGACCTTATTTTCACTGGCAACTTAAGGATCAGCACACAGGCCAGCCTTTGTTTCACACAACTCAAGTAATTCCAAGGCTGGGGTAGCATCACAGACTGCTTTTCCTAAAAAGATTTGAAGGCACAGGTATTGGCACAGCAGTCTGGGGTAAAGAACTACAATTTGGACAGGCAATAAATAGAAAAGCCTGGGTAAGAAAAGGTTGGGAAAGGTGACACATGACATAAAAGGGACTCTAAAAGCTCTTGAATTGAGAAAACTATGCAAATGCCCAGGAAAAAAAAAAAAAAAAAAAGCACAAAATGGCCTGAAAAGACCCTAAGCTCTCATTTATGCAAGCAGGAAGTAAAGGATAAGGCAAGTTGGATAGGGCAAGTTGTAAATGGCCTGGTTAATAAGCACTGAAGGAGTGCCCCAACAGAGCCAATCTGCAAAGATTAGGAGAGTATTTTTTTCTTTCTTCCTTTTTTTTTTTTTTGTGCTCCATTTAACTGTCAGAACATCACCTGACCACTAAGCTAATGAAACACAAACTTCAGTGGCCACACACAACAAAGAATCTCTACTTTCCAAAAACAGTTTAGAAGTCATCAAATCAACAAACAACAAACCACAACAAGAAACATCAACAAGCTCTGGGTAGTGGGGAATAAATCTGATTCCCAGAACTGCCACATTATAATATTCAAAATACTCAAATTTCAACAACAAAAAATTAGGAGGCATATAAAGAAACAATAAATAATTAAGTATGGGCCATTCACAGAAAGAAAATAATGAAAAGAAAGATAGCAAAGGTATTGGACTTACTAGACAAAGACTTTAAATAAATGGATTAAAAATCTGTTCCTAGAGCTAAAACAATGGAAAAGAACTCACACACACACACACACACACACACACACACACACGAAACTGGAAAACAATGTCTCACCAAACAGAATATCAGAGATAGAAGTTGTGTAAAGAAAACACAGAAAATCTAGAGCAGAAAGTATAATAATTGAAATAAAAAATTCAGCAGCAGGGCACCTGGCTGGCTCAGTGGTTAAACATCAGACTCTTGATTTTGGCTCAGGTCATGATCTCAGGATTGTGAGATTGAGTCCTGTATGAGGTTTTGTACTGGGCATGGGCCAGCTTAAGTCTCTCTCCCCCTCTCCCACAGCACCTCCCCCACCTCTCTTAAAAAAAAAAAAAAAAGTTATACATGGATTTTTGACTACACCAGGGGAGGGGATCAGCACCCAACCCCCGCATTATTCAAGGGTCAATCATTTATATAACACAGGCCCATTATATTATATATTATATAGCTATATATACTTTAGTTTTTTCCTTAGTGATTACTCTGCAAATTACACTTAACATCTTGAATACCTACTTATTTTCACTGTACTTTACAAATACTTTCAATAGCATACAAATATAATTATTACTTAGCCATAAAAAGGAATGCAGTACTGATACATGCTACGTTGTGTATGAATCTTGAAAATGTTATGCCAAGAGAAAGAAGCCAAACACAAAAAGTCACATATTGTAGGATTCTGTCCAAAAGAAATATGCAGAATAGGTAAATCAACAGAGACAGAAGGCAGATTAGCAGTTGCCAAGGACTAGGGGAAAGGAAAATGGGGAGTGACTATTTAATGGACATAGGTTTTCTTTTGGGTTCATGAAAATGTTTTGGAACTGGATAGAGATGACAGTCACACAATGTGAATGAACTAAATGCCACTGAATTGTAAACTAAACAGTTATTTTGTTATCTGAATTTTACTTCCATAAAATACTAAATATCAGAACAACACAGAAAGAGACAGGGACTAAACTGAGCTTAGTAAAACTTAAATAGCATGGTAAGGGCAGATCATTATAGGTAACTGAATGGGAGAAATAGTATGAAGTTGAAAGCCTAAAATAAAAATACTATGAACATTGATACTCTGAAGGACAGTGTAGCAAGTAGCAGGTATTAGGAAAAGTGGATCAAAAACTAGGAGATCCAGAAATTAAAAATAAAAAATGAATAATGGCACTTGGTTGAGGAATCTGGACTATATGGAGGAGAATGAAACAAACAGTATTTTAGAAAGATGAGTACAATGGTTGGGAAGGACCAGCAAGAATTTAAAAAGTAGAACCAGAGTAATCACGTAAAAGGCTATTGCTATAATCAAGGAATTAGAAAAAGAAAATATATTTACAGTACTGTACCTACTGAAAAAAATCCACATGTAAGCAGACCTGTGCCTTGCGAAAAGTAAGAAGAAGCAAAAGATAGACTTTAATAAGAAATAAAACAGTTATAATTTGGCAACCCACTGTATATGTGAAATGATTGAGAGAAATCAATTTCCAAGAACTCAAAAACTATCAATGAGAAGAAAAATGGGAAGATAGTGCTTAAAGATTTTTCTAAGAATTCAAGAATTACAAGTAAGAGGAACAATGGCATGGGGGATTTATTTGTGAAGAAGAGACTGGATTGGCATTTAAAGGATTCAGATTCTGAGGCTACCAATAAATATATCAAAGTGAAATATCAAAGTAAAAAGTTTATTAAGTGTTAAGAGATTTGGACTTGCATGTTACATGAGAATATGGAAGTCAAAGTCTCAGATTTTCAAAACACAAAATGAGAAACAATTAATGAAATCACTTTTTAACTCATCAAGCATTTTAAAATTCTAATTCAAAATTCTTAACAGTATTAGTAAAATAAAGTTTAATAATTAAACAACACTATCACTATTAGAAAGACCTGCTAAAGGTAAAAAAGAGGACTAGTAATGTCCTAAATGGTACATTACAAAATAACTACAAAGATATTATTTAGATTATTATTAAAAAAGTCTCACTTCAAACAAAATTAACAATATGAAACCAAGAAAATAACTTCTAGGCTAAGAAATATATAAATTCTAGTCACTTTTGGTTGCAATTTGCTTTATAACTAGAAAACAGTGAGACCTTATTTTCATGGACCACTTTTCCCTCATTTGTAAAGTAAGGCTCTATAAGTGGTTTGCAAACTCAGCAGACTAGGCTCATATTTCAGGTAGCCTAATAGAAACCACACATTTACTTATGACAGAATGAATGTACTGATAAAAATTTCCAGTTTCTTAGCCTTGGAATAAAATGATTTACTACAGCGTGTTATCATGCATTCATTTCAGTCATTTAGAAGCTCTGGCACTATATGTGTATGTATAATTATATTTAACAAAAAATGAAATGTAGTGATTATTAACAAATACAAATTAACAAACTAGTATCTTCACATCATAAGATCCACAGCAGGAAGTGGGTTAATATAAAAAGAATCACTTATAATAAATATTTGGTACTTATGACATGCTAGAAAATACCAGCCTTTCTTCAGTTGACTAAGGCTCTATTACGGGCTGAACTATATGAAAAGTTCATATATTGAAGTCTGAACCCCAAGTATTCTCAGAATGTGATTCAATTTGGAAATAGTGTCTTTACAAATGTAATTAGTTAAGATGAGGTTATACTGGAGTAGGGTGGGCCCCAATCCAGTATCACTGGTATCTTTGTAAAAAGGGGAAATCTGGGCGTGCGCGCGCGCACACACACACGTATAGTGCCATATGAAGACAAAGCAGTAGATGCTTCCACAAGACAAGGAATGGCCAAGACTGTCAGCAAACCATCAGAAGCTAGAGGAGACACATGGGAAAGTTTCCTTCTTACAGACTTCAAATAGAACCAATCCTTCCAACACCTTCGTCTTAGACTTTTAGCCTCCAGAACTATGAGACAGTACTTCCCTGTTGTTTAAGCTACCAGTTTATGGTACTTTTTTTATGACAGCCCTAGCAAACTAATCGTGACTCCTTCTACTTCTAATATTTATAAGTTAAATGTAATTTATTATCAACTTTGAAAATGTATCCCCAAAAATAAGTAATAAAAATAATGACACATGGGTATATAATTCAAATCAGTATACGAACCTGTAGTTCAGTAATAACTGTTTTATGCCTCTTGTTACATTCAATCTTTTCCACTCGTGTTTTCAATTCTGCCAAAGTCTTATCAAATACAGCACATTGTAGTGCACACAATTTTTCTTCCAGCAACCACTGTACAACCTAAGGAGATATATATTTCTTTGTTACAGTCAAAGAAGGCATTTCAGCAAGCAGCAAAGAGTAAATATTCTTAAGGACTAATAAGACAGTACCAATATATTGATTAGTTTAATGAGAAAACAAGCTGGCATTCATAACACAGTATCTGCTGAAAGCCTCTACTTCTACATATATGTCTACTATGATAGAATTATACTAAAAACAGAAAATTTCATAAATAATTTTATATTCAAGTTTTTTTTGTTTTTTTGTTTTTTTTTTTAAAGATTTTATTTATTTATTTGACAGAGAGAGACACAGCAAGAGAGGGAACACAAGCAGGGGGAGTGGGAGAGGGAGAAGCAGACTCCCCACTGAGCAGGGAGCCCGATGCGGGGCTCGATCCCAGGATCCTGGGATCATGACCAGAGCCGAAGGCAGACGCTTAACGACTGAGCCACTCAGGCGCCCCTATATTCAAGTTTTAATATTTATTTCTCATACCTTCTACTGTGATTCAAAGGAAACCAGTTAAAGGATCAGTTTTTAAAATTTCTAATCTGTTGCAAATGATATTTTTGTGAGACACTAAGAATATCACTGCACTATGAAATTTCTATAAAATACTTCTAAATGCCGGGGCGCCTGGGTGGCTCAGTCGTTAAGCGTCTGCCTTTGGCTCAGGTCATGATCCCAGCCAGGGTCCTGAGATAGAGCCCCGTATCGGGCTCCCTGCTCCACAGGAAGCCTGCTTTTCCCTCTCCATTCCCCCTGCCTGTATTCCCTCTCGCTGTGTCTGTCTCTGTCAAATAAATAAATAAAATCTTAAAAAAAAAACAAAACTCTAAATGCCTACTTACAATTTACATTATTTATCTTATTATGGATCTATAACAAATAGAATACATGGTACATGTCCACAGTCCATACCTGAGTAACACTGTTCCAGAGGAATACATTCTGAGTACACATAGGAGTTAAAAAACTCACATACCTATCTTCATATTTATAACAGCTCTATAAAAAGGACTAAATAAACATTATTACCTCCATATGACAAGTAAAAAAGGCTGGGAAAGAAAAATGACACTTTTTTATTGCCTAATTAATTGCCTTTTTCTAATGTATTTATACTGTATCTTAGTGAATAATCTAAAACCTAGATTATTTATAATTTCATTATTAAATCTATAAGACCTTAAAAAATTAATTTCACTCGCCTTTCATATTCCTCTTAAAAAGGCATCTGCCATACACATCTGTTAACACATTTTGAAAAATATATTAAGTACTACATATTTTCAATATTTCTAACTCTAATAGACATAGGCAGATGTTACCAAAGTCTGTATTTTAAATACTCCCCTTCCCTAGTCATCCTAAAGCCCTGTCCCTACTATTTTTAATAGTAAGCCTAAACAACATAACAAAGATTTACAATGTAGGAACTTACAATCATGAAACCAGCTTATAATAAAGATTAAAATGTTAACATATTAAAAAAAAGTTAAAATACAAGACTCTAATATTTCCATGGAATAAAGTTCAATATAAAAGAAAAAATAAAATCTGAAAACTCTTTTAAAAAGAATCAGAAAGTTCTAAAAATTAAATTATTAAGAATAATAAGCTCACCCACTTCCTTCAAGTTCTCTCTATGAAAAACCTAAATATGTCAGTAAAATATAGAATAATGTCAAAACCTAGAAGAACAAAGATGGTCAGTTTTTTATTTAATATGGTTTTTAACTTATAATTTGTAACACCTTTTGTAGCTTCTGGTTAATATCTCCTTTGGCTGTAATCTTCACTTGAAATTCTGCTTCATATTCTTCTTCCATATATCGACGACGTTTGGACTGTACATTGTCCATATCCTCTGATTTAGAACGTTTTCTTCTGGAAAATTCACCTGAGGACAAAAAGAATAATGATTAGTCAGGTTTTTATCACAGACCCTAATGCCTGTGTTCCATTCTCAGCAAAATATTATTCCTAGCTATCCAATATCATTCTCAATCAGTTATTTAATGAATGTTTTTGAGATTAGAAAAATGGATAGGTAGCTTTTAAACTTTAATCTTGAAATGATTTTCAAATGCTAAACAAGAACTCCCTCATGGCTAAGCAATGTATAATGTGCACATAAAACATTCTTTCCTTGAAATCATATTAAGATGGAGAATCACCTAAAATATGAATATGAGATGAGAAGAGATCATCTCATGTTCATTCCCTTTGCTAAATTTTATAGTGCATATGAATCCTCTGACAAAATATAATATTCATTCTCATGTCACAGATATCTAACAACTGTACATAGTTTTAATTAATTCTTCCTCTAAATACATTTTTTTCAGAATTTAGAAAAAAGTCTTAATCATTAGCCTTAGGAAAATAACATAAGACTAGTTATTCTTTTTTTTTTTAAGAAAAGATTTATTTATTTGGGAGAGAGAAAAACTCACGAGTCTGCACAGGGGAGGGGCGGAGGGAGAGTAAGAAAATCTCATGACAACTCCCCGCTGAGCTCAGAGCCCGACATAGGGCTCTATCCCAAAACCCTTGGATTATGACCCTCAAACTAGGACTGGAGCCAAAATCACAAGTCAGATACTTCACTGATTGAGCCACCCAGGCACCCAAGGCTAGTTTTTCTTAACATATCCTAATGAATTTCAAATAAAAATAATAAAATTTATGTCATTATAAAAGTAAATTTGGTAAAGATATTCAAAGATCTTCACTTAGAAAATTTGTATTTCAAATACTGGTAACATTCATGAGATTATAAGCAAATTTTATCTGGTTTCTTTTTCAATATATAAAATGTAAAAATACTAAAATCTCCACTTATTAAAGGGAAACTGTCCTTATGTAACCATAAGTATCCCTCTTTGCTTTTCTCTATACCCATATATCTATGTGCCTACTTTTAAAATCCAGTTCTACTCCATGACTTCTCTTATAATCATGACTTATAGTTATACATGGAAACCAGAATGACAAGGAGAGATACAGAACCTAGGTTTCCTGACTTCTAGTCCAATGATAATCTTATAAACCTAACAACACCCAGGCCCATCAAGTCCCCTTTCCCATGAAGCTTAGGAACCTAAGGAGACAGACACGTAATTTTCATTAACTTATATCACCCCCGACAAAATTCTTATAGCACCATGCTCTCAACATAAATCGAAAACCATTTATTTCAAGACATTCAGACAGTACCTTATTAAATATTAAGCATAAATCTTTCTTATAAAACAATGAAAAGTATAAATAAACAAAATAAAATACTGAAGTATATGAAATAATACTTTCAAAAATCCTTAGGTTAGTTATCAACAAAATGATTTAACTGTGTTTTACATAAACTGCAAAATTTTAAAATCATCTCAGGAAAGGAAATATATTTCACAGCCTTAAAAGAATAAACAATGAATAACTATTTTTCTAAACTAGTTCAGGTTTTTTGTACATGCTTACTTTTCTCAGAAGGTCTTTCATCATCTTCATTTACTACTTGCTCTTCTTCCTCAGGTTTGCTATCCTTTTCATGAGTTTCTACTTCTGCTGTAACAAAGAAAAGGAAATCTTACTTCCATCAGAATTCACTGCAGTTCATTATAATTTACAATTCTGGTGTTAACAATCCAGTGAATAAACTTTTATAAAATCAGTCCCAAAACGTGAAATTTTAGGAATAAAAAGGGAACATAGCATGGACTGGTAGAAATGAATGACCAAATCCACTTTCAAATGTTCCTCCAAATTCATAAAAAGCTCTTAAACATGGAAAAAAATTAATAGTATAAATTTTAAAACAAAGAATCTTACTTAGTAATTTACTGCCAACAGTAGATTAATAAAACCTATTGTAAAACATTTGCATTCCATTACATTCAATTATTAAAACTAAAATACTGGGGTGCCTGGGTGGCTCAGTCGTTAAGCATCTGCCTTCAGCTCAGGTCATAATCCCGGGGTCCTGGGATCGAGTCCCGCATCCAGCTCCTTGCTCAGCGAGGAGCCTGCTTCTCCCTCTACCTGCAGCTCCCCCTGCTTGTGCTCTCTCTCTCTGACAAATAAATAAATAAAATCTTAAAAAAAAAAACCAAAAAACCTAAAATACTGTAGTGGTTTTGACAATTACAAAAAAAAATTACAAAGTACTGCCAAATTTGAAACATCTAACATTTTAGCCACATTAAATCATTATGTTACTTTAATGGTTATGAGATAGTTCATAACATAGAAATGTAAAAACTATCATAAAGATAACAAAAGTTTAACTTAATAGTTAACTGATGCCAGTGCCAACAAGAGTTAAGCGCATGACATACATTACTTTATATCCTTAGCATAATCCTACACTATAAACATTATTTCTGCCATCACATACATGAGGAAAGTCCAATGTTCAAAAACATTTAAGTAATTTTCACAAGGCATATAAAATATAACAGAGTGCTACCAAAAAAATACTGCTAAAAATGTCTATATAATTGCATTGTTACAATAAATAAAACCCCACATGTACCAGAATAGTCAATCTATTACCTCCTCAACTAACCTAATCATTAACTGGGGGAGAAGAACAAATCACTAGTATGTTTGGGCTTCTATTTTTTCCCCTTACATCACTGCAACTGGCTCCCCAGGGGTTTCAATAAGACATGCTGTTTCATTATATTCTACAACCAAAATTAAATACATAATCACAAGGAATAAACATTATATAAAGATTTTGATATGGCATTTCTTCTCCAAACAACAAGGTTTAATCCCAACAGCCCTGATGGTAGAAGTCAAGGCTAAAATAACTGGAAAGACCTTTTAGGTGAAAACAGGCAGATTACCAGGCTCATTGATGAAACTATTAAGGTTCTTAAAAATATTTTCAGGACACCTGGGTGGCTCAGTCGTTAAGCATCTGCCTTTGGGGGCTTAAGTCATGATCCCAAGGTCCTGGGATCAAGCCCCGCATTGGGCTCCCTGCTCGGCCAGGAGCCTGCTTCTCCCTCTCCCGCTCCCTCTGCTTGTGTTCCCTCTCTAGCTGTCTCTCTCCCTGTGTCAAATAGATAAATAAAATCTTTAAAAAAAATTTTTTTTTCTTTACACTAAGGTAAAACAATAAAGCTGTAAAACATGACAACAGTCAAAACAAAACAGCACATAAAGATTACTAAAACTTTTTTTTTTTAAGTTAGCTCCACGCCCAATGTGGGGCTTGAAACTCATGAGATCAGAAGTTCACATGCTCTACAGACTAAGCCAGCCAGGCACCCCTACTAAAACTATTTTTAAGCTTTAAAATAAAGAAGTATTAAAAATAAATAAAAATAAATGAGTATCAGAAAATTAACTTTCCATTTACTATGCTCATTAGAAATATTTTAAGATTCCATCCCTCAACTTCAGTTTCAATGAAATGAAAATGTTTTGCTCCCTTGTAGATCACAAACTTATTACAAACCATTTTTTTCTATAGTTTTTTTTTTTTTTAAGATTTTATTTATTTGACAGAAAGAGACACAGAGAGAGAGGGAACACAAGCAGGGGGAGTGGAAGAGGGAAAAGCAGACTTCCCGCTGAGCAGGGAGCCCGATGCGGGGCTCGATCCCAGGACCCCGGGATCATGACCTGAGCCGAAGGCAGACACTTAACGACTGAGCCACCTAGGCGCCCCTCTACATATAGTTTTATAAATCCTCCTGATTTGGGGGCGCCTGGGTGGCTCAGTTGGTTAAGCAACTGCCTTCGGCTCAGGTCATGATCCTGGAGTCCCGGGATCGAGTCCCGCATCGGGCTCCCTGCTCGGCAGGGAGTCTGCTTCTCCCTCTGACCCTCCCCCCTCTCATGTGCTTTCTCTCATTCTCACTCTCTCAAATAAATAAATAAATCTTTAAAAAAAATAAAAATAAAAAAATAAAAAAATAAATCCTCCTGATTTTAATACTGAGGGTGGTGACTCCTGAGTTTCCTAGTCCCCAGAGTCTCCAGAGTCATAGAATAACTGGGTTGCTTGAGATGAAGGTTTAATAGTCTTTATTTGGCAAATTATGATACCACCCAAAGAACAAAATTAGCTATGGCTCCATAATACAACAGAGCAACTGGCCTGCCAATTTGGTTTGAGCTCTCTCTTTTACGCATATGTTAGCTCCCTCTCCTCTTACAGATATGTCAAACTTAGCTTGAGCTTCCTCCATTTTCTTAAAAACCTCCTCCTATCACCCAATTCCCATTTTCCAGATATGCCTGAAAGATATGGCTAGATTCTCAACACTTTAAAACACTTATTGGAATTTTAAAATAGACACATTGGATTAAACTTTATACGTGAGTTTTATTCAATGGGAAGAACTTTGGAATAAGAAAAATGGTATTATTAACAGATTCTACAAAAAGGAACAAGGTCCTATATTTAATTTTTTGTTTTACAAAAAGCCTCTAGAGAATCTGAGAGTGGACCTGCTTAAACCCAGAATAATAACGAAAGGCCCACACACAGACATTTTTATATATAATTTCAAGTAGTTCATGGAACACCTGAAACTCATCCAAATACTTAGGTTAAGACTGTCTTTTTTAGAATCTGTCTTCATTCACAGTTTCTGCTTTAATTCCTCTAGTCTTGAGTACAGACTTATCGCAAATTAGGCCATTTTCATATACAGTTCTATGTGTGGCATTCTTTCCTTTCAACCAGACTAGACAATAAGCTCACTAAGAACAGAATCCATATCTTGTAACTTTGGTAATCCTAAAAACTTGGGGAAAGAGCTGAGACAAAGTAGATGTTTAATATCTATCTGATGACTACTATCTTAAATAAGATTTCATAAAATAAAGGTGGAAAAAGTGTATTGTAGAGGACAATAGGGAGTTAGTTTCCCATTTTCATTATTCCAATGAAATATGGACAAAAATAAAGTGTCACCTTAGATTAGACGCTGGCAAACATTTTTTGTTAAGACCCAAAAAATATTTTCGGTTTTGTGGGCCATATGGTCTCTGTTGCAACTACTTAACTCTGTCCTTGTAGTGGGAATCAGTGATAAACAATACGTAGTATGTAAACAAATAGATGTGGCTCTATTCCAATAAAACTCTATTGACAAAAACAGAGCCTATAGGTTATAGTTTGCCCATTCCCTGTCTGAAATTACTCGCTCTATAAGAATATTTAAAACAAAACAAAAATTCCTACAGATTAATTAAAGACAATATATCCATTAGCAAAATGAGCAAAGTAGATGAACAGGCAATTTATAGATAAGGAAATACAAATGACCAATAAACATATAAAAATTCTCAACCTCACAAGGCATATCAGGAAAATGTGTCATGATTAATAAGACATTTCCAGAAAAATTCTTAAAAGTTTTATTTAATATAAACTTCCAAATAATATCTTCTACAGTGAATTTTTGTGCTCTCTTTTAAAGCAAACTTGGGGGAAAAGTTCTATTTTATTATTTCCAATTCTCCCATTTTCTCTGAAACCCAATCTCAATTAGGATTTCAATTCCACCACCCCATGTCAAGGTCACAAATAATCTTCAGGTTATTAAATATTTGTCTCCCATCTTACTTGAACAAAATAGCAGCATCTGATACATAAACAGAATTGGGTTGATTACTCCCTCCTTGCAAAATCCTCTTTATTTGACATCTAAGATAACAGAATCTCCTGACTTTCTACCAGAAAAGCTGCTCTTTCTTTTCTTTTTGTTTCATATACTTATTTATTGTTTTTCTTATTATTGAAGTATAGTTGACATATAAGAGCTGCTCTTTCTTTGGTCTCTCTTCTTCATCTCCCAACCTCTAAACACTGGAATGTCAAGAGCTTAGTTCTTATACCTCCTCTCATCTCCATTTATACTCACTGAGGTGATCTTATCTTGTCACTCAACTTCAGCTAAGGTCTATATGCTATCTACTCCTAAATTTTTCTAAACAGTCCAAACCCCTGCCTTGAAATACACATATCTAATTTGGACAGAAACAGTCATTTGAAACTGATGTTCCTCCTATACTTCCCTTTCCAAAACCTGCTTCTTTGGTCTTCCTCAACTCTGAAAAGAAAAATCTGCAATTTCCACCAATGTATAGGAATAAGAGGTTCCACAAAGCAAAACCAAACACAGTAAGAAATAACTGAATATAAATGGATTGAGAAAATAAAGAACTTTAGCTGAACACAATAAACAGTGACAATAAAATATCAATAAATTTTAATTAACTAAACCACAGTAATTCTACCACTACTAATCTAAAGCAAAAATAGACAAAACCCATGAAATTCTATTCCTATGCAATTATCCTCATAAGCACTTATACTCATAATATTTACCTAGAGAGCTAATAGGGAAAAACAAATCAACCACAGATACATTATTCATTTGAAATAAAATTTGGGGGCGCCTGGGTGGCTCAGTCGGTTAAGCAACTGCCTTCGGCTCAGGTCATGATCCTGGAGTCCCGGGATCGAGTCCCGCATCGGGCTCCCTGCTTGGCAGGGAGTCTGCTTCTCCCTCTGACCCTCCCCCCTCTCATATGCTCTCTCTCTCAAATAAATAAATAAAATCTTTAAAAAAAATAAATTAATTTAAAAAAATGAAATAAAATTTGGAAGGAAACTGTATCAGAATTTAGTGTAAAATCTGTTTTAATCTAAAACATATTTTTCTCCTCAAAAATATTAAGAAATAGCAATGTTTATAAAACAAAAAAGCAGGCAGAGAAGAGCTCTCCCTCCTATTTCTCCATTAAGAAACAAAATGAGAAGGGCCAAGAAGGATGAAAAATGGAGAATGCCATAGCCCAAAAGCTAGAGTCTCAAGAGGGAGGGACTATTAAAGAGAGCATCCAAGTGTGAGAGAATAAAGACAAAATTTTGGATTTAAATCCCTGGTTTTTAACAATATGAGCATCAATGTCACTTCACTGAAAACAAGGAGGGGGGACTGGCAAGATGAAAATCAAAATCCAATTAAAGAATAAGAGGAAGAGAAAAAATAGTGCTAGCCTATTAACAGAATTTAAAGAATGACTATGAAAGAGAGTAAAGAGATAGAACAGGAGCTAGATAAAGAGTACATGGCCTGGAAAGTGAATGAAGATCAACTAATGGATGTACCTCTTCTACTGCTGTTTAAACTTTTCCAGACAGAAATCTTTATTTTCCTAGCATTCTTAATAAACAGATTATCATTTTAATCATCTAATGAATATCAGTTATCATACAGTACTGTGCAACAATATGACAGTATCTTCAGGCCTACTCAGTATATCTGCAATACTTTCTTAGGCCTTTCTCTTACTATTGTAAAATCAAAATGGCTTTTTTATTTGCTTTCTGATATCTTTCATTATTTTTTGTTGCTGCTCATAGCTATCGTAACTGTTATATTTCAAACACATTTGCTAAAGAAGTACCTGAAATGACAGAGGTTTATGTTTTCCTATTAGTACAGCACATAAATGTTAGTAGCTAGAGGGAAAAAGTGGTCCTCAGTACTTCAGTTTATAATTCTGTGTTCTGAAAACATTAAAAATTAGTCAAGAATACCAGGGTCCTGGGATCGAGCCCATAGGGCTCCCTGCTCAGTGGGAAGTCTGCTTCTCCCTCTCCTTCTGCCCCTCCACCCCTCCTCCCGCTCTCTCTCAAATAAATAATCTAAAAAAAAAATTGGTCAAGAATAAAAAAATGATGAAAGTAATATCTCAGAAGGTACACAGCAATAAAAATGACATGTACTATAGTCCCCCTTTATCTGCAGGGGCTATGTTCCCAGACTCCCAGTGGGTGCCTGAAACCATGGACAGTACTGAACCCTGTATGTTTTTTCCTATACATATATACCTATGATAAAATTTCATTTATAAATTAGGCACAGGAGATGAACAACAATAACTAAAAATAATTATAACAATATACTACAATAAAAGTTATATAAATATGGTCTCTCTCTCAAATTATCTTATTGTACTATACTCACAATTCTTATGATGATGTGAAATGTTAAAATGCGTACGTGATAAGATGAAGTGAGATGAATGACATAGGTATTGTGATGCAGCATTAGGATACTACTGACCTTGAAAGTTAATACTACTGAGAATAAGTTAGGAGGAGAATAATCTGCTTCCAGACCATGGCTGACTGTGGCTAACTAAAACTGTAAAAACTGGGGCTCCTGGGTGGCTCAGTTGGTTAAGCGACTGCCTTCGGCTCAGGTCATGATCCTGGAGTCCCGGGATCGAGTCTCGCATCGGGCTCCCTGCTTGGCAGGGAGTCTGCTTCTCCCTCTGACCCTGCCCCCTCTCATCCTCTCTCTCTATCTCATTCTCTCTCAAATAAATAAAATCTTAAAAAAAAAAAAAAAGATAAAACTGCAAAAACTGAAACCATGGAAAGTGAAACCATTGATAAAAGAAGACAACTGTAACAGATTCCGCTCCCATGTAAAGAGAACACAGTACAGTTTTAAGACCAATGAAGAAACTATACTTTATGTATTATACACAAAATGACAGAGGTTTATGTTTTCCTATTAGTACAGCACATAAATGTTAGTAGCTAGAGGGAAGAAGTGGTCCTCAGTACTTCAGTTTATGGGGATTTGGGGAAGGGAGGGCAGGAAATAAAAGTTTAGTTATCAGCTAAGAAATTAAATCTATCAACTACACTTACTCTGCTAATACCATACAATCAGATAAAAGTAAAGGTAAGTAACTGGGGCGCCTGGGTGGCTCAGACAGTTAAGCGTCTGCCTTTGGCTCAGGTCAGGATCCCAGAGTCCCAGGATCGAACTCCAGCATCGGGCTCCCTGCTTAGTGGGCAGTCTGTTTCTCCCTCTCTCTCTGCTCCTCCCCCCACTCATGCTCACTCTCTCACTCACTCCTCTCTCAAATAAATAAATAAATAATCTTTTAAATAAATAAAGTGAGTAACCAAAAATAAACGCAAGTTTGAATTTTCAAAGTATGCAACATGGGTGGCTTAACAGTCATCTCATGGCATTTAATAGCATTAAGTGGGAAGGATGGTCCCTAAGATCAAAACCCTCACATAAAGGTAAAATGTATAAACTCATTAAATAATAATCTGAAATTTGTTAGGACTACCAAAAGGTTTTTTAAGGACTTACCCCAATACCACTTTCTCTATAAATACTTATTCAATGAATGAGTTAAGGTCACCTTAAATATGGTTACCTATTATCTTTCCAAAATGTAACTTCATTATGTCATTCTCCTCTGCTTGAAACATTCAATGGCACGGTAACCAAGGTCCTTCATGATATACTTACTTCTCTTATATTATCAATTATTCACTCATTCTACAAATATTTACTAAGCACTGACTGTAAGCCAAGCATTATTTTGGCCTGATGATGGTGGCTCAGAACAAGGGTGATGATAGTGGATGATAAGAGAGACTGGATTCTAAATCTACTCTGAAGGCAGAGCCAAGAGGATTTCCTGATAAACTGGTAAGATATGCAATATAAAGAAAGAAATAAGAATGGCTCCAAGATTTTGGCCTGAGCAAGTAGGACGGAGCTACAATTAAAGAGGAATTATCCTCACTAAAACCCTACGTTATATAAATACATCTATGTTTTTATAAAGTTACCCTTCTCTACACTCCCAGAATATCAATTTAACATTATTAGTGTGTTCACAGCCTTGTATTTAATGTCCTGCAACTGTCTGCATCCTGAGGACAAGTACTAAATTTTATCTTTAAATCCCCAGAACCAAAACAGCTTAGCCTGTCTCTCAATATAGTTTTAATAATGAATAAATGCTCTCTGAAAATCTAATAAGAAAAAAAATCTTTGCCTCCAATATATTGTGGGAAAAAACATCCCTGGGTCTCCTAGGCCTGTCTCTTATTTCTTTTGAACAAATTAGAAACCAAATGCTGTGTTTCATACTACAAGGTCACTCCTCTCAGAGTTCTAAGGCTAAGGGAATGGTGATACAATAAGAACATAAAGGTATTAATGCCACTCTGAAAAGAGTTCAGAAAATTTCAAATAGAAATCATGTTTGAGTTTGACCATGAAAGCAAAATAGGATTTTTCTCATTCTTTCCTTTTTCTCCAGGAATAACAGAAGAGATGGAAAGACAGGCTTTTGAACAGACTAAGAAGTTTATATTCCTTTTATTTAAAGAGTTTGGAATTAATCTAAAAGTAACAGGGATCCAACAAAAGAGAAGAACACAATCAAAACAGATTTAAGTTACAGAGAGATCATTCAGAAGATGCGGGGGGAAGAGAATCAAGAAGCCTGAGGAAGCAAATGGATGAAGTCTTTATCAAATAGATTATCAGTCTTCAGGGTTTCTGGATTCTAGCAATAGTGGTGTCATTCTCTAACTAAGAATATTAAAGGAATCATATTTCACTGGGAAAATTAATTGTAAAATGTGATTTGTTACACTTGAAGCAAATAATTTAAACAAAAAGGCTTTTACATTCTAAGTTATTTGGTTGCTAAGTGATAGCAAGAACAATTGTTAGGACTTTGATCAATGGTCCAGCTTATCTCTCTATGCCTAGACCATAAGCCCCTTAAGGGCAAAGGCCATATTTTCCAATTATTTTAACTCCCTTCTTATCAATTCACACAATGTTGCTCACACAATGTTGCTAAATTCTGTTAAGAATTTATGAAGTTTAGAGATCATTCCAGTCAGATCATTCTCAACTTTCTCAGCAACTAAAAAAAACTTAAACATGATAAGAATGCTTTATTAAGCAGTTTATTAAACCTAAACAAAATCTTTAAAACTTAAGTAATATGCTAACCTGGAGAGCATGTTTCATTTTGTGATATAACTTCAGATTCATCTTTTTCACCAGAAAGATCCTCTTCATCAGAGAGGACCAAAAAGGCTTCTTTTGGCAAACTCTCACTGCTTTCTTGTTTAGATGGTGAACCAAAAGAACCTTCCATCTTCTCTTCCAAATCTGGATTTGTCTCATCAATTGGAAGGAGAGAAGTTTTAGAAAAGCAAGTAAGTTCATCTTCAGCAGGTGCAAGCTTTTCCAAAATAGGAATAATTTCATCTGTCTCCATAGAATCTGTATTTTCCAAGATAATCTCATTTTTGTCGTCTTTTATAACATTTTCACTAATGGTTTCTGCAAGGTCTGCAGAATTTTCATCTTCATTCTTTTCACTTTGGTCAATTTCCATACTGCTAGATATAGCCTCCTCTCCAAGAGCAGGTTCTGTGACAGCATCTTCCTTTGCCTTCTTTTCATTTTCAGGAGGTAGATCTGAACAAATAACTGTATCATCTGTTTCCAGGGTTTCTTCATCAGCATCGATATTACTATCAGCTTTATTTTTCTCATCAAATGAGAAAATCTGGTCTAACTTTTCATCATCCCCATTTTTTTCAAGAAAATCATCACCTTTATTGCTACTAGGCTCTGTACTGTCAGTTTCAGGAACAGGTTCACAGACTGGTACAGAACTTGGTTCAAAGGTGGGATGAAAAGCTGATTCAGAAGTCAGTTCATCAGAAGTGGGTTCATCAGAGGCCAGATCCCTGGGGGTTTGATCACCAGAGGCTGGATTACCAGAAGCCGGATCACCAGAGGCTGGATCATCAGAGGCCAGTGCTCCAGAGGACAGATCAGCAGAAGCTGAATCACCAGAGGCTGGATCACTGGAGATTGGTTCACCAGAGACTGATTCATCAGGGACCGATTCACCAGAGACCAATTCACCAGAGAAAGGTTCACTGGAGACTGTTTCATTAGAAACTGTTTCACCAGAGGTGGTATCACCAGAGGTGGTATCACCAGAGGTGGGATCACCAGAGGCGGGATCACTAGAGGCAGGATCGCCAGAGGTTAATACTTCAGAGGCCAGATCTTCAGGGGCTGAATCTCCAGAAGCTGGATCTGCCATAGCCAGCTCAACAGAGGCTGGCTCATCAGAAGCTGGTTCAGCAGTCAGTTTACAGACTAGTTCAGGAGCTATACTATTAGGAGACAAAGGTTCATGCTTTAAATCATCATCCTGCTTGTTTTTTATATTAACATTTAAGGTACAAGAGGTTTCTTTCCATTCTGATTTACTTTTTTCAGGATCAAAACAAAGCTCTTCAATGCCATTCACCTCTTCCTTGTCATTAATATAATCCATATTTTCCAAAGGTGAGGTTGGGTCCAAATCTCCATTTTCATGGTTGCCATTTAACAGCTTGACATCAGCTTTCAACAGTTCTTCTTTGACCTTGTACACTGCTTCAAGTTGCTGACGGTCACTCACTCTCATTGTTTTTCGAGCCTTAAAGACTTTTTTCTGAGGTTCTTCTATACTATCCATTTTGAATCTTTAAAAAGAGAAAGAGAGAGAGTTTAATAATTGAAACAGAAGCCACCTAATCATAGATGAACTGCAAACTGATCTTATAGGTAAGCAGCCCTTTATGTAATTTTGAAATAATAACATACAGAAAGCATAATAATCCTTGCTATGTGTTAATTTTCATATTAATTGGATTTGTGTAATACAAAATTGATGACAGGTACAAACCAGAGAAGATCAATTATCAGGAAGATTAGGAAAAAAAAAGTGACTAGCGTTTGGGGCAGGGACAGCAAGAGTAGGTCTTTAGAGCTACCCTTGGTGCTGGAACTGTCATATCCCCTCTTCTTCCACTTCCCATTGCAAACAATTAAGGCCATTCATTGAAAGAAAGGAAGAAAGGAAGAAAGGAAGGAAGGAAGGAAGGAAGGAAGGAAGGAAGGAAGAAAGAAAAGAAAGAAAGAAAGAAAGAAAGAAAGAAAGAAAGAAAGAAAGAAAGAAAGAAAGAAAGAAAAAAAGAAAGAAAGAAAGGGAGAGGGAGGGAGGGAGGGAGCTGAAGGAAGGAAGGAAAGAAGGAAGGAAGGAAGGAAGGAAGGAAGGAAGGGAAAAAAAGGAAAAAGTAGTTTCTAGTTTTAATTCTCAGCAAACTAATGAAGTCAGAATCTGAAGGAGACACATAAGCATATGCAGCAAAAAAGTTGACAAAGAAAAATAAAACTATGAGAGACCAAAAACAGTAGAGGAATGGAAAAGAGGTATACAGGTAAGGAAAATTAAGAAACACATAAGATTACATTTGCAACCAGGCATATCTAGATTAACCGTACTGTAACATATTTACAAAAGATGACCATCAAAAAATTGCTAAGACAATTCACATGACAGGATATAGTTGCAAATCATACATTTGCAAGTAATTTATCTAAGAGACATGCATCTAAAAAATAAAATACTATTACAACTGAATAATAACAAAAATAACCCTATTATAAGTGGACAAAGTAATTGGGGTACCTGGGTGGCTCAGTCTGACTCTTGATTTCAGCTCAGGTCATGATCTCAGGGTTGTAGGATCAAGCCCAATGGCGGGCTCCACACTTGGCAGGGAGTCTGTGCTCAGCGGAGAGTCTGCTTGAGATTCTCTCCCTCTCCCTTTCCCTCCACTTCTCCCCACCCACCCCTGCTCAAGGGAGCACAGACTCGCTCGCTCTCTAAAATAAATAAATCTTTTTAAAAAAATGGACAAAGAATTGAATAGACATTTCTCTAAAAGATATATAAATTGCCAATAAACCAATGCCAATAAGCACTAAAAATGAAAAGATGCTCACATTACTAGTCATCAGAGAGATGTAAATTAAACTGCAATGAGATAACACTTCATATACACCAGGATGGCTATAATCAAAGAGAATAATGAGTACTGGTAAGGAGACAATCACACAATCAATGCTGGTGGGATTATAAAATGGTGCAGCTGCTCTGGAAAAGTCTGGCAGTTCTGCATCATGCTAAACATTAATCATTAATTTTCTATCTTTCCTCTTCTGCAATACACATAAAGCTATAAATTTCCCTTTGAAGGTTGCTTTAGCTGCATCTCATATTTTGATGCGTTATATCTTCATTGTTGCTCTTAAAATATTTAGTAATTTCCATTATGACTTATTCTTTCACATGTCAGTTATTTAAAAGTTCCTTAAAAAGGTATACATTATGACTGTGTGAAGCTCATTAAAAAAATACAAGGTTGGTTTCATACTAAAAAAAAAAAAAATCAAGCAATGCAGATTATAAGTGAGTCATGAATCATAATGGCTTTATTTCAGGTTGAATCAAGATGTCCATGTGATAAAAATATATTAGAACCCTAAGCCCCAACACCTCAGAATGTGATCGTATTTAATTAGAGTCTTTGCAGAGATAAAGATAAAATAACGTCATTAGGGTGGGCCCTAACCCACTATGATTGGTATCCTTATAAAAAGGGGGAAAAATTTTTTTTTTTAGTAAAGCAATAGAAGTCTATTAAGCGAAGATATAGAAAAAGCTCTCAAGAGTAAGAGGGGTCCTGACAGGGTTGCCCAAAAAGGGGAAAATTTGGATACAGATATGCACACAGAGAGCCATGTAAAAACTGGAGTTTGGCTGTCACAAGTCACAGCTAGCAGAGAGGTCTGCATGGCCCTAGATCACCTTGATTTCAGACTTCTAGCATATAGAACTACGAGACAGTAAATTCCCTATTTAAATACATACATACATAAATAAAATATAAGCAATGAATTCAAAATTCACTGCATAAACAGAATAAAGGGTGAAAATAAACATGAGATCATCTCAACAGATACAGAACATTCATTTGACAAAATTCAACACTGACTCATAATTAAAACTCTCAGAAAACTGAGAACAAATGTAATAAAAGTTATCTACAAAGAAAACTACAGATGTCATACTTAATGGGGAAGTAAGATCAGAACCAAGACAAGGATGTTCCCTATTACCATTACCTAGCCAGTGCAGTAAGGCAAGCAAAAGATGCAAGGACTTCGTCCTGGAGAAAACAATGTCACCAGTCTCTAATGGAATAAAACAGAAGTGTTTTACCGACGAAGATATACAGGAAACAAGAAAATTGTTTTCACACTGGATATTTACTCATCATCACCATTACCTGTAGGAATGATGGTTGGATACACTTGCTGTAGCTGGAGAGGGGGGAGAAAAACAGCCTCTGACACCTGGGAACTTAATCTCAGGCTCATAGCTAAACCTAGTTATAAATCGACTTGATGCTTACAGCTAAGCCATGTTGTTCTCCTGAACATAAAATCACCTCCACATTCAAATTAGACAAGGTCACTGTGCAACCATGAAATATCAAACCTCTCTCTCTGACTAAATGAGTGATGGCTACTTTTTTTAAAGAAAATAAATCACAGTTTTATCCTCACTGTAGTCTGTCCTCCCTACAGATAAGATTTATTGAGATAACCAAGCACAGAATTGCCCCCACCTTCTGAGAGCACCCAATCCAAAGTAAGGCTCTATTTCCTCAAACTCTCCCACAAATAAGCCAATGTCTACTATACTAAACCCAAATCCTATGTTATGTTTTTTTCTAATATCCTCTTACTGACTGATGTGCTTCAGAGTTTACCTATGGTGAGCATTCTTCCTCAGTGCAACAAGTAATAAACCCAACGTGTTCAATTAGAGGTCTGATTCTGGTGTTCCATTGTTCTTTTTGACCAAAAGACATAAAACAATGGCCTAGCCTATTTGCTAGAGGCCAATACAGCTTGAAAACCTACCACTTTGTTACAGTACTTCTAGACTGTGGTACATTCTGCATTCATTTGCTCACTTTAAGCCAAATACTTACATTTCTTATTCTCCCTAGCCTTTTAATTATGGAACTCAGTAAAACTATTCAGAAAAATTATCTTTCAATTGAACAGAAACTTCAATGCAGAATTATCATAGGCACTATTTTAAGGGTTATTCATTATAGTCTACCATTTAACCTTCAAGTTTTTTCCCACCCACTATCCATTCCAAACTCATACTAAGTGAAAATTTTTAAGAAGATGAAATGCAAATTTTGTAGTCACATTTTCTTGCTGACTCCAAAGACAGAAAATAATTAAATTTATAGCATAAGGAATATGATGATTACCTTTTAAATATTTTTAAATACTGAACTGTAATTCTTTTTTTTTTTTTAAAGATTTTATTTATTTGACAGAGAGAGAGACACCGCGAGAGAGGGAACACAAGCAGAGGGTCGAGGGAGAAGCAGGCTTCCCGCAGAGCAGAGAGCCCGATGCGGGGCTCGATTCCAGGACCCTGGGATCATGACCTGAGCTGAAGGCAGACGCTTAACGACTGAGCCACCCAGGCGCCCCCTGAACTGTAATTCTTTTGGACTCTGACCTCATAATGTCCCCATTTCTCAGCTGTTATATGGAAGCTGACAGTTACTGACAGTTGCATTAATAGGAAGCATTCCTCTAAAAAAAAGTATATTTTCATAATTTTCAGTAACCCACTTAAGAACATATATCCTGCAGGACACCTGGGTGGCTCAGTCAGTTAAACATCTGCCTTTGGCTCAGGTTGATCCCAGGGTCCTGAGATCTAGTCCAGCATCGAGCTCCTTGCTCGGCTCCCTCTGCCTCCTTTTCCCTCTGCTTGTACACGCTCTCTCTCTCTCTCTCTCTCTCTCTCTGACAAATAAATAAATAAAATCTTTAAAAAAAAAAAAAAGAACATAAATTCTGTAGACAGAAACATGGATTCAAATTCCAGCTCTCCCATGTATTTACTATATATATAACACTGGGCAAGTTTCCTAACATTAGTTTCAGCTATCTTAAAAAGGGAGTATCATTATTAGTACCTGCCACAGAAGTTGTAGTCATGATTAAATGAGATTCTATACATTAAGGACTTAGAACCTAGTAAACACTCAATAATGTTCTCATAATTGTCTATGTATATTAAGAATGTTTTTAGACATAAATTAGAGAATCTGGAGACAAATTTCTCTTTACTTCTGGTATTTTGTAGATAAGTTAGAAAATCCAACATGCAAACATCACATTTAAAGTTAAATTGCCACCACCAAATAACATTTAATAAGAATAAATATTATCCAAGCAAGCTGGTTTTACAAATTAAATTGCCATTCAATTCGGTAATGATAAAGTACTGTACAAAGAATTACAAAATAACTACCATCTATACCCACAAGGGAGCACACTACAGCCATTTACCACATTTTTTATGGGTTCTAAGTATAATGAAAAACAGACAAAGCATAAGGAAGTAACATGAATAACCAGTTCAAACTAGTTCAGCCATATCTGTGCAAACCAATCAGCAGTAACTTTTTAAAAATCTATTTTGCATAAGGAAAGTATATTTAAGAAAGATACACATTAGAAGAGGGTGTGTTACCTGCAAACAAGTCTCCATGGCTGTACTACCGGAACAATACATTTCTAAGGATCATTTTAAATACGTCATCTGGAACTGAGATGCCATTCACAAAACTATTCTACAAAAGAAAAACTACTTTTTTAGGTTGCAACACTAGAATCATGAAGCTTTCGTATGACTGTAATTCATTTTTACAGGAAAAAAATTTCTATTTTATAGTAGAAAATGTCTGCCATATCTAGAAGTAAATGTGTAAAACGTGATGTACTTTCTCTAGAAAATATTTTTTCATGAAGAAGATAGTCAAAAACTGTTTTTAGGTTCCTATTCTATATATTCAGATTCAAGAACTCTGAGACAATACCATCACTAATAAAATCTTTTTCTACAGCATTAAAAAAGGTTTTTCACCTTTACCATAGGAATTTATATTTAAATAACCAAGAAGGATACAGATACCTGCTAATAGGTATCTATAGCTTAGAATTTTTTTCAAATTTTTGGTAAATTATTTTTAAGGAAAGCCCAATGAACCTCTTCCTTTTTAAAGTGAAAACATTATTTTCTTCTCTGCTTCATCCCCCCTCCGCCTACAACTTTTATTCTTTTTTTCTAGCAAAGAGATCATAGCTATGAAACAACAAAGGGAAGTATTACCAAAAGCTGTAATGTCTTAGCCTACAATCTGCCTGCTCAAAAAGCTCAAGAATTTAAGTGGCTGTTCAAGAGCTGCTCACAAACTCAGCCAATCAGTAGCTAGCATTCTGATTCCTGCCCAGCAACAGGAGACAGACAATAAGGTCAGGGAAACCTAGTTAAAACCTGGATCCGCAATACATTAGTGAGGTTCTTTGTCTAATGTAAGTAATCTAGAACATAAAAGCATAAAATCTAAATCCATATGATACACATTTAATATATCACGTAAATAAATAAATAAAAATAACACCTTTTATGCTATTTCAATTTATCTTCCTTTAAATGTCCATGAATGTGTCCAAAAATATAAATCAATTTCCTAACTGGAGAATGAGTCAAACATGGACAATACACAGTAAGAATAGACTTCTCTCCCCATGGGTAAGAATCTGCAAAATTTAAATGTATATTTCTTTTTAAAAAAATCCACAATGCTTAACATTTATAAAACATTTGTAACTAAAAATTCAGCAATACCTTAAATCCAAATAATAAGATTTTCATACCCACCTATCACTATTGTTATAGATTTCTGATTCCAAAAATTAATAGTATTCTGGACCCAAAGGTTTACTACAGATAGCATCATAAAGTGTTCTGTTGTCTACTGCACCGAACTGACTTATTTGATTCATCTAATGAAATTAAAATGCCTGACTCTTGACAATCTATATTAAGTGTTGTAAGTACAATTATTACATCTTTTTCTCCCTTACTGCCTTTCACAGCAGGTTATGAGCTCTCCCCTTTTGAAGCAATAAAGCTAATGTGTGGATCACAACAGTAAATATTCATGTAAATTGAAGGGAACTTTTTCCTATACTACATCATTCTGCAGTCCTTTAAACATAAAATTATTTTACAAAAATAGGAAATCTGTAATCTGAGTATTTTTTTTCTCAAATTCACTACCTATCAGATTTTCTTAGTAAACAAGTTTTAAAAATAAACCATTTTTTTCTCCTTCAGTTACAGATGAACCTTGTAATTTTTCAAACATACCCAAGAGGGAGCTTGCTGCAGCCATACTCTTAGTTTATATAATCTCCCCATAGGAAAAATAAATCAGCAGCTGCTTCAGTGCTTCGTCCTGTGAGAGAACTGAAATTCACTGTCTGATTGGCTCAAAGCCGCAGTTGTCTGAAACCAATCAGATATCAGCATCACAAACCTCGCCCAGCAACAAGGGAAGCAGATGAGGGCAAGTACTCTACCAAGAATCCAAACAGTGTGAGAATACAGGTGAAGGATTATACTGAAACATATTTGATGAAACGGAAACATACTCACAATATACTCCCAGATTTATAGTTTGAGTAAGTCCACTGTAGGGTTCCTCTGATGAATAAACAAGGGTTTGTACTACTGCTTTCCAAGAACAGTGAACAAAACAATAGGAAGTACCTGGGTTGTTAAGTCAAAACATAACACAGACACACACAAACACTACCCTAATTCAAAGCTATGAATACCTGATGAAGTGTACTTAAAAATGAAACTTAGCACAAACTTGCAAAATAGGAAGCAAAGCCATTTCAGTGGACTTGACATTTCTATCTTTGACACAAGCATTCCAAGTACACTCATGCTGTTAACTGGCATTAGTATAACATTATTCTGAATAATGGGATGCTGGAAATAATTTTTACTCAAATTTGAGCTTTCATTAAATGGCTTAAATAAATATTGGTCAATAGGACTAATAATAGCTTACTCTTAAATAATCACTTTATGCTCACGATTCCTAACCTCTTTAGAAACACAACTCTGCTACTTGATTCTTTAAGAACCCATTCTCCATTGAGAAGTGTGATTTTATTTCACACACCCAAATTTTACTTGAGAATTCTGTAACAGTCCTGAAAATAAAATCAGGAAGAATATGCAGTGTGTTGCACAATAAATATTTAAATCTGCTTTACTGTTCACTACCCATTGAGACTGGTAAACCTGATAATGCAATGGTCCATTCACTTTGATACTTATCTGCACAAATTTAGTATAAAGACTTTCCAAATTTTTATCTTAAATACTGGATACATCTCTGCTAATAATTATTTTTCTAAAATTTCAGTAAAATATAATCACTACTCTCACTACTTCTTTTTAAAATCCCACAAAGATTTTCATCATGTTCCCATATTCTCTTGCTTTCTATAGGTTTTCTCTCCCAGTCACTTCCAAAGCACAATATTTACTTTAGGATCCAGAATCCCCTGTAGTTCACAATTCTTCAGTTCTACTAATGTTATTGTTCTTCTCTCAATTGCCTAAAAACACCTTCAACAGCTATCCTAATATCTTTAAAAAATATATTAATTGGTGAAATCTGTTATCTAACACTCATTCAGTAAAGTATTAAGTGATCATAATATTTGACACCTCAACAAAGAATCCCTTCTACCTGTCATTAACCTACAGATACCAGCTGGAGTATCAAAATGAAGTATCTCCCAACTAAATTTTTAAAAAATAATCAACAAAGGAAACAGGGAGTTTGCTTTATCAACAATTCCTTGGACAAAGTAGGATCAAATCATTCTCTTGCAATTTTGGTTATATCAAAACCAGAATGGTCACTACAGTCTAACTTGTTACATTCACGGCTATTTTTGAGAAATTCTAGGGTAGTCTACATGAAAAAATGCAAGATGCCCCAAAATCCCTTTTCCAAGGGATTTCCAAATATTCCAAGTATATTTTGGGGATCATTCTGTTATATAGGCAAATTAAAACTAATTGACCTGATCCAACAACTGCAATTTTAAAATACATTTATCAAATTACACCCCCTTAGAAAATTAGCTAGTTACCTTATTCATCAGGGCCCTATCCACTAGCTTGGCCCACTTACCAAACTCTACCACCTATGCAGGTAATAGTGAAGTTACAGAAGTCCATGTATTAACTTCTTCAGGAATTTAAACCAGTTGTCCAAATGTATTTTTCACAATTGGCTTGGGTGAATTAAAACACACAGAATGATTTATAAGAAGTTGAAAGATGTAAATCCTTCAAATGCTAGGAAACAGCTCTAACTTTTCTTAGTGACCCAATCTAAGGAGAAAAAGTGAAAGCTTACTTTCTGTTTATTAGCCAGCTTTCACTAAATAATATTGGGGCAGCAACCCACATCCTCAAAATCTTACTGGCTAATAATAATCTTCTTCTTTCTAGGTCATTGGCTGAAGGAGCAGCACCCTCACCCCAAATGTAAGTCTTGTGGCAAAGGGAAAAGACCACAATGACAGAACGATACAATATACCAGGGTTTTAAAGCTATCTCTTAGACACAGTATACACCACTTTCACTCACAGTCTATTGGTTAAAGCCACATTAGACATTAAGGGGGTGGAGAAGTAAAAAGCAACCACTGGAAAACACTTCATGTTGCATGGCAAAAGGCATAAATACGTAGTCTTCTTACAGGAAGAAAGAAAAATGGTGAAATATCATATAATCTACCATGCTTTAAAAATACATAATTATAAAAAGCTTGGCCTACCAAGGATTTCTAAACTAAAAAAACTGGGTCTACTCAATGTCTGTTCTAACATTAGCTAACAGTCGAGATAGGATAAATCACCCTAACTCTCTAGATTTCATCTCAAGTGTAAAACTGAGGAGATCAGATGCTTGCTAAATTCCATTCTAGCTCAAAGTTTATATTATTTTACAAATGTCTAGCTATACTGATGCTCTTTTATAATTCAGTTTTCATTATAAAATACTGTGAACATGCAAAATATAATGACCATGTGTGTACCCATCACCCAGATAAACTAGAAATAAAAAACAAAGCCCTCAGTATAACACTACCAGCCAGCATGTTCCTCCTTCCCCATCCCCAACTCCTTAACACAAAATTAAGCATAATCTTGAATTTGATGTTTATTATTTTTAGGCATGCCTTATACATTTTCTACATTATAAATTCCCATTTGTTAACTAAACAACATAAAGGGAGAAAAAGACACTGACACTTATCAAGGGGCAATTACATGTCAGACACTATACCAAGTCATATTCTTTTCTCATTTATTTAAGTGACAACTTACATCAATTCATGTTTACATATGATCTGAACGAATACATCAATAACCATGCTGCTATCACGCATTTCTTTACACAGTAATTTTAGCTTGGTAAGGTCAACCAGACACCCAATTCAGTACAAAGTTGTTTTCATTAGCACTGATTGCCCTTCTTATACATTTCATCCTTTAAATTTCGCTACCAAGGGGTGTTCTATTTTCTCAGAATGTTAAGCAATAAATAAACAACAGATGATCCTTGAATAACATAGGTGTGAACTGCACCGGTTCACTCACATGCAAATTTTTTAGAGTATAGTACTGTTAAGTTTATTTTCTTTTCCTTATGATTTTATTTCCTTTTCTCTAGCTTTACTATAAAAATACAGTATATGATATACATAACATATAAAATATGTGGTCATTGACTGTTTATGTTATCAGAAAAGCTTCCAGTCAATAAACAGACTATTAATATTTAAGTTCTGGGGAAGTCAAAAGTTATATGCAGATTTTTTACTGCATTAGGGATCGGCACCCTATCAACCACACTGTTCAAGAGTAAATTGTATATGGTATTTGCCACAATTTTCTTCTCTATCTCTTTGAAAATGGGGAAATCATTCAATATAATTCCTAAAGACTATCCACAGAGTAAATGCAGTCTGAGAGAAGACTCTTAATTTTACCCAACCTGCACACTAGTTCATATATTAGCCACAACAATACTACCAGCAGGATCCTAAATATTCAATTATCTTTTAAAAGTAACTTACCCGTAAGTCATCTTAGCAAATAATAGAATTCACTCAACAAACTATAAAGGGAATTTAGGAAAAGCCCACAACTAACATCATACTTAATAGTGAAAGATGGAAAGCTTTTGTCCTAAGATCAGGAACAAGACAAAATGTTTGCTCTTACCACTTCTACTCAGCACTGACTAGAGGTTCTAGCCCTGGAAATTAGGCAAGAAAATGAAATAAAGGCATCTAACTTGAAAAGAACAAAGTAAAGCTATCTCTATGTTTGTGACAAAATCTCGTATATGGTGGGCGCCTGGGTGGCTCAGTCGTTAAGCGCCTGCCTGTGGCTCAGGTCATGATCCCGGGGTCCTGGGATCGAGGCCCGCATCGGGCTCCCTGCTCCGCGGGAAGCCTGCTTCTCCCTCTCCCACTCCCCTGGCTTGTGTTTCCTCTTTCGCTCTCTCTCTATCAAATAAATAAATTTAAAAATTTTTTTTAAAAAATCTCATATATGGAAAATTGTTAAGAATCCACTAAAAAATCATGAGAACTGGTAAATGAGTTTAGGAGGTTGCAAGATACAAGACCAATATATAAAATCTACTGCATTTCTATACAGATGCAATGAACAATTCAAAAGTGAAATTTAAAAAACAATTATATTTACAATAGCATCAAAAATAACAAACTTGGGCGCCTGGGTGGCTCAGTTGGTTAAGCCACTGCCTTCAGCTCAGGTCATGATCCTGGAGTCCTGGGATCGAGTCCCGCATCGGGCTCCCTGCTCGGCAGGGAGTCTGCTTCTCCCTCTGACCCTCCTCCCTCTCAGGCTATCTGTCTCTCATTCTCTCTCTCGCAAATAAATAAAAAATCTTAAAAAAAAAAAATAATAACAAACTTAACAAAAAGAAGTATAAAACTTCATTTTCTGAAAAACTATAAAATATTGTTGAGGAAATTAAAGAAGACCTAAATAAACACAAAGACAATTCATACTCCTAAATCAAAAGGCTTAATATTAAGATGCCAACATTCAAAATTGATCTACTGATTCACGGTAATCCTTATTAAAATCCTAGCTTTCTTCTTTGCAGAAATTGACAAACTGATCCTAAAATTCATATGGAAATGCAAGGGACCCAAAATAGCCAAAACGAAAAACTCATTCTTCATATTTTCAAAACTTACTACAAAGCTACAGTAATCCTGTCAGTGTGGTACTCCTAGCAAAAAGGACAGACATATAAATCAATGGAATAGATCTCTTAGTCAAGAAATAAATCCTCATATTTATTTGCAGTCAACTAATATTTGACAAGGGTGCCAAGACCATTCAATGAAGAAAGAACAGTATTTTCAACAAATACTGTTGGGACTACTAGATAGCCACATGCAAAAGAATGAATTCAGACCCTTCCTCTCATACCATATATAAAAATTCACTTCAAATGGTTCAAAGACCTAAATTTAAGAACTAAAAGTTTTAAATCTTAAAAGAAAACATAGATATAAATCTTAGAATAGGCAATAGTTTCTTATATATGACCCAAAGAGAACAAGCAATGAAAGAAAAAAAAAAAAAGATTAACTGGACTTCCATCAAAACTTAAAAACTTTTATGCTGCAAATGACACATCAAAAAAGTGAAACAACTCATGCAATGGGAGAAAATATCTGCAAAGAAGGTACCTTATAAGAGACTTGTAATTACTAGAACATACAAACTCTTACAACTCATTAATTAAAAAAAAAAAAAAAATTTAACAATGAGCAAAGTACTTGATATTTCTCCAAGATATACCAATAAAAAATAAACATGAAAAGATGTTTATTATCATTAGTCATCAGAGAAATGCAAATCAAAACCACAATGAACACTATATACACAGAGAGATGGCTATGATCAAAGAGAGAATATAACAAGTGTTAGCAAGGATGCAGAGAAATTGGAAACCTCATACAATGCTAGTGGAACTGTAAAATGAAGCAGCTCCTTTGGGAAACAGTCTAGCAGTTCCCTGACATGTTAAACATAGAGTTGGCATAAGATCTAACAATTCCACTCCTAGCTATATACCCAAAAGAAATAAAAACATATGTCCATGCAAAAACCTGTACACAAATGTTCACAGGAACACTATTCATAATAGCCAAAATGACCATTCAGAATAGCCAAAATAACTCAAATGTCCAAAAACTAATAGGTAAATGAAATGTGGTATATCCATACAATGGAATATTATTTGGCTATAAAAAGAAATAAAGTACTGATAAATGTTACAATATGAATGAACCTTGAAAATATGCTAAGTAAAAGAAGCCTGTCACAAAAGGCTACATATTGAATGATTCCATTTATATGAAATGTCCAGAACAGGCAAATCTGTAAAGACAGAAAGCACATTAGTGATTGCCTAGGGTTGGGGAGTTGGGGAGGAAATGAAAACTGGCTGCTAAAGGGTACAGAGTTTCTTTATAGGACAATAAAAATGTTCTAAAATTAACTGTGGTAATAGATGCAAACTCTGAAAATATTTTTTTAAGATTTTATTTATTTAGGGACTCCTGGGTGGCTCAGTCATAAAGCCTCTGCCTTCAGCTCACGTCATGATATTTGGGTCCTAGGACCAAGCCCGGCGTCAGGCTCCCTGCTCCCCGCTCATGCTGTCTCTCACCATCTCTGTCTCTCTCTCTCTCAAATAAGTAATATTTTTTTAATAAAGCTTTATTTTAAAAAAGATTTTTTTTATTTGAAAGAAAAAGAGAGCAGGTGCGCAAGTGGGGAGAGGGACAATGGGAAAGGGAGAGAATCTCAGACTCCACGCCAAGTGCAGAGCGCTCCATCCCATGACCCTGAGATCATGACCTAAGCCAAAATCAAGAGCCCAACACCCAAATGACTGAGCCAACCAGGCCCCCAACTATGTAAATATTTTTAAAACCACTGGGTTGTACACTTTACAGGTGAATTGTATGGTATATGATTTACATCTCAAATCTGTTCTTTAAAAAAAGAAATAGCAGAACTACAGTTAATTTTTTGTTTTTTTTACCTAACTTTCCTTTACTAGGTCACACTTTCTAACAGACAAAACAACGATACCAAGAGAACTGAATGTTGGGTTATACTTTAGGGAGTTTACATTTCTGGGCCAAGAAGTATTATCTATAATCATACCAGTGATGAAAGGCAATATACATAAAATAATGGCAGCCTTATTCTCCTGCACTAAGCTTAAATAAATGAGTTACTCTTTTTCCCTGTCCTAAATGGAACAATTCTTTAGTATGCTTATCTCAGAGGATGATAATAATGGGTATGAGATACTCGTATATGGTAAAAAATAATAATAAAAATTTATCAGCAAAAAAAAAAAAATGAAGCAGTACTGAGCATGGTGCAGATAAACACTCCATGTATGTAAATTAATAAAATCTTCTACACATGGAAAGTTAACAAAAGAACTAGAAAGTCTTAAGTAAAACAGAAGCATTTGCTTCTATCACAAACTGGAACTATAACCAAAAATGTATATGTAATGAACGTTGACAGATTTGTTTTAAAATGAGGTATACTTAGTGAACTTTCTGGAGTTACATAAAGCTTTGTCAGATTTTATCAACACTGTCTTTATTCAAAATGATGGTCTTGCCACCATTACTGCATTTTCCAATACTTTAAATGCACTTTTTTAGAAATAATTATTAAAATGGACTTTAATATCTATATTTATATATTGTTTAACAGAACACTTTGGCATATCTCATGTGCCTAGTATAAGATTAAAACATTTTAAGTGTCCACAATTTTGTTGTCAGAAAACATTTTAAAATACGCTGGTATCGGGGTGCCTGGGTGGCTCAGATGGTTAAGCGTCTGCCTTCAGCTCAGGTCATGATCCCAGGGTCCTGGGATCGAGTCCCGCATCGGGCTCCCTGCTCCTTGGGAGCCTGCTTTCTCCCTCTGCCTCTCTCTCTCTCTCTGTCTCTCATGAATAAATAAATAAAATCTTTAAAAAAAAAAATACGCTGGTATCATTATGATGTGCTTCAGAGGTAATTTAACAAAAGAATGAGAAATTAAGTATTCTGATACAATATTAATAAGTATATAGTGTCTGGCACATAGTAAACACTTAGTAAATATTGGCTAAAAGAATGACGAATAATATACATATAACTATTACCTAAAATAATTCTTAAATTAAAAACTAAATTACAGGGTGTCTGGGTGGCTCAGTTGGTTAAGCGTCTGCCTTCAGCTCAGGTCATGACCTCAGGGGTCCTGAGATCGAGCCCCGCGTAGGGCTCCCTGCTCCCTCTCCCTCTCCCTGTTTGTTCTTTCTCTCTCTGTGTTCTCGATCTCAAATCAATAAATAGAATTATGGGAAAAAAACTGAATTACCCTTTTAGGAAGCAAAAATAGTAACAATATTTTTGACATAATTGTAGACTAACATGCTCGCAGGTTCACATACAGCAGGTGTACATAGAGAGGACAACCTTTCTTTGGGGACTCAGGATGCTTATTTACTAACAAAAAGTAACAATATATGCCCACCTACACACAATGCTGCCTCAGAAAAAATGCAAAACACAGCATTATTAAAATTAATCAAATCTGACATGAGGCATTTTTCCAGCCTTATAATATTTGTTTAGTTTGATTTCATATTTCAAAAAATAAAGTATCATTTTGAAAGGAATTTACTTTTGCTTATTACTATATCATGACAATCTTCTTTACAATACTGAACATACCCAAAGGGAGCCCCCTGCAGCCATCTTATCAGTTCTCTCATAGCAACAGAAACTGAAATACAGTTTGCATAGTCACTGTGGTTGGCTAAAGAAAGCAGGTTCATGTAACCAGTCACAAAGCTAGAAATTAGATAACCATAAAAGGAGAAATTTTAAATCTGCCTGGCAACAGCCTAAAAATAGAATACACTAGTATAAATCCCAGAATAGATGTGACTATAAAAGCAAAACTATCAGCAAAAACTTTATTTTCTTGGGGGGAAAGATGTGTCTTGCATTTCATCATCTAAAATAGTAACTTGGCATCTTTTCTTACTAGATGGCAATTAAAGAAAAAATAAACACTAAACTATGGGCTATGTCAAATTACATGTCATTGTTCATATTATTTTATTTACATATAGGTGTATGTGTGTGTATATGTACGTACATGTTTAAGCACTTTGCTTCTTCAGGAGAATGATGAGGCATTTTAATCACAGCTCTAAAACATTCAAGGCTCTATAAAATCTATCAAAGTCTGAACAGCACTGAATTTTTTCCTATCACTTTTTCCCTGAAATAATTTGGGACTCTGAGTTACGGGTAAAAAACCATTTACTGTGTATTAAAAATACAAAGATTAAATAATTTATCAAAGCAGATCTCTAGAGTGGGGATTGCACCTTATGCTTTTTTAAAACAAACTTGTTCTAACATACAGTAGTGCCTTTCATACAGTAGTCATTCAATAATTGTTTTTCTTAAATTAATTTCTGTGAGAAAAACAAATTATCTTATTGTTCCTGTCAAGTAAAAGTTAAATTAACACGTAATATTATAATCTATATAATACTGCTATCTTTGATTTTTCAATTTTGCCTAAAGTGGGATAATGTTGAAGTTGACAATACCTAACATTTTTTATTGTTATTCCAGATAACAAAACCTATTTCATCATTCTAAACTTTCCAAGCTAATAGTGTTTAATATACATGTTTCTTTGTACATTACAAATTTACTCTGTAGTACATTTTAATTCCTAAAGGTCACAAACAATGTGCAGTCTAATGTAGTAACTACAAAGACTGTTGGCTAGTAAGAAATAACCAAGTCATAAAGGGGGAGGGAGGGGGGAGAAAAAGAAAAAAAAAAAAAGCTTTTTAATTGCAAGAAATTAAAATTATACCTGCTGAAATAAAAGGCTGGTTAGACAGCCACATTAAAACAAATGCTATTTACCAAAGTGCATGTTTTATGCATTTCTTACATCAAACTTTCCATCAATGTATTTTAATGAAATGGAAAGTTACTTTTTAAAATGTTTTCTTTGGTCACTATTTGTTATCCAAAATAAAAAGTGAATTCATGTATTTGATACCAGAAAATTTAGTTCATACTATACTAAAAATTTAATTTTGAGAATTATTTGTAAAGGACTTATTTTAATCATAAATAAAGCCTAGACAGGATCCTTTGAAAACATATCAGAACATAGAACAGTTTTAAGAACAAAAAGAACTCTAGAGAAGGATGGAGAAACATGAGCAATATAAAATCAAATGAGCAAATTGAGTAATACATCCTTTTAATCTAAACATTTAAACATAGCTAGATTTTAAAATAAAGTTTAACCAAGCTTTTGAAAGCATAAATACTGTTCTTTTAAACACTGGTCTGAGTAGAAAAGTAACTGAGCTTATTGACTTATTTATTTTTCTTACTGTTGTACTCATTTGTGACTTGGATATCCAAAATCTAACTACACTGTATCACATCTTCAAGATAATTTAAATCTTTTATGTAGATAGATCTTGCTTACTTATCTGAATAAACTATAATCCTCATCACAAAGGAAAGCAATGTGAGTTGCAATTAGTGTGGGAGAACATAACATAACAAATGGGTCAAATGTGGTATCAAGGCACTAAAAAGTGGGAAAATTTATTTTATAATTCTAGATACATAAATCAAATATTTTAAATATAAATCTCAGCACTTCATATTTTCTTAAATATTACTTAAAGCAGCTAAAATACTTTTTTAAAAATTGCACTATTATATTCGCCAGTTTTATTTCAAGAGAACAGAAAAAGCATGATGTCTGCAGGATATTATTCAAAATAGCCATACATATTATCACATACCAATCTGAATTTTGGGGGATACTGAATAGTCAATGACACCTCAGTTTTAATTAATTAGTACAGCAACTAAAATGCCCTGGAGAAGTTTAGACAGTTCCAGAAACTTTACCTTTCACTTCTCCATTCTCTTCTCCTTCTCTTGGCCCTCTCCCTCAAGAAGTTTAAAATGTCAGCTGAGAGCCAGATGATGTGGGGCCCTAGCCTATGTGTACAAAAGCGTAGTTTTAATAACAAACATAACTAAAGGAAGAACCCTAATCTTCTTTCATATCCTGAGGCAAACTGAAATTCCTCTTTGTACCTATTATTTTTCTTTTCTATAGCAAAGCAATAGTTGATATGTTATCCCTCCTTGCAGATCTAAGTAGAATTATCTTTACCACACCTTTTTTGGCTGATCAGAAAAAGATCAAATCTCCATCTTTACAAATCTATCTTTCTTCAGTTAGAATTTAAGAAAAAAGTTATGCTTTTGATGGCAAGACCTCTCCTGGGCATACAACTCAGAATGGACTAGCACACCCCCACAGAGCAAACAAAGAAAAATTACATTCCCAATCTAAAATTTTTCTCACTAATGATGCATAAAAATACATCTACTTGTTTCTAGCAAATATTCCTAAGAAGCTTACTTTCACAGGTTGGAGTGTCAGAAGTTACTATCAACAGTTCATGACGTAATTTAAGAAAATACAGAGTTCCTTCACCCCAAACCATGAATTATCACTGTGTTTATCTTTTAGAACCTAAAAAAAATCTGCAGAGATCTAACCAAAAAACACTATACTTTGGAAATTCTCTCAACCTCTCTCCTCCTAACCATCATAGCAAATGAACCAATGTTCTCTCTGGTTTACTGATGACCACAAATACACTGAGATCTCATGTTCTCACCTAAACCTGTTCATATTGGTTGTGCTTATTACTGAATTTAGCTGTACATTTTTATTATAAGTTATAGAATACAACTGAATTTTGTATAAACTAATGAAATATGAGTGCAAAAAAAAAAGAGCTGGTAGATATGCATCAGTAAGAGAGACTAATGCAGAAAAAACACATATGTGCAGGGACTGCTGGCTTAGATAAATCATTTAATAACACCTTTAAGTCTGAAGTTTTCCATCTGGAATAAATAGAAATTAAATTGGAAGACCTGAAAGGATCCTTTAAGTTTTGATTCTTAAATAAAATTTTAATAAATTCCACTCCAAAATGTCCTGTTCTGAGAAATTATAAAGGTAGATTGGATTTTTTCATGTATTCAATATTTATCAAATGCCTACCATGGTCACTATTACAGGACAATTTTTAAGATACTCTAAAGAAACAATGTGTTTAAAAGTACAAAAACATCCCATAAGATTAAAGTGTTACCTCAAGTAGATTTTAATAGAAATGTGGAAGAGAAATGCAGGCAGTAATACAATGCATGGATATCTTTCTATATGAATGACCATGAAAATTAGAAGTTCTCTATTTTCCATTAACTATCATCTCTCTGAAACAGATTATTTTTAATAATCAAAATCATGCTTTCAAATATGTCATTATAAACAAAACCTCTACAGAACGCTGTTTAAGTCTTCCTGATAGGGTTAGTACTAATTTTTATAAACCAGATTTCTAAAAACTGACTCTGCATAAAGAATTACTCAAATTCAGCTGAGGGGGGGGGAGAGTATGCCTTTCTTTACAATTTCAATTTCACTTCTGCTCATAACCCTATTTATAATTCAGTTACATCCACAAGACTTCACAAGTAGTTGCTAAGCAACAGAACATGCTGAGTTCAGAGCCATTGAAATCTGGCTCTCTGCCACATGAAAATATTTAACAGAGCCTAGAGCCTCCAGAATTTACAAAATGAAGAAGAAAAGAAAAAGAAAGAAAAATTCCAAAGAGACAGAATAATAGAGTAAGTTGCCAAACTCTTTTAAAAGATTCACATATTCAGATCAAGAACTTCATTTTGGTATTTCTAAATATTTATTATATCTCTCTTAAATATTTTATATCATCTTTTTAATGTTGAAATTAAGACAAGTTATTCTCGTGGGGAAGAGAAGAAATATGATTAGTCGTATCGCGTTAAAGGCATAACAGCTAACTTAAAAAATATAATGTGCAAAGAATAGCCCTCAAAGAGACTACAACAACAGTCTGTGGGACATGACAGACTTTCTATGTTGGGTTTTGAAGGCCAGGAGACAAGAAACTATACATTTTCTTCAAATTCCTTTATCCTCATATGCCTGGTCAACTACTGAAAGAAGAGATAATTTTACCCAAAACTGCACTGTTTTAATTTTAAGGATGCCTAATAATTAAAAAATTAAGCATATCTAGAAATTTATTCACAACTCAAAATGGTTACAAAAATTAACTCACTTTTCAACAGATATTGAAAAGGCACTGAATATGTTTCAACACTCATTCATTGATAAAAATAAAAATTAAGAACATAAAGATTGCTCCTTATGCTGATAAAGGCTACTTCAAACCTATGGAAAACTTTATATTTAGTAGTAAAACACCACAGCTAGGGACGCCTGAGTGGCTCAGTTGTTAACGTGTCTGCCCTGGGCTCAGGTCGTGATCCCAGGGTCCTGGGATGGAGCCCTGCATCAGGCTCTCTGCTCAGCGGGAAGCCTGATTCTCCCTTTCCCACTCCCCCTGCTTGGGTTCCTGCTCTCGCTATCTCTCTGTCAAATAAATAAATAAAATCGTAAAAAAAAAAGGGGGGGGGCGCCTGGGTGGCTCAGTCGTTAAGCGTCCGCCTTCAGTTCAGGTCATGATCTCAGGGTCCTGGGATCGAGTCCCGCATTGGGCTCCCTACCCGGCGGGAAGCCTGCTTCTCCCTCTCCCATTCTCCCTCCTTGTTTCTCTCTCTCGCTGTGTCTCTGTCAAATAAATAAAATCTTTAAAAAAAAAAATCTTAAAAAAAAAAAAAAAACTGGGCGCCTGGGTGGCTCAGATGGTTAAGCGTCTGCCTTCGGCTCAGGTCATGATCTCAGGGTCCCGGGATCGAGTCCCGCATCGGGCTCCCTGCTCCTTGGGAGCCTGCTTCTCCCTCTGCCTCTCTCTCTCTGTCTCTAATGAATAAATAAATAAAATCTTTAAAAAAAAAAAAAGCTATTTCCATTCAAGGCAAAAATAAAAAGTGTGATAATATACTCAATATTGTTCTAGAAATCCTACCAAAACAGTAAGAGCTCAAACACAGTAAGAAGATACAATGAAGAAAACATTTATTTCAGAATAGCAAGAAAAAGATATCTAGAAACATTAACATATATGAAAAAATTCAATTATAAAAATATGTGAAATATTAGAGCTATGTTGGACATAAGGCTTGATGTAGAAAACTATCAATTCTTCCTGGATGCAACTTATTAGAAGTAATTCCAAACCAAATGTCACCTAATTATTTTTATTATCATAACAAACTTTTAAAATTAATCTGTACAGGGGCGCCTGGGTGGCTCAGTCGTTAAGCGTCTGCCTTCGGCTCGGGCCGTGATCCCAGGGCCTTGGGATCGAGCCCCGCATCAGGCTCTTTGCTCAGCGGGAGGCCTGCTTCTCCCTCTCCCACTCCCCCTGCTTGTGTTCCCTCTCTCGCTGTCTCTCTCTCTCTGTCAAATAAATAAATAAAATCTTAAAAAAAAAAAAATTAATCTGTACAAAAATGGCAAAACTGGAAGAAAATTGAAAGTCAAAAGTAAGAAAAAAAATGATGCCTGCCCTCTCAGATGTGAGAGAATATGACAAAGCAGTAATTATCTTAAGTATTAAGAGATGAGTACAATAGATTATCTAGAAGACAGACAAAAGCAATACAATATCTGACAAACAGCATCACAAACTAACAGGGATTAAGTGGATTTTGAAATAAATGGTTGAAAATGGATCAAAATAGCAGTTGAGCATACTAGTACAATAGCAAACAGATTAGATATGAAATAAAATTTCAAAGGCACAGAAAGCACTACAAGTAATCACAAATTTTGAGAAATACTTGAGGGACACCTGGGTGGCTCAGTCGGTTAAGCATCTGCTTTCGGCTCGGGTCATGATCCCAGAGTCCTGGGATCGAGTCCTACACCAGGCTCCTTGCTCAGTAAGGAGCCTGCTTCTCCCTCTCCCTCTGCCTGCCACTCTGCCTACTTGTGCGCTCTATCTCTGTCAAATAAATAAATAATAAAAAAATATTTTTAAAAAAGAAATACTTGAAAACTAAAAAACATAGTGATATGGAATTAGTATCCAGAATAAAAAAGAACACCTATTAATGAATAAAAAGGATAAACAATTCAAAATAAAAATTAAAAATCATAAATAGGGAAACATAAAACAACAAACAGAAGATGTTCAACTTCACTAATAATCACAGAAAGACTAAACAAAAAGAAGATACATTTTTACATATCTGACTGGCAACTATTTATAGTTAGCAATAATATACAGCAGTGAGTAGTCTCATACACAGATGGTAAAAGACATCATTGTCATAACCATTTTTTAAAGACAAATAGGCAAAAACTGTGCACCATTTGACACACCAAAGACATTGAGATATCTTAAGATATACTAACATACTGGGGCACCTGGGTGGCTCAGTCAGTTAAGCGTCCAACTCTGATTTTAGCTCAGGTCATGATCTCAGGGTTGTGAGATCAAGCTCCTCATCAGCCTCTGCACTGGGTGTGGAGCCTGCTTAAACTTCTCTCTGCTTAAAATTCTCTCTCCCTCTCCCTCTGCCACTACCCTCTTCTCTAAAAAATAAAAATAAAAAGTTTTTTTTTTAAAAGATACACTAACTTTTTTTAAAAAGGAACATATCAGGATTCCTACTGCTGCACCAAAATAGCAAAAATACAAATTGTTTTTGTTTAGTTTGTGCACAAAGACTTAGACAAGTGGGAAAAATAAATCTTTTTTTGTAATCCAGAACTCACTGTTCAAGTATGAGTTTTGATACAGATAAGAAGGAATATGATACCTAAAAAAGATTAAAGTGATGAGAGCATTCATAAACATGAAGGTTGGCTCCAGGACTACAGAATAACTAAAAGCACAGGATATAAGGGAAATCTCAGCTATACTGAATTAGTATTCTAATTTTAATGTTGACTTGAAACAAAGATGTTTTCTTTCTTTAGGCTTTTCAATTGAGAGCACAATGTCTGGACTTAAAAGTATTGGCATATCCCAACAATCTGTACAACTCTAGGGTGTGATAATTTAGAGGTGAACAGAATTTGAACTTAGTCATGTTCGAGGGTGTCTGAAATTGAGAACTATGCAGATCCTAAACATGGCTTAAAGAAATTGGATCCAAAAAATTACAAGTGGGGAATTTTTGAGGTATGTCCATATTCAAGTGGAAATCAAAGAAGCCCAACCAAACCAAACCAAACCAAACTGTGGACTGACAGTGACAACTGTAGATTGAACAAAAGTCCTTCTTAAAAGGGCTATTTTGAAGATTATGATTCTGACTTCGGAGGAACTAGGGTGATTGACAGTGGTAGGAGTCACATGTGAAATTCCTTAAATAACAATTTGTCGACCTTAAATTAAAAAACTACAAAGAAATATAACATCCATCACTAAGATAATAGCTTTTAAGAAATACTGTGAAGAATCCTCACTAAAGAACACTAAAAAGTTAAGAATGTAGTAGGTTTCTTTCATGGGCATGAATATAAAGTGTACAACAAAGGAGCTGCAGAATTCTTAACACTTTAACATAAAATCTGAAGCCAGACATACCTTTTTGAATACTGGTACTATCATTTCCTAGCTAAGTTACCTGTTCAGTAATATATTCCTTCTTTGCCTCAGTATCCTCAACTATGAAACTAAAATTCTAACAATGCCTCTCCTCATAAAAATGTTAAAGGGGTTAAATGGGATAATAAAATAGAAAGTACTTAGATGCCTAAGTAGTCAATAAATTGTTTCCAGGTTTTATGTCATTGTATTAAAACACACACAAAAAAATAATATACTTCTAAACATTAATACAGGCACACAAGTGGTATTTTAAAGTCTGGAAGGATAAATGCCTAACTAGACAAAGGAATATAAATACCAAGTTTCACTTAGATGTGCCAGTTTGAATTTTCACAATGAAGGCACAGTCACGTAATTTGTATCTTAAACTCATTCCACTTTCCCCAATCTCTTCCATGCTAATAATAAGCCAGAGCAGCAATGACATTTATAAATGTAATTAGTTGACCCACCCAGACACTAAACTCCAGAAGAGACAGAGAAGGGAAGTTACAATCCAAAAGCTAAATTGCCAGCATTTCCCATGAGCAGCAAGTACAAGTACCACTTCCCACCCCCTCACAATCATTTCAGTCAGCATCAACCCAGAGTAAAACAGGAAATCTCGAATACAAAAATGAGTATAATCACAAATAGATGCCAAACCCCTCAAACAAAAGAACTACTTAGTAAAATGAACAGAAAACATTTTAAAATAGTATATTAAATATTCTGAAAAGGTATTGTACCCACAAGAACAAGCAGATATGAAAAGAAATCAATCTGAAACCTTAGAAATTAAAAACAAGAGCTGCATGGACACAGCTGAAGTAAGACATAGGTAATCAAGACCAGATGTCCTCTCAAAATATTACACAAAGGAAAAACAGAAAAACTAATTGATGGGGAACATACACAGAAGCAACAACTTTCACTGAAGATGAGTTTTAGAAAAAAGAACTAAGAAGGAAAGAAAATAAAAGAAACAATTCACAGAGTTAAAATTCAAAATATATATATATATATGTTTTCCAGAGAAAAGGCCTGCTAATTATACCAAAACAGACTAAATTAAAACAAGCCAAAAAAAAAAAAAAAAAAAAAACAAAAACCCCAACACCTAGACATATTGTGTTAAGACTTCAGAAAACCAGTATGAGGAAATATTAATAACTTAGAGTAAAAGATCACTTAACTACGAAGGAATAAGAATTAAACTGACATCAGACTTGTCATCAGCAATACTGAATGCTAAAATAAACAACAATATCCTCAAAGTTCAAGGGAAAAGTTATTTTTAGCCTAGATTTCTATTGCCAGAAAAACTAGCAATCAACAGGATGAAAAAATAAAGATATTATTTCTGAGCAAAGACTGAGGATATGGACCCTTGCTAAAACAATTACATAAAAATACAATACAGATTCAAGATATCAAAAGACCCTAAGAAATGGGGGAGGAATTCAAATTAGGGAACTCAGATAATGCTCCAAAAGGAAACATCAATGCTCCAAAAAACAAGTAGAACTCATGGGCTGGCTGTTGAGGATCCATCATCTTTAAAATAAATAGTCTGGAATTAAAATCTCAAAATAATTATATGATGGGAGATAGCCAACTTAGGGGCTGTGAAATGTGGGGCAAAAATAAAGAAAACTGTCAGTCTAAAAATAACTTACCAGGTTTCAAACTGGGTAAAGTGACAAAAATACCAGATATGCATTATAAACAAGAGATACACCTTATAACAAAATAGCATAGAAAGGTTAAAAATTTTAAAGGATAGAAAATGATACACTAGGGACACGTGGGTGGCTCAGTCGGTTAAGCGACTGCCTTCAGCTTGGGTCCTGATCTCAGGGTCCTGGGATCGAGTCCCACATTGGGCTCCCTGCTCAGCAGAGAGTCTGCTTCTCCCTCTCCCTCCACTGCTCCCCCTGCTTGTGCTCTCTCTCTGTCAAATGAATAAATAAATAAAATCTTAAAAAAAAAAAATGATACACTAAGCAAATGTTAACCAAAAAAGGGTAAGTAATGTATATTAAAAACAATTCAAATTGAAGATCAAGTTACTGGACAAAAAAAAACATATTTCCTATAGATAAAATTACAACACTTCAAATCACATAAAACAAAACAGGTTTAAAAATTTCAGGAAGAAACTAATAAATCCACAAGAGATAAACATACCTCGTTATAAAATCTACAGATGAAGAAAATGAAAGTAATATAAACAATGCATGTATTTAATAGAAAAATAGAACCGTATATCCAACAAACCCAGAATATGCATTTTTCATGAACACATCCAACATACATTAATATTGACCACATATGTTACCACATATGTGGTAACAAGGAAATAAATTCAAAGACAAAAAAACAAAAAAAATCACACAAAACCACATCCTCTGGCCATAAGATAACAAAGTTAAATGAGCAACAATGAAATAAGAGGAAAAGGATTGCCTTATAAATTAAAAAAATATGTATTTTGGATTAAGGAGGAAATCAGTGGTGAAATAATAACTCTGAGGAAAAGTGATAGCCTTAAGCTGCACATATTAATAAAAAAACCCACAAACTCAAAAATGCTAGTAAAGGAGGAAAAGTACAAACCCAAAGCAAGGAATTATAATAAAAGCAAAAATTATGAGGGAAAACTCAATAAAACAGCAAGCAACAATAAAACCAATAGCCAGTTCTTTGGGGAAAAAAAAAAAACTATTAAAAAGTGGAAAATACATCAAGGAAAACTGAAAAAAAAAAAAAGCGTAAAAAACAATATTAGAAATAATAAAGACATAACTACAAATATAAAGCAATACACTTGGTTCAAATATTCAAGTATATTTAAGGTTACCAATGGTATGTGTGAAAAATACTGAGGGATTTGAACTTATTGCAAACTCAATAAAGTTCAACAGTGCTAGGTGCCTGCCAGAAATGTCAACACAAAGTTAAGCTGCAGAACAGAAGCACACAGTCTAAGGAAAGGGAGACGTTTTTTAGTATTACATTTAGTTCTGAGTGGCCCAGATAAAGAGGGACTCTTAAAGAAACAGTAGGACAAACAGGATGACCAGGCTAAAGAATGACCTAGAACAACATGTTATATGAGAAATAGTTGGGAAAATGGAGGATATTTAGCCTAGAAAACACAGGAATTTTAATGGCTTTCTTTAAGTAGTGCAGATCTATTATGTGTGTATAACAGATACAGATAGAAAAACAGGCAGGCAGGCAGACAGACGAGTACAGAAACAAAAACAATGAAAGGCCAATTTCTCCTAAAAATCAACAAATACTGATTTGTTCAGATATCCAACAAAAGAAGGAATTAACTGCCTTATGAAATTAGAGATCTCTGTCATTAGAAATGTTGAAGCAGAAACTAGATAATTATCTGTCAGGAATAATAAACAGTAGGCTCCTGTAGAAAGTGTGATGTTACAACTACTTGACCACCTAGGTCTATTCCACTTTCAAGATTTTGTTATTTGACATTGCTTACTAATAAATTTTGTTGCCTAAGAGGAACACAAAAACTGAAAACTCAAAATTTATCCCTCAGATTTTTGGATCATTCATACTCAACTTAAACAGTCTCAAAAACTATACATCTTTATCCTCAAGACATTTATCTTTGTCTTACATGATTCCCTTTAGATTTATTTGTGCCTATACAAAAACTCCTCTGTGCAACTTTCCCTCCTCTTGCTTTGCTATGACCCCCATTTGAATATTTATTGAATGCTATTTTGGTCTAACTCCTTGCCTCTTTACCTATTAATAAAACCCCCTCAGTATTTCTCAACTATCTTCCCGATCTAACATTCTCCCTAACAATTATTGCTCTAGATAAGTGTGAAAACTTCCCAATTGTTTTAGATATATGTGTTCTCCACACTAAGAGAAGCATGCCTTCTCTTCAGTTTGTACCCCTGAAACATGAGTGTGGCTTCTATCATGCTCAATCTAGCTGGCCTCTAGCTTTTAAGTACCCAACCATGTAGTAATAAATGACCAATGGCCTTTCAAAGTCCCATCTAAAACTAACACTTCAAAGTTGCAGAAAGATCCTGCTGTTCAACTTCTAGAAAAGGAAGTGAAGACCAAAGAACTGCCTAATACCTTTCTTCCTCCTCTATTTCTCAAAGCTAGCCTCACTATCACCCTTTGCTTTGTCACCTACTCACACTCATCCCCCAAAATTATATCTCTCAGTAATATATTTTATCACTGGCCATACTGATAATTAGCAGACGCACATATCTGCACTTCTGTATAAACATAAATCTTTATATCTTTATAGTATGGTTACATATTCTTTATATTATATACTTTTTATTTCAATGAGATAATGGTTTTCTGTATGCAATTTTTCAAGCATACCAAAAAAAAAAATAATATAACAAATGCCTCTGTCACCTTCACCTAACTTAATATTAAAATTTTTAATATTCATTTTAGTTTGACTTAATTTCACTTTGTTAAGACAGTGATAAGTTTAAATATGTGGAAATGGAAGCATAAGGGTGGAACTGGAGAACTTGACCATGTTATATGTATAAATATACATTATCTAACGTATGTCAGTGAACCATTTGTGAAAACAGAAGCAGTCAGATTTTGATGATGAATTCAAAGTGGTACATTTACTCTAAAACTTCATAGTTTAGTAAGGTTACAAAACGTCATTTCTCTGTATGTACCAGTTGGTGTCACTACAACTGAAAACACAGTAACAGGACTATAATGAAAAGAGGTCTAAAACTGATTTCTATGTAATATGAACATATTGCATGCATGAGTAATGTTCATATATGAAGCCCACTGTTAGTTCATTTCAATATAAACCTGAGGAAAATTATTTAAAAAAATCATTTTTTAAAAGAAAAAATCCAAATATGGTATTCACAATCTCCTGAAAATTTACATTAAACAATCTACCAATCCTGGTTTGACTGAAATTAAAAACAAACAAAAAACCTTCCAAAAGTGAGAGACAGATATAAGGCCTGAGGGGTCAGGGGGGGTGGGTGGTGGGGGTGGTCACAAAAAAAAGGACCTGAATCTCTTACCTGTGGGTAGCTTGATATTGTGGAAAGGACTTCCTCTTCTGTAAACCACTGCAACTTAGTTCATTTGTATAAACAGTAAAAGCTAATGCAGACTTCTAGAACAGCCTTCTTGAGCCTAAATTCCTTGCTTGGTTCATATTCATAAAAAAACAGGAATACAGTAGATTGGCTACATATTAAAATTCCTTGCAAACAGTGATTCACATCTGTTGTGTAGTTTGTGCAGCAAACAACCCAATAACCACAAAAGCCAAAAAACGTCAGCCAGTATGCCAATGAAGCTCACAGAACACACAAAGTACATCTTCCAAAGGACTGTTGCAAGTGAAGATGCCTAGAATCAGAATTCTTTTGTACTGCTTTCTATTCTGCCAACTATTAGGACTGCAGCAACTGTGTGCAGTTAAGTACCTCCCACATATTACCCAATAGTATCAATAGGCATAAATCTATAAAAACAGAACTAAAAGCTTCAAAGGCTTATAGCTTCTCATTATTCCACATATTGTCAGTTGTGGAGGTCTCAGTACTCTTATTCTAAAGCATCAACTCTGTCCTTTCAGTCCTAAAGGCTGAATTCTTATACATTCCAAACAGAAAATCCATGACACATATTATTTGCTGCCCTAGCACAGCCAGACTGCAGTTACAGCTAGCTGGCACCAGTAAGAACAATTTACATAAAGCAGTCCTCATTTCATGACCAAACTAAAGGAAAATACTGCTGAGTAAACCCTCCCCCATTCGTTCCCCAACAGGCACCGACTGGTTTTAGAATATATCTAGTTATCTATTTACCAATGATTCAAATCCAGGTAATAAGACAAAATCAATTTATAATTCTTATGTAACTGACATTTTACCCCCACCACACCAAAAATATGTTTAACACCCAGAGATATTCAAAAGCCTTAGTTTTCTGTGACATAGACCAATATATTACATAAATCCAGTAACTACTATTTTTAACAATCATTACAAATATAAATTATAATTCACATTAGGTAAAAGCTGTCCTCATTCGACTATACAGCCACCTTTCAAACTTTGTTAATCATTTAAATAGTAAATGATCATTAAATAGATTTGCTCTTAGAACCACACAGCTTTATGTGTCACCAAATAAGACTTACTGCATATTCAAGTAACATTAGTACAATGATTAAGTAATTCAACATATTTACCACTAGTTAATATTACTAAACTTTTCAAAAAGCTCACGTTAAGTTACAAATATCTACACAAGAACGTATTTTGTCAGTGGCACATTCTCATTTAACCTAAATCATTCTTGTGCTGTTTTAATTGGCCAGATCTAAGAATTGAGTCACTGCCTATGAAGTCCTTTGTTTAAATTTTTTTCAATTACTTTATCACCTAATACATAATTCTATCTCTTCACTTCTATTTTTCCATTTATTTTAATGAGTCTAACTATACTAAATTTCATTTTCAAATAGCCTAGAAACTAGTTTAGTGCCACATATTTTATGACAATAAAATAAAAAGTACTTAATATGCTAACCAGGGGTTATCCAAAATATGTTCCTTATTTTTAAAGTAGGCTCCCCACCCAGCATGGAGCCCAATGCGAGGCTCGAATTCACAACCCCAAGATCAAGACCTGAGCCAAGATCAAGAGTTGGACCCCCAACCGACTGAGCCACTCAGGTGCCCATGTTCCTTATTTTTTAATCTTATTTTCTGCTGTGGTTTTTTTTTTTTTTTTTGATTTTTTACTTATTTTATGAGAGAGCGCGCGCGCACAAGCAGGGGCAGCTGCAGAGAGAGAGGGAGAAGCAGGCTCCCCGCTGAGCAGGGAGCCCAATGCGGGGCTTGAACCCAAGCCACGAGGATCAGGACCTAAGCTGAAGGAAGATGCTTAACCAACTAAGCCACCTAGGGCACCTGTATTTTCAGCTGTTCTAAAACATCAGTCTTAAACTACCCCTATTACACAATAAAGACAATGGGGCTCTAAATTAGAGGAAAAATAAAGTTATCACACATCAACAGTAATTAGTAGACTTTAATGTGTGCATAATCCTAAGTGTTACCTCGGTTTTCTTTGATAAGCAATAATGGATTTCCTCAAACAACTATATATTCTTTTCAGAATCTGTACTCCACCAGCAGCAGAAGGAGGAAAGAAACAAATATATATAATATGGTGTCATTCCACATAGTGTACACTGTTTAAGTAATATTTGGCTATTGATCATAACATCTCAGAGTTGGAAATCATCCAAGTATTGTATTCCTTCCGGTTTTAATTTTGTTAGCTGTGTCCGCCCTCTCTCTTCCTACTTTATGTAGCCAGCTCTTTGAATAAAAGTACTTGAAAATCAAAGGACCTAAAATCATTTAATCCATCATAAAATATAATGTATATAACTATCTGTTAAGCTGAATAAGTAAAACAATCACCTGACAGTGAATTAATCATAAGAAGCTTAAATTCTCTATAACCTGTTTACTGAAGTGCCAACAATGTTATTAATCTAGCTCAATGCTTTGCAAATAATGGTAAAGAGCCAATGTTTTATCTCTAATCCATCAAAGATCAACACTTTTGTAAATTCAACGAAAAAGAATTACTTGGAAAGTGAAATAAAGTGAAAGCATATAAAATGTATGCGTCAATTACTTTTGTTATTTGACCCAACTGACATAAAGTTACTTTATTGGATTGATATAAAAATTTCTAGACCCTCTTAATTTCAGTTCTTATCTCATGGAAGACCAGGAATAAACAAACTAATCTGAACTGACCTTGAAACTGATCCACAGACCACATTTTGGTAGTGTTCACCTACCCAGGATTCTCAAACCCTTGGGTAATTTAACCTTCTCATATTTAGTATCTATCCTCCTGTTTCCCCTGCCCCAGTGTAAACTCCTCGAGGGCAGGGATCTTGTATGCCAGACACTAAAACAGTGCCTGGCAGGGGCGCCTGGATGGTTCAGTCATTAAGCGTCTGCCTTCGGCTCAGGTCATGATCCCAGGGTCCTGGGATCAAGCCCCATATCAGGCCCGCCGCTCCGCGGGAAGCCTGCTTCTCCCTCTCCTACTCCCCCTGCTTGTGTTCCCTCTCTCGCTGTGTCTCTCTCTGTCAAATAAATAAATAAAATCTTAAAAAAAAAAAAAAAAAAAACAGTGCCTGGCAAATAACAGGTACATAATAAATGTTTGCTAAAATTGTTGAATCAATTGATCAATTCACAATCCATTTTTGTTTTCACTCTATCATACTGCCTTAGCACCAGTAAGAATTCTTACTGTGTCCCGTTCAAGCTCTTTAAAGTCTTCACTTTGAGATTAAAGCACCTTGCTTTCTGGCATTTTTACTATAAATCAGCCAGACCCCTAACAACCCCTCACCCTAAAAATCCTTTTCTAAAGTATCCAAGTAGCCCAGAATTCTCCCCAGTACCATAATGATTGGGAAAAAAAAAAAAAACAGAAAAAAAATTTGTGCCAGAGGGAAACTTGTGAGGAAAAAGCAACCAATATTTACTAATACTTAATTTGTGTCCCACACTGCACTAAATGCTTTATATATACTATGCTCATTTAAATCCCAATTATCAACTCTGTATGGTAGACTTTATCCCCATTTTAAAGAAAACTAAAGTCTGAAAATAAGCAACTAGCTTCTTCCCATAAAAAATAATGCCTAAGACTTACTGAGCACTTACTTATGATAGGCATTATACTTTCAGCATGATATATACATTTCTCATATAAATGTCTAACTAGTCAGTGAAAGAAAATGAGTTCACCTTGACTGATTCCAAAGTTTGTCTTCTCCCAAATCCAACCACCTCTCTCTTTTAATGGTTGCAGAATGGCATTAAGAGCTTAAGTAATTTATTCAAAACTATACAATTACTTAATAGCAGTACGAGACAAAAATAATCATTTCCTGACTTCTATACTAATAGTTTCCACAATGCATGTCATGATACTTCCATGTCAGCAAAGAAAAGCAACAGGTCATACAACTCTCCTGGGTAGTAGCACCTGGTTTACTATAAGAAAGGCAGAAGTCCTTAGGCAGGTGGAGAAGCAACTCCTCAGATATGGTGTTAAACTCCTTTTACATTAAACTCAAAGGATTCACTGAGTCAATAAGCACTTTTTTCATCGTTTCCATATTCACACATTAATGACTAAGAACAGACTGCTACAAATTACTAATAGAGAATTCTGTGAAAGTTCTAACTTGAGCAATTAAAAAAAAAAAATCCCTTATTTGAACAGACTTTAAACTTTCTCCCAAATCACTCTCTTTTGGGAGTGTGAAGAGTTTGGAAAACAGGAGAGTCAGTGTTTCCTGTGCAAGTTAAATGCTTTTTCAATTTCCACTGAAGTTTCCTCTAACTTAAAGCCATTTTCCAAAAAAGAGTAAGATTTCCCTGGAGTTAGCAATGTCATGGTATACATGAATGCTAAGAAGCTGGCTTTCACTCTGGAAAATGTGGAAAATCACATCACATCATGATCATAAACTACCATGTTTCCTGCATCATCAAAGTAGTCTCAACATAGTTAAGACAGTGAATGTTATGTAAACAAAAGCAAACTTTTAAGAAAAATAACTTTATACTGGCCTCTAAAATTAGTCTAGTGCAGTTAAGAAAACTTTCTACTAGCAACTTTCTCATTTTTAGTGCTAAGACTTCTCAACTCAACCAATTTAGACACAAATCTTTTATAAAATGTATTTCATTTACCTGTTGGTAAACTGTGTATCTTGAATATATTTTTTCTTAGGCAATATCATCATTAAGAACATCAATATGATAAACAGTGGTATCTTTAACGCTGTCATAACATTTAAAGAAAAGAGAACCTATTATCACATTAAAAGACCTCAAGGTATTCGTGTTTCTAATTACTATTTCTTTACTCTCTTCACTTTCATTCTATTGTCACTTTTTGCTGATGTCACTGGATCTCCTTCAATCAGCACCATAGTACTCTAATATACAGAAATCAGGACAAAGCTGAAGATTAGCAAAGGCGCCATATCTTCTAAATAAATGGTCTTTACACGTGCAGTCTCTCCTACCAAGTAAAGTAGGCTAGACTTTACTTATGCTTACTTTCTTCTAGGTTAGAAGCTATATTCTAAATATAAAAGGCTGCCAACAATCTGTCAAGTAGAAGAGGGATTTAAAAGGAACAATTTAGCTTTAACAACCAGAGTAATAGACCAGTGGCTAAAGTATCTGTTGGCTGCCAATTTGTGGCTACTGAAAGAAAACTATACTGTTCTTAAGATTCTCATTTGTACTGAAACACAGAAAACTCCAGGCCCTGAATTCAAGTCTTCTCTTTAGAGAAATTATTTTCTCACTGTATATTTGGAGGACTCAGTCAGACTAGAATTGAAACATTTCTCCCATTTACTCCCTTAATTCTGTAATACCAACATTCTATATTGGCTTTACTTAAATAAACATATCTACCATATCCACATACAGCAAAAGGTGGCTAATCTATGTAACAGAATGGGATCAGTAGTACAAACATGAATACTACATATTACCAAGTGGATATGGATGTACTACTATCAAGTCAGTACTTCTTGCTTCTGAGCATGAGTTATATAAGAAATTTCCCATACTGTTTAAATATACCACATTCCTCAATCCAATCACATGTGATAAAGTACACGACATCTGAGAAACAAAAAAACCTGAAAAGCATTCAAACTATTACTGGAAAATCAGCATGCAGAATATTTCATGGTACTCTTCAAAAACATTATTCTCAGTATATCTTTGCCATATAGATAGGAATTTTTTCCCATTTTACAGATGAGGAAACAAGAGTCAGAAAATGGAATGAGATGACCAATATAAGAAGAAAGTAGTAAAAACAACTCAAATCTAGGTTTAAACTCTTAGTCAATTTCTTTCACTATCTCAACATTTTCCTTACAGGCTTATGCTTAATGAAATGGCTCAGGAGAAAGGATAAACAAATAGGGAGCACAAAAAGTGACAAAATAATAACATTAAACCTTAATTATCCAGCTCCCAGATTTATCATGCCTTCAATTATTCAGCCTAATAGCTAACCTGAAATTCAGCATGGACAATTTGAAAACTGTCACCAGTCCCAAAAGTAATAATCCCACTGAGGTGCAGTTTATGCTTATAGTTGCAAAAATGCAACATGGCACTGAAAGAATTAGCAATAATATCCTGAGTAACCACATTGTTGGTGTTTCCCCATGTATAAGTAAAATCAATAGAGTCTCCTTGTAGAGGGTGAAGGTAAATTTTATAATCCACAACAGAAGACAAAAAGAATGGATCATTAAAATTTCCCCAAGGTCTTACTCTGAAGATCAACATAAATTGGTTCCATAATTTCAACCTAGCCAATTTTTCTCTAGCAATAAAGAACAAACTGAGTGGCTGGCTTACACTGTATGAAATATTTGAATACAGTAAGCTGTTCATACTATGAGAAGCATGAAAATAATGATGATTAAGGGCACAGCACATTCACTTCCTATGTCATACTCACTCTAAGGCAAAACCTTACTGAAAGGCACAATGGATAAAATCTCTCTCTCTCACAGGACTGAACTTGTTGCTCTTCTCTTTTGGGGGCAAGCTCGTATTATTGGATTTATATAAAGTAATGTTCAGGTTATTAGAATCCATTATATCGCATAAAAAGAGTCCTAACAACTTCACAAAGGAGTAAGCTAATGAAAGAGAAATAAACATGCTAAAGCTGTTGATGAAACTGAACTAGTGATCCCAAATACATGTGAAGCCACTGAATAAATGACCAATGATTAAGTTAAGAAAAAAATTATTTTTTAAAAAATTAGAACAAATATAAATGCAATTTTGTGGCAAGGCAGCAATTTCAAATAACTGTTAAATCGTGTAACTATAGATCTTTAACTTCATGAAATTAAAAAAGAACATAAAGAATTCACATTCTAGAATACCTGTCAAAATGAATTCTACAGTCCCTTACCACCTGAAGTTCTACAACTAAGCAACCTAGATCCTGACACTAATACAAGATTATAATTGTGATATATGATCTGGTTTCAAACTTTTGTTTTCATCATAACAGCCTAATTGTTCTCATTTTATTAAATAAGCTTATATTAAGTAAATGTAATACTTTAAATTATAAAGTAAATACAAAAAAATAAAATACCATACGTATCCCTTTTAAATACAGGGGTCCTTCATAAGAATTTAATGTGCAAAAGTTGCTGTTTTCTAAAGTTCAAGACTTACTGTTCTATGTAATATTAGTCAGGGGTATATTCATAATACTCTTAACAAAACTGGAGAAATGTACTATACCATTTATAAAAAAATTTTAGTAAATACCACAATTTAAGCATTAGAGCTTAAACTTTCTGCTATCTGAAATATTATGTGAATAAGAATTTCATTCTCCTAACTCTCTGGGTCACTGTGGACTTACTATATCTCAGTAAGTGTTTCAATTTCAGAAGAATGTTAAGAAAGCTTTTTGAAAATTGTGAAACTAAATTTACAAAATCATTGAATTACATTATTTTTAAGTATACCACAGGTTTAAACTAAGACTAAGGTGGGCATCAACAATATCAATTAATCAAAACAACTTGAATATTTATTTCAGCTCTGTTGCATTAAAATTCATTAGCTAGAAAGAAAAGGGGTATCCAGACCTAGATGTGAATTTGTTTCTAAATTCAAAATCTGAATCTGAATGACAATTTAAGAAAAAAATAATTAGAATAAAAAGTTAGCACCCTTAAAAATGTGAAAGAAGTGAATGGCCAAGAGGAGGCAGCATAACAAGAAAGAATTAGAACCCAGTACAAAAAAATAACAGTGTTAAAAATTTTTTTTCTTTCTCTAACTACGACTTATATTCAGAGAATTAACATTCTTCCCAGAAAGCTACCAAACAACAGCTCCAAAACACACACACACACACACACGCACACACACACACACAGAAAAATCTCTTTTCATGCAAAACAAGGCTTATTTATGGCTTCTTCCCCCCCCCCAAAAAAATCTATTCAGTACATGTACTGTTTTTAATTTATACCAAAAAATATCAAGCAAACTAAAATATCCAACACAAAAAGAATATTAAGTTAATTAGGACCAGAAAACACTATTGTAGTGATCAAATGCTCTGGCAATGACAGAACATAAGATGGGGAGAAATTACAGGAATTTAACCTTTGACCTCACCATCCTATGTACTCTTTTCATAAAAGAAGCTTAAAGCAAACACTTCAACTTCTTAGCAAGCAAGCTCTAAGTTAACCTTGCTATGTAAACTCAGTAGAATTCAAATATTTTTTTTAATTAAAATGTTCAAAGATAAAGAGTAATTGGTTCTTACCTCTGGTCCTGGTGCATGTGCCAAGTCTCCTCACTGGCATAGTTGCTGCCTAAGCAGCTACAAAGACTAGGTCAGCAGCCATTTTGAGACAGCTGCACTGTCTCAGTTGCACTAAAGTGTAATTAAGATGGCTGCAACGTGCACTCAAGAACTCACACAGTGAAAACTCAGCTATGTATCAAACAAAGCCCCTCCCACTTTGTCAGTCTGCAGGAAACTGAACACAGACAACAGCTAATGCATATACTGCAACAAACAATGCAGCTGCTTAGGACACAGAAACCAGAGAAGGCAGCAAGCCAGTTTTGTAACACAATGCCTGTGAATCCGGACTTGCAATACAGACTTTGGGCACATCCAGATCCCAGACAGCCTAAAGTCCATGCCACATATTAGCAGTTACAGAGATAGAGCCAAATCACACACAGCAAACACCAGGGAATTTGCTTGAAAGAAAGCCTCCATTTCAGTCCAGAAAAAAAAAAAGTCTGCTCAAGGCCCTTTTTTTTTTTTTTTTGCCTTTTATAGTACTTTTATCATGAAAAGAGTGCCAATTTTTATAATTTCTGGAAAATTAAGTTATTTAAATCCTGATAGTCAATTTCCATTTATAGAAGGCTAATTAAAGATCTTTTTCCCCACAGAGTCTAAGCCCCAAAGTACTCAAATCTAGCAAAATGGTTAAAGCTTGCAGTCAAATTTTTGAATCTTGACAATAATTTAAATAACTGTGGGGAAGAGACTAGAGTCATTAGAGCTATGATGGCAACAAAGCTTATTTTGAGTAATCTGCCATAAAGATAAAAACAATTTCTTCTCTTTCGTAGTCCAGATGGCCACAAAGACATTTCTAGGTGAGTGGTTTGGTCCCAGGGCAAATTAAATTTCATGCCCTGCCACAGACCTCCCAACATTCTAACGTGAGCAAAAAACAAATAAAAATAAAGAATGTAGACACCCCTGGGGGGAAAAAAGCAAATAGGGAGAACAACAGAGTAAAATTCAGTCTAAAAGTGGGTATATTAACAAAACAAATTTGAGAGAGAGCCCAACAAATCTGTCCGTGGCAGTAACCCACCCATCAAGAGAAGAGAAGGACAAGTGCACAGAAAAAACCTGTTTGCTTGATAACTCATAATCATCTAGGAAATCCACCTTTTCCTTCTCTTTTCCTTGGTTTACCTTCCTAAAATCTAGCTGCCCTATGTGATCTCGTGTCTATCCACCACACAATGTAGATATTTACTAAAATTCGTTAAGAGTATAGGGAAGTGGGAGGGGTATAGCCAAAAGGAGATTGGCCCCATAAGTTGATAACTGTTCAAGCTGAGTGATGGGCACATGGAGTTGATTATTTCTGTATATATTTATAATTTTCCATAATAAAAATTTTAAAATGAAACAAAAATAACTCAGCTTTTTTTTTTATTTAAATTCAATTAATTAACTAACTCAGCTTTTTAAAAGATCCTTACTTATTCTCCAAGAGGCAAACTGGATAATATAATGTATGTAAAAGAATATTCAAGTACTACACTAGATAAAAAAAAAAGTTACACTTAACCAAACCACATTAATTCTTCAAAAAAATAACATTCTCTGAGGGTCACTCAAATTTATTCCTTAAAAGCAAGAGGTCGGTAAACTGGAAAAGATTCAAACAAGATAGACATTATTGTAGCACTGAAATGGGACTAAGGTTATTGGGGAGACAAATAACCAAAACTTTTAAAGCTGCCAAGGCAGCTTCCGATATTCAGATAGTAGATTTTTTGGATGTCTGTTCTACAAAAATTTAAATTATGTAACACACCTTCAAATGTACCTTGTCCCATTCTCCTCACCCTAAGCCTCCCCTGCCTTGCCAAATACCTGCCCAATGTAAATCCTAACTACTTTTTTCTCAGTCTAAGTTTTCCTGAGCAAGCTAAGTTGCTGGCTACTACTATTGGCTATAAGAACTACTTTTCACCCACTTTAGATATCAAAGTAAAAGACATACATTCCCTCATTGTACCAATTATCCCCCAGCCACTACAATCATTTTACTACCAATTTACTAGATTTTTTCTAATATCCCAAGGCACAGACATAAAACAGTAACTATACTGATTATCTACTTTACACACGGCACTTAGAAGACAAAGTAGTAGGGAGATATATTAATATAGATCAAGCCTTCAGATAAGTTTTACATGCATTACTTCAATTAATTCTCACAGTAATCCTACAAGGTAGGTATTACCTCCAATTCATGAGTGAAGGAAACAGGCTCAAAGATTAAATAACTTCACAAAAGTACTAGGAGCTGAAATACATGCTAGACTACACTCAGTCTGGGCCCATAGAGCTTCCTTCACCCATCCCTTCCCACACTGGTTCTGTTTCTACACATCATGAAAATGGTTTAGAAAAGGAAAATGGTTAGGCTGTTATTCAGGTAACTGGTGCCACTGCCAACATGTTTCACTCTCTATCCCAAAGAAACAATCCTAGTTCACCAGATAAATCCTATTTAGGACTCAACCTAAATTATCTCATCAGTAACAATCTTTTCCTTACTCTCTTTTCCCTTTACTATACCCATCCCCCAAGCCAGGTATAATTTCACTCTCAAGATCTTTTGTGCATACCATCATTATACTTACCATATTTCATTACTTCTATCTTTATATATGAGTCCCCAAGGACAGAAATCACATCTTAGTTCATTTTCCATTCACTTCCATAGTGCAAAACACAGTATTTGCTCAAAAGATGGTGAGTTGAAATTAATTCCCAGTGTTTTCATTTCTACCACAAAAAATCTCAGAAAATTCTATATCGTTAAGAACCTTCATTTTCAGGATCTCAACTCTTACTTTCTAGGAAAAAGTTGTCAACTAATAACTAAGTTTTTAGCCTTGGTCTAATAAAAAGCCTCTGTACTTTAAAACCCAGGGTGTAGGGACACCTGGGTGGCTCAGTCAGTTAAGGGTCTTGCTCTTGGTTTGGGCTTAGGTCATGGTCTCAGGGTTGTGGGATCGAGCCCCGCATAGGGCTCCATGCTCAGCTCAGAGTCTGCTTGAGATTCTCTGCCTCTCCCTCCGCCCCTCCCCCTGCTCATGCTCTCCGTCTCTCACTCTCTCTCTCTAAAATAAATAAAATCTTTAAAATCCAAGATGGAAAAAATACCTTTTGTAGAGCATTTTTCAGCTTTTAGAGAGTTTTTACAGGCAATACACAGAAACTACTATATGCTTAGAAGAGCTGAACTCTAAAAAGTGTCTATAAAAAATTATGGAACGTAAGCCTATTATTTACTTTTAAATTCTTAAATTTTACTAAGAAAGAATATTGTTTGATTATATATCATATAAGAAACTTATTTTAGATAGGATCAGTCTTAATAAACGGAATCACTGTTTATTTGTAAAAGCAAACACATTTGGAAGCTATTTCTAATGTCACATAAACATTTCCATGATTTTCCAATGTTTTAGCTCTTCCTAAATATAAACTAGCACTTTTCACATATTTTTTTCATTTCAGTCTTACAATGATCCTGTAAAATAAAAGTGTTATAATTTCAAAGTTTTATGAGCAGAGAATGTAACCATTTGTGAGGGGTCGCGCAAGTGACAATGAGAATTGGAAGAGAATTAACTATAATCAACTACTATAACCTTTTATACACATATATCATACTATTAAAATACTTTGCATATACAAAATATTAAAAATTCCATGGAACCTAAATAAAAGGTTTCACTGTATTACAGAAAGTAAATACTTTTATTTAGTTAATACACTTTAGTTACATATTACTACCAACCTTATACATACAAAGAAAACCAACATTAAAAGGATGTTAAGATAATGAAATGAAAACACCTAATCTCACTCCCTCAAATCCCACTAAAACTTAGTAATTTTGAAAGCATAAATCCTAAAGAATAAGGAGAAAAGTAAAAGAGAAAAGAGCTAAAAGATTTGGGGAGCTGGAAAATAAGCGGAACTATTGGTAACTAATTTAGCAGTTCCCCAAATATCACATTCCATGCTTCACTGGGGACAAGTACCAATTTAAATTACATGACAGCAACTTCAAAAGACACAGCAACTAAAAGAACTAGGCCAACTAAGGTGAAGGGAGCAAACAGTAGGATGGTGTAACTAAAAAAGGGAATACTAGTGAAAGCATTTTGCGAATCAGTAAGATACACTAGATATCCTCACCACATTCCACTGAATACCTCCTCTCCCCAATCCTAGCAAAAATATGAAGACAACATCCACAGTTAAAAATCAGAGTAGCATACCAAAAAGAGACAGATTGAGTGCTTACTGCAGAGACCCCTAGTCTTCTTCTTCCATTAATCTTCCAAAATGCTGACAATCAGATCTTTATTCCCCATGTATGAAAATGGAAAACTAGAGCAACGCTCTCTGATCCCCTCCCTCTTTGGGAGCTTTGTACTGTCACTCAATAAACTTTGCTTTACTATCACTCAAGATAATGGAAAACTATTCTCTGGGGGTATCTAAAAAGCACAAGACCCAAGATCTTAAGGTCTTGGGAGCTCTCAAAAAACTGCCCACCCAGATAAACCAAAGAGAAGTTAAAAGCTGACAAATGTAGATATTCCAATCAACGCTTTTTTTCAAAATTTTTAAAAGATTTTATTTATTTGTCAGAGAGAGCACGCTCACACACATGCACAAGCAGGGGGAGAGGCAGGCAGAGGGAGAAGCAGGCTCCCCACTGAGCAAGAAGCCCAATGCGGGACTTGATTGCAGGATCATGACCTGAGCTGAAGGCAGATGCTTAACCAAATGAGCCACCCAGGCATCCCTCTAATCAACTTTTTAAAAAAAATTTTTTAAGAGAGAGAGAATGTGCACAAGCTGGGGGGGTGAGGGTGTTCTGGGGGCAGGGGGAGAGGGAAAGAATCTTAAGCAGGCCCCACACCCAGCGCAGACCCCCATATAGGGCTCAATCTCATGACCTTGAGATCATGACCTGAGCTGAAATCAAGAGTCAGATGCTTAACTAATTGAGCCACGTAGGTGCCCCTCTAATCAACTTTTTAATCTTCCACAACATATAATATAGTCAGGCAAGGAAGAAAAAGGCACCTGATTAAAGTCTAACATGGAAAATAGACACCAAAAACAAGCCAAAACAAAAACAAAAAAACACAAAAACTATGCAAAAAAAAAACTTCAAAAAAATTAATATCCACAGATAAGAAAAGATGTTGCAGTCATGTGTCAAGAATAGAATATTAGTTGGAGCACCTGGGTGGCTCAGTCGTTAAGCATCTGCCTTCGGCTCAGGTCATGATCCCAGGGCCCTGGTATCCAGCCCTGCATCGGGCTCCCTGCTCTGCAGGAAGCCTACTTCTCCCTCTTCCACTCCCCCTGCTTGTGTTCCCTCTCTCGCTGTCTCTCTCTCTCTGTCAAATAAATAAATAAAATCTTTAAAAAAGAGAATAGAATATTAGCAGCACCTGGCTGGCTCAATCAGCAAAGGATGAAACCTGATCTCAGGGTCATGAGTTCTAGACCCACATTGGGCATAGTTTACTTAAAAAAAAAAAAGTAGAATACTACAGGCAAGGACCAAAAAGTAGAAATGATGAACATGATAGAAAAAATTAAGAACTCAGTAGAAGAACTGGATGATAAAGTTGAAGAAATCTAACTGAACAAAAATACAAAGTTGTAAGTAAGAGGGAAATAAAATCTAAGAAAAGTAGAGTACCCCTCCAATAATTCACATTGGAATGACAGAATGGCAGAAGAAAGGTATCACCAATGAAATCATTTAAGAAAAAGTTCCAAGACTGAAAAACAAGAGTCGGCAAACTGAAAGGGCCTGATGAATGCCAGCAAACAATGATAAACAGATCCACATCAAAGAATTACAGTGAAACTGCAAAACACTAAAGACTATTAACAGAGTAACACTTCCAGTGAGGGGAAAATCAGAAATAAGAATGGCTTCAGATTTCTCAGCAATAAAAGCAAAAAGATAATGAAACAGTGCCTTTAAAATTCTGAAGAAAAATATTTTCCAACCTAGATTTCTATACCTAGCCAAATTATCAATCAAGTATCTAAAAATATAGTGACAATATTCACACACTCCTGGTTTCAAAGAATATACTTCCCATTTACTCCTTCTCAAAAAGTTACTAGACAATAGGGTCTCCTTCCCCTAATGACAGAATAAACCAATAAGAAGACATGATACATGGAAAACAAAGGTGCTACGCAAAGAATAAAGGAATTCCCTACATGGTAAATATAATTCTGATCACAGCAGTGTCCACATGTAGAGGGCAACTAGGCCAACTGTAGCAATGAAACTCAAACAAAAATGAGTTAAGATCCTTGCTGCCACCGTACCTGAGGGAGGTTTGTCTACTAAATAAACATCAAAAGATCCTTAGGTAAAGGACCATACCAAATCATCTTAACTATTACTATTATGTAGAAGAGACTCCAGGATATAGGCCTCCTGGTATAAAGTTGACATTACCTTCATGAATCAACATCTGTCATAACTATACCAAGAGAATGGGTCAGGATTTCTATGATTCTGTTGGTCCAGTGCAGACAACTTTGTGTAAGTAGATTACTTAACCCTAATTGAGTAAAACAATAATTACCTAGGACTAAATGAACTGATTTAACTATGGGTAATATTTTTAATGGTTATATAGGGAAAACTCTTCTTAATCTATCTTTAACCTTCAATTTAAAATGTACTTTGTATGAATAATAATTTAAATAATATCTTGATCCAATATCCTCAGAATTCCAGGGGAAAAAAATAACTTGTGAAAGATCTTAATATGGGTTATAAGAAGCCACCAGAACAATTGAAGAGCAATTCTGTAGAAAAATACTGAGTATATTGATTGGCCTTATCTAAACTGAATCTTTTTACTTTTTTACATAGTTCCAATAAGAATGTTTTCCTTCCTATCAGGATAAAACTGGATAAATCAAATTGGTAACCATGACTACAAGAGAAATGTGACATTTAAAAAGAGAAAGCTTATAATAAGGTATGACAGGGAAAAAGGACTGCTCCTCAAATGTAGAAATGACTGCATTTCAAATGTAGAAATGATGCCTAGTAAGTCCTCCCAGAACCTAATTTAGTAGGTCTTCTTTAATTTATAGATTCCCAGGTTTAATAGGAATAAAGAATATCACTCTTCCCAACTGACAATGATATTGACAAATATGGAAATCTCAGAACCATAAGACCCTAGTTTTAAGTACTGCAGATGAAAACTCATTGAGATGAATTAGATGGCTCTTGGTTCCTGATCTTGTAATCAAGCAGATAAATAAATTATTACACTTTACAAAACGTCTAGACAGAAGTTAACTCTTAAACCTCTTGTCAAACGTATGTAGTTTTGCTAACAAGACAATAAGGAAGTCTTTCGGTATTAAACAACTTCTCTTTAGACCTGTGTAAATAAAGTATCAAAAAAAAATAAAGAATAAGATCATTAAACAAACTTATGTGGTCAAATTTGTGTCTTAAGCGGCAGGAGCTTGGCCACAGGAATGGTTATGGAAGAAAACTGACACTTTGTTTTGCCTCAACTTTGAGTGAGCATGTCCACCAAGTTCCATACCTGTAAAGTAAATAAAGGGGGAGGGAGCACTTTGCACACTGGGGAGGGAGGGGAAAAAAAAGCATATGTGGATCTAATCCCCAGAATAAATGATTTCATCTCTAACTTTGGCAATAATGATTATCTGAAAAAAACTGAAAAACTTTGAAGATAAATAATTAATGTGAGAAAATGGCTGCTTCTTTACCATGAAGAAGCTTACTGTAAACTTAGTAAATTTAGTAACTTCACAGGGCTTTTGTTAAACACCTTCTAAAATAAAACCGTCCTAAATCTAGACTCCTTCAACCTTTGCAGATACACTACTTCTTTAAATGCTTATTTTGCCCTACTAGTGAGTGGTATCATAAAACTACTTTTCTAAATTACTTTTTAAACTTTTTAATTCTAGCTCCAGTAATCAAGAATTGTCATCTTCTATAAATCTCCTGCATTAAAGGGCTCTCTATAGCTGCACCTAGCTGCCTCTTAAATATTCATGCCTGACTAATTGATTCATCAATTGACTGAAGACAGAGAAGAAAAATGTGCCAAGAAAAATTGCTAACCATTTTTTATATCTAATTTCATTTAACCCTCACAACCACCCTACCAGGTAGGTGGTACCACCATTTTATATTAATACAACTGGGAGATTCTAAATGCCCTGATTCCAATATAAAATTACTGTTCTTTCCAGATCACCATATTACTGATTTCAGGAAAATTCTCTGCATTTTTCTTTCTTCATTTTTGCTATCTCCCAACTTTTAAATCACTTAAGTTTGGTGGGAAAGGAAAGAATTGCACAAACTTAAAACACAAAATAATTATGTCATTCCATCTTTTCATCAAAACCTTATTAAGTTGCATACATTATGTCCTGCAGAGTTATATCTCAGAAACTTAATAATAGGTAATCAGCAATGGTGTTTCCTTGTTTTCTTCTATTTTTTAATGAATGAATGGAAGAGTTTTTTCCTAAAACTTGACTTACAATTTGTAATTTTTCATATGCGAAGTGCCTGTAAAATCTTTTGACAATTTATCCAGTGGGTGCTTAAGGATATTATGTATTTAATTACTTAGAAAAAAAAGTCTGACATCTGTGGATAATCATGAGTTAAATGAAAAAAAGCAACTAACATATCTTACTTCCCTTTCTTGCACCTCCACCTAAAACAAAAGGGTTCTAGTCTTTCAATAAGCAAATATTTATTGAATATTAAGGAAGGCAATGTGGAAAGCAATCTTATACTTTTAATAGTGGCCTTATCATTCCAAATTAGATGGGGTTTTTCTTTAAAATGTGACATTTGCCAGACACATCAATAAGATATAATTCCTAACTGCAGAAAGCTTATGAAGCACTACACAATTATAAACATAGAAATAGAAAGGAATAAATGCCTTTAAGTGAGACAGGAAGTAAAGCAGAGTGTTAAAAAAAAAAAAAAAATTAGATAACTTCCAGCTAAGAATAACAACATCCTTTATTAGGTATATTATGTAGGCACCATGGCAGCACTGACTCTTACAAAAATCAAGGCTCTTATGTCTGTCGTATACCAGGGAGCTATTCAGAGTTCTCCAAACACACTACCTTCTTTCTCATTTCTGATACTCTGAACACCCTATTTATTTCCTTTCCTGAGAATATCCTTCTAATTCATCCCTTAAAATACAATTCCCCTAAGATTTCCTTGATCTCCCCCTATTACAGTTTCACTTTCTGTGCCTTACATGAATACTATTTCTTTACTTATATAGAAAGCTGCTTTTAATTACTTATTAATCAAGTAAGTTTTACCTATATGCAAAGAATTTACAACCACGATCTTTTTACCTGTGTACATTACAAGGTCCTCAAAAATCACATTTTCTATCTTCAATATGTATATTTCACATATACAGTTACAAAAAAAAATAGGATCTGGAAAGATGATAAAAACATAACTTCAGGGCACCTGGCTGGCTTAGTCAGTGGAGAATGAAACTCTTGATCTCTGGGTCATGAGTTTGAGCCCCAAGTTGGGTGCAGAAATTACTTAAAAATAAAAAAAAAAAAATTAAATATAAACTCAACTTTGAGATTAAAACAAGTAGTTCAAACAATTGTCATTCACAATTGTCATTACCCACAGTCCTTACCCACAATCTTTCATCCTTTTAAAATAAGCAAGTTAACTGGCAAAGTTTAAAAACATTAAACTGAATAAATGACAAAAATATTACAGTGAAATTTTAATATTAAATTAAAATCCCAATCTTGCAAAGCTAAACATGACTTTAATATGTTTGCAAAGTCACGCAGAAAGGGGAAGTATTCCACCAAATAAGGTAAATATAATAACTAGAATCTCAACCACAAATCATGAATACAAAGCTCTCAAAATTCCACTTCAAAGGAAGATATAGAGGGGTGCATGGGTGGCTCAGTCAGTTAAGCGTCTGACTCTTGATTTTAGCTCACGTCATGATCTCAGTTTCATGAGATCAGGCCCCACACTGGACTCCACACTGGGCAGGGAGCCTGCTTAGGATTCTTGCTCTCCCTTGCCCTCTGCCTCTCCCCTGTTCTCTCTCTCTCAAAAAAAAAAAAAAAAACAAGAAGAAGAAGAAGAAACCAAGGAAGACATAGAATTTTAACTATAACTCTTAAAACAAAAAACTAGTTTTCAATATCAAATTATGAATTACTTTGAGAGACTACTTCTCCAGCTTACTTTTATAGCAGAAAGGGCTAGTTGTTCCCTAACACCCATTTCTTTTGGTTTATAAAATTCCTTAGGTGAGCACATGGTTGCCCACCTAGATACTACATTAACCCAAGCCTTCCTTTCCCAACTAAGTATGTTCCAATGACTAAGTTCTCACCCATAAAACATGAATCAAAATGATACGTGCCATTTCCAGATCATATTCTCAAAAGAATGAGGTGTATACTCCCATTGCCCTTTCTCTCTTGCCCCTGGTTGGTTAAACTGGGGAGTAGCCATGTTCAACCTGGAACCATATGTTAAGTCAAAGCCACCTTAAACCCGAAACAGTCTTTTTCTGTATTGTTACAGGAGAGAAATAAACATTTATCATCCTTAAACCATGGTAATAGTCTCACAGAGCAGTTCAGCCTTTATTCTAATCCAATTAGCTCCTGACATTTAACACCTAATAGGAAATAAGAAAAAATTTCAAAGATATTCTCTTTCCTCTTCCGTATTTTTCACTTCTTCCTTTTAAATCACTTAATCTAATAAGGGTAACAGGGCAGATACATTCCTACTAAACTCCAAAGCCTGAGTTGAGAATGAGCTGAAGCAGTCACATCATTCACTGTTTCACCAAACTTTCTCCTGGTTCTCAAAATGGCAGATTCTATTCTCACCTTCTAGGTTTACCTTTTTACAAACTGGACGGCATTATCTTTGACAATTACTGACTCAAGGAGAAATCCTTTAATGGCTCTGTCAGTTCAGAGAATCACTACTCTAACATTCGAGTCAAATTCTCATTAGAATGTAAAAGTGCCGGGCGCCTGGGTGGCTCAGTTGGTTAAGCGACTGCCTTCGGCTCAGGTCATGATCCTGGAGTCCCGGGATCGAGTCCCGCATCGGGCTCCCTGCTCGGCAGGGAGTCTGCTTCTCCCTCTGACCCTCCCCCTCTCATGCTCTCTCTCTCTCTCTCAAATAAATAAATAAAATCTTTAAAAAAAAAAAAAAGAATGTAAAAGTGCCATAAAGTACTGGACACATAATTCCTAGGTACCCACCCACCAAGACAATAATTCCCCAAAGAGCACAGGGCTATACAAACAACAAAGAAAGGGACAAAGAACTGTACAGTAAGACATTATGACAATACAACCTCACATCATACAAAGGGGCCCTCCCTCCCAAATTAAAGGGTATACAGCTAGTTATTCCTAGTTATTTAGATACAAAGTGACAAAGTATTTTTATAATATTCTGAGCAATGAAAAACTACAGACATGAGTAAATGAGTATTTTTCATGATAAAGTTAATAAGTCATCTTCATTTCTCAGACTTTCATATTTACATAGGTCCAATTAGAAAGTCTCTGAGAAAAGCACTGTCAACTGTACCCTTAGGCCTATCACATTTTTTGGAAAGAAGCCAAGGAGATGCCGGAGTCATTCTCTTAAAGACTCAAAAATGCAAATGATCAAAATTCAAAACTGAAGACATTCACATTGTACAAACAAGCACTGGTGCCCTGGCCTTCTCATTTTGCAGGCATTAAAAAAATGAAAATGCTGCGCAGCACTCATACTGTCTATTTCCAATACAAAATGGGTTTCTACCATTTAACTTGAAGGATATATAAACAAAGTTTAATTTTTTGGAATTCACATTTCTGTTTTAAACAAGCCAAAATGACTGGATAAACCACTGACTTACTCTTTAGATTTCAAGACAATCTGAGAAAGAACACTGCAAAATCACTTTTAAAGTTTTGTGCTCTGTAAAGAACATAATGAGGTCAAATGGGCAAAAATTTCAAGAGAAGCTCCACTAATGGATGGGTAATTTCTAGATACCCTAGGGAACTTACAGGGACTATGGCTTCCCAGAGCTACTTGATGATTTTTTGTACTCTACCATTTACAGTACGTTAAAACATCACCTAATTTTTACCCATAATAGACCCCACATGCGACTCCCTTGAGAAAGTACATATGCCCATGTATGAATCTTAAAAATTACAATAGAAGCCTTTCGAAACTAAATCATACAGTTCTTTGCCTTCTTAAACATTCTCTATGACCCAAAATCCTTAATAAGATCATCAGTTACAATAATGAATATGTTACAAAGACTGATTCAGCTCTCGGAATACTAAATCCCAAACTAAATGACCTCAAAACTAAGTTTTTAGGGGCACCTGGGTGGCTCAGTTGTTAAGCGTCTGCCTTCGGCTCAGGTCATGATCCCAGGGTCCTGGGATCGAGCCCCGCATCGGGCTCCCTGCTCAGCGGGAAGCCTGCTTCTCCCTCTCCCACTACCCCTGCTTGTGTTTCCTCTCTCGCTGTGTTTCTGTCAAATAAATAAATAAAATCTTAAAAAAAAAAAAAAAAGTTTTTAAATTTTTGCTTCTAACACCTGAAACCTGACCCCTCTTCACTATCAAGATGCTAGCCAGCACTTCTTGCTCCTATCCATATGTTTCTCTAGTAGCACTTCTCCTGTTACTATTTTGCTCTTCCTCACCTATTATAGTCTAAAAAACCAAGTATCATACTTTGTCAGAACTAGAGAAAGTTTTCAAGTAAGAGCAAAGGTCTCATAAAAAAAATAAAATATGCAAATTTCTGTAAATGGTTTTGCTTGGAAAAGACCCAAATATGGGAATTTTTCATTTAAAAAGTTTGATAAGAGCCAATAATATCTTAACAATTGATTTCTGCCTATTTCCTAGATTTATTTTCATGAAACTCATCAGCACAAAGAAAAGATTTAGTGGACAATGAATTTATACTAGTAATTAGGAAAACATCCTTATGAGAGAATAACTTACAGTTACCAAAGAGACTAAAAATAAAGATGTGATTAGGCTCCATCCTGGCCAGAAAAATGAATAATTTTTCAACATTCCTCTATTTAAAAAAAAAAAAAAAAAGGCTATGTTAAAGAAAAATTTTGGTTTCAAATGTTGTAGAACTCTTTAACTTGCCAACCTATTTTCCCACTTCTAACTTCATACTTGCACTATTTTCATATCACCACGTCCTAAGGCAGATTAAAAATAGAAATGCAGTCCTATATCCTCTAACAATTTATCCCTATTAACATTATATCAGCACTAGGAAACAAGTAAAATAACACCTTAATGAAAAGTAACAGATACCACAAATTTTCCCAGTGTTCTTTAAAAAAGGAGATTTTGTGGAATCTGCAGGAAGTGTATTCTATTCATGAGTAAAAAAAAACGAACAGTATAAAGATGTAAACTCACCCCAATTTAGGTTTAATGCAATTCTAAACAAAACTTCAAATAACTGGCTTTTTAAAAATTTAACCAAATGAATCTATAAAGTTCATCTGCAAAATCAGGGAAGACTAGCTAAGAAAATTGAAAAGGAATTATGAGTATTGCCCCTCCACATATTTATATAGTCTACAGCACTAGAGCAAATGAAACAATACAGTACTGCTATATGAATAAGGCCCAGTGCTTGTTAACCTGCTTTTAGATTTTAGATTACATGATTCCTGTCAAAAGCTGATGAAAACTGTAACTCTTTCCCCAGAAAAATGCACATATGCACACTCACATAAAGTTGTATACATCAAGGAATCCATGGAACGATCAAGGATTCTTCTTAAAGCCTATCTATAGGAACTCCTGAGGCCAATGGACTCCAATTTAAATATCCCTAGTAAATGAAGCAGAACTATAGCTCAAACCTAGTAACTTATGACCAAAATTAGCAACTCAAAGCAGTAAGAAAAGAGATCACCAAAATAAAATTCTAAGAAAACTAGGTATTTGGAAAAACTGGAAACTAGCAACCCATCTTCATACAATAGGGCAAAATAAACACCATACAGATTAAAACCATATTTTTTAAGATCATTACAATATGTAGAAAAAATAAGCAAAATAGGTGAATATTTAGTTCATCCCACAACAGGTCAATTTTCTAGGCAAAGAAGTCCTGGAAGAAATCACAAATAAGAAAAAAAAAAGCAGTACATTAGACTACATAAAAATGGAAAACTTCTGAATATATAAAACCGTAAGCAATTTTAATAGTAATAAAAACAAACAAAAAAAACCTGCTAAAAATATGAATAGCAAAGGGCTAGATAAATAGCTGTTACCAATAGGAAAAACATTAACATCCACCATAGAAAAATACATTAAAAAGCCTCAAACAGCTAATTCACAAAAATGAGAAAACTGCATTTATAAACATTAAAAAGTTCAACTTCACTAGTTATCAGAAAAAAAAAAAAAAAAACAACAACTAATGAGCTACTATTTTTCAGCCACCAAATTGATGGTGGTATGGAAAATGCTTTTCAAAAAAACTAAGTTTTTATTAATTGTGTAAATTACTTTAAAAGCCCTTTGAAGCAGTAATTTCAAAGAAATATTATGAGACGCAGTTCATGACTCATGCGCAAGGATGTTCACTGTAGCATTATTTGTAACAGAGAAAAAGACAACAAACAAATGGTCAATAAAAGAAATGTTTTGTAAGTCACAGTACATTCTTATTAGAGATAACAATATTATGTAACCACTTAAAAACATTCGAAAAATATTTCATGATTTAGGATATTTTCAAAACACAGTATTATGTAGCCATTAAACATTTTCAAAAGAATATTATATATTAAAAAAAATCAAAGTATTTTTAAAAGAATAAGGAAATGGGAAAATGTCCATATATGACACTGAATTAAAAGAATAGGAATGAAATTATGGTCCAAATGAAAAATTAACTGATCAATATTTATTGAGCAATCCATATTTATTGATTGATCCACCATGGAAAAAAAAAAATCACCAAAACATTTAGAGTGTTTATTTCTAAATGTTGCTAATTTTCAATACTTTCCAAATGTGCTATAATAAGTAAAAAAAAAAAAAAAGTATTTAAATATATGTATCATATATTCAGATCATAATTTTTAAAAAAAAGACAATTTTAATGGTTTATGGCTTAAACAAACCTTTTGTCTAAAATACATTTTGTGGGCGCCTGGGTGGCTCAGACGGTTAAGTGTCTGCCTTCGGCTCAGGTCATGATCCCAGAGTCCTGGGATCAAGTCCCGCATCCGGCTCCCTGCTCCTTGGGAGCCTGCTTCTCCCTCTGCTTCTCTCTCTCTCTCTGTCTCTCATGAATAAATAAATAAAATCTTTAAAAAAAATAAAAATAAAAATAAAATACATTTTGTGATATTTAAAATCTACAAAACTAAAAAGGTTTTAAATGACCCCAGTAACTTAGTATTTGTTCCATAAGTAATCTAGTCTTAATGTTATATATGTTGCATATGTGCCAAAATTTTGTGGTATCATAACTACCAAACTAAAATTTCAAAACACCCTTGTTATTGAAAGAACAATAATAAACAAATAGTGGACAGTCAGACAATTCGTTGGTCTTGGTTTTCCAAGTTTATAGAAGTGTATTTGCCTTTCTAACAAACAGTAAAATTATCTTACTAAGAAATATTTACATTATACATTACGTTCCTCAGTGTTTTCAAGTACTACAATCTTCAGCATTAACCTAAGAGGCAATCATTTGTACATTCAAATGAAAACATAAGCTTAAATATACAAACCAAAATATTTCACTTTTCTGGAAGTGCAAAGTGTACCATGCCCTAAGATCAAAGTTCTTTTCTTAACTTAAATATGTATGTGTATATAAATACACAAAAATAGAGCTATAGACAATACAACATATTTTCAACTCTAAACATCTGAAATAATGTCCCAGGAAGTGGGGGAAGGGTGTGCTGGGTAATCCACCCCAGAAGTATAAAAAGGGAAGAGATTACACAACTGCCCTCTAAATATATTTCTGTGTATAAGAGTCCAGAGGTCCAGGAATTATATGAACGGCTAATTTTCTGTTGAGAAAAAAGAATTCTCTTTCCTATCACTCCATTCTATCTCATATGTGACGTCATTTTTAAAAAATCCACCAACCAAAACTATTCCTTTCAATAACATCTACTTAATACTAACGGTACTTGCTTTGGGCAAGAAAAACGTCCCTAACCAACCATTATAAAGTACTAGCCACTTCTTCATTTGGCAGATGACTGATTTAAACTTAGTGTTATATAACCAACCAAGAAACCAATTACTGTACACACAAACCACAGGTGAAGTTTATGAAAACCAGTTACAAATTTTTAGCCCAGTAAGAAATAATTTGCACAACAGAATTGTATCAAATTGTGTAACACTTATTCCAGGGGTGTTATATAAGATTCAAATATAGTGACACAACCATTGTAAACTAAAATAAATCAGTAGCATACTTACAACTACCTTCTTTAAGAAATGAAAACTAGGAGCACTAAGAAATCAAACACAACTGTATCTCATACACACGTATATGGGGCGTTTTTTTTAAAGAATCAACTGATTCTTTTTCATTGATGGTTAACTTTTTAATTCTTCATAAAGGCCTCAGTTTAGTTAGTTCTTTGCAGAATCCTTTATAAGAAAAATTTACCAACCAAATTTTATTTCACATAACAAATAAAATGCTAAAAAAAAAAAAAAAGACTTAATTTTAAAAGTCAGAGTAACAAAAATGTCCAAACTGAAGCAGTTATGGCCAAGAGCTCAGAGACTGAAAAAATCTAAAACTCAAATGCAAGTAGTATCAGAAGCACACAAACTGATAAAATTAAGACTTCGTTAACTTAGATTGAGATTTGATTTTTCCAATACCCTTTCCCCCTCATATTTCCAAAACTCAAATTGTTTCTGTTTTGTAAACATTCCCTGATAAGAGAACTGGTAAAAATAGGGTTAAAAATGTATTTACAAATATACAGTTCAATTAAATGTACTTCCCCTGAGACCACCACTAGGTGCTGATCTTTATCTCCCTAAATATAAACTTGAAACCAGCAATACCCTAAAAGTGAAATTATAATCGAGAACCACAAGTGACAATCATTTTTACAGAAAATTAAGTTCACAGCTTCTCAGAGAATCGGAAAAATATAAAAAGAGTTTGAGGTCGGTATAAGAGTAAAACACAAGAGAAACGTTTTCCTTGAAAAATGTGGGAATTTGAGGATATGAAAATGAAACTCCTCAAGAATGAGGAAAATTAAATCTAGAACCCAAATGGCGTCCAACAAGAACATTAGATCTTGAAAATGAATATTGCGCTTGCGCAGCCACCGCCCCGCCAGCTGCACAACTGCAGCTAGAGCCCGACCCGCAAGATCACGTGCTCCCATGCAGCGCCCGCCCGCAGCTCCGCAACCGCGCAGGCGCACACACAACTCCCGCAGCCGCCATAATGCGGTCTTGACTCTTCATAAATACAATAGTAATTTAAGAAAATGTGGTTATAACAGCCCCTAGGAGTCACATATACCTTTCGGGGCGGGAGATGAGGGAGGGGGAACCAAGTTCCTTCCTACAGAGCCGTTCCGCGCAACCGTCCTCAACGCGGCCGCTTCAGTATCGCGCGCTTCAGTCGCCGCGCCGCCGCTGCCGCCGCCGCCTCCGCAGATTCAAAAACAAACCCGCTTCTCCCTTGCACGCGCCGGGCCGTTATGCAAATTGATGTGGGCGGGGCTACATGGTCGTAATATTGGCCACGCCCATGGTACTAACAGCCAATAGGCTCTCGGCTCAGCCGTTCCCCATGCAAATCTCCTGGTTTTTTATTTGAATGAGGGAAATTGACCACGCCTCCTGCCTTGGAAAGGAGAAGGAAGTCTGAGGTGGTGGCGCTGCGCCTTTCAGTTGCAGTGTGAGGTGTGTTTTGAGTGGAGCTCCGCTCAACCAGTGAGTAGCACTTTGTTAGCGCCCTCTATGAGCTTTAGGAAAGAAGGAAGGAAATAGGTAGGTGAGAGTTAGAGCTGAGAGAAAGCTTTTCGGGAAAGGCTGAAGTGTATTTGTTCATCATTTATATTAAAAATTCACAAAGTATATTTTAAACTGAAGTAATGAGAGAAAGGCGAAAACACATCTTTTCTTTCAGTTTTGTGCCAGAGCTAGCACTTCCAATCATACCCTTCCACCGGAAGTTATATCCCTTATATGCAATTTTATATTAGGAGCCAGTCCCTAATGAAGGCCATGAGATGTAGTGGAGAAGGTGCTACTCAGTTTGGTGGGAGATCTGGACTCACGTCCAAGTACTCCTGCCTTCTTGCCTGTTTCTTGGAACACGTGTGTTGACACAATTTTCTCATCTCTAAAATGGTGATAATGCCTATGATTCAAATCGGTTAAGAGAACAAAATGACAGGATAAATGTGAAGGTGTTTTGCAAAGCAAGAAGAGCGTGACAAATAGATAAGGTTTGGTTATCTTGTTTTTTAATGTAATTTTCCCTTTATTCATTCAGTTTTTATTTAGCAATCACTGTTCTAGAACTATATTAGGCACCCGTCCTCAAGAAATCTATACTGGAGGATATAAAAGTAAACAGGACATTTGTGTAAGTAATAAGAAATTAGTGGAGGGTGATTAATACTTATTTTTAGAATTTGGGTCTTTCAACTTAGTTGAAACAGTGGGTGGCTTTAGGAGAATCACCTAATCCAGAGTTGGAGAATCAGTAATGCCTTCCTAGAAAAGGTGAACTCTAAAATGAAAACTGATTTAAAAGATTTTTTGCCTAAAAACTGAACTTCATTGTAGAACAATGAGGGATCACTTGAAAGGTAATAAGTCAGGAAATAACACAGATTTGCATTGCTTTATTGCTAAGCGTTGTAAAGTACTTTGCACAGAACATTGTACATGATTGTTCAAAAGAATTATAAATACAGGCTCAATGATAACATTATATATTATAATTTATTTAGTACATAGGTGCTCAGTTATATATATATATACTCAAATTATAAATATTAATATAGATATTAAAAGCTTCACTCTATAATAATAAGACAAATGGGATTGGAATAATAGAGCCCATCAGGTTTCACTTTGTATGTTTTCTATAAACAAATAAAAAAGAATCATGTTTATAATAGTTCACTCTCAATTGTTTAGACTAATGCCAAAGGGAAAAATAATTCAGCATTAACTCACCAGTTAGTCAATTTTCATAGATATGCTCATATTTTAGACGTGCCTCCCTAAGACTCTAACTAGACAGCTTTATTGTATTTGAATCTCCCCAAATATACTCAACCACACCTTTATAGTCTCTTCAGCCATTCCACCTGCTGGTTGGCCTAACCAATCATTTATTTGTTTCATTCCACAAGTACAGTATTTATTATGTACTCACACACTATTCTAGGCCCTAAAGATGTCCAGAGGAAATGACACTCCCTCTAATGGGGAAAGAAACATATATACAGATGAACATTATTAAATCATTACTATAAGGGCACCTGGGTGGTTCAGGTGGTTAAACTTCTGCCTTCAGCTCAGGTCATGATCACAGGGTCCTGGGATCGAGCCCCACATCGGGCTCCCTGCTCAGCGGAGAGTCTTCTTCTTCCCCTCCCTCTGCCTTCCCACCCCCCTTTCCCCCCGCTCATGTGCCCTCTCTTTCGTTGCGCTCTCTCTCTCAAATAAATACATAAAATCTTTTTAAAAAAACAAAGAAATCATTACTACAATGAAGATATACTCTAAATATAAAAGAAATACAGAACAAGAGGACCTAAATCTTCCTCATAGAATATAGGAAAATTTCTTGCCTGTTTCTTGTAATAAGTGTGAGGCTTGACCTGACTCATAATGAAGAGCTTAAAGTGGCTGTCAGAATAATATAAAAGAAAGAGAATTCAAGTCAGGTAAAACAGAAATGCAAAATGTTTCTCATTCCCTATGGCACTAGGCACTGGCCAGTCAGAGTGGAAGCCGACTTGAAGACCTTCTACTTTGTCAGATGTTAATCCTTTAGTTATAGGATTGTGAAGAGGTCCAGGGCTTCTTCAGCTGGGGACCTAGGCAGACTGGATGGTAGGAGGAGTATTCAGAGGTGGGGCAACTACTTGCCAATCAGTACCTAAGGATTTCTAGATTTTATCCACCATTTTGGCCTTATTTATACAAACACTGAAAATTCTAGAAAAAAAAAAAGCTTTAGTAAACCACAGAGCTTCTCAAAAAAAAAAAAAAATCCAAAAAACAAAACCCTAAAATAATAAACATAAATGAATTTCATCTGTAGCTATTGAGCAGCAATTGAACAAGGAAGACAGAACTTTTGAAAAACAGCATAAACTTGAAAAAGGAATAGCTAATGAGTAAAATTGAAGTTTCTAAGTACTACAAAATGAGACCACCTAATGTAGTAATTACAAAAATGGGCTTTGAAAGCTTACTACCTGAATTGGAATCCTTTTTTATTTTTTTAAGATTTTATTTATTTATTTGACAGAGAGAGACACAGTGAGAGAGGGAACACAAGCAGGGGGAACAGGAGAGGGAGAAGCAGGCTTCCCGCTGAGCAGGGAGCCCGATGCGGGGCTCGATCCCAGGACCCTGGGATCATGACCTGAGCCGAAGGCAGATGCTTAAAGACTGAGCCACCCAGGTGCCCCCTGAATTGGAATCTTGTCGCTACTTCTTTACTGCTGCACATTCTAAACTTCTCTATACAAATGGTTCCAGAAATATGAAATGGGGATGACAAAAAATAGCCTCTGTCTGATGAGGTTTTTATGAAGATTAAATTCTGATAGAACATTTCAAACAATACTGAATATATAGTAATATGTTGATAAGTGGTCAGCTAATAGTAATCATCCTAGTGGTAGTAGTAGTAGAATAATAATAGTACTTGTCAAAATGGTAAAAGTGCAGACATAGCTCAGCTTGAGTGGTTTCTTTCTTTTTTCTTTTTGTTAAAGATTTTATTTATTTATTTGACAGAGAGAGATACAGTGAGAGAAGGAACACAAGCAGCGGGAGTGGGAGAGGGAGAAGCAGGCTTCCCGCCGAGCAAGGAGCCCAATGTGGGACTCAATCCCAGGACCCTGGGACCATGACCTGAGCCGAAGGCAGATGCTTAATGACTGAGCCACCCAGATGCCCCAGCTTGAGTGGTTTCTATCTGCACATGCTATACTATCATTAAGAAAAAATATGAATTAACCTGATAATTTTTATTATTGTCCTCCAATTTGCAGAGAACTTTACTGAAGTGTTAAGTAGACAACCCTGGGGAAACTCAGGAAGCAATTTTGGGAATAGGAAATGTGGGAAACAGGATTCTAGGATGATCTCCACTTCTTTGTGTTCATACCATGTATAATCCTCTCCCCTTAAGTATGGGCAGAACCCATGACTTACTTCTAGGCAATAGAATATGGCAAAGGTGAATGAATTTTGCAGATGTAATTAAAGTCTCAAATAAATTGATTTCAAGTTAACCAACCAAAAGGGAGATTACCTTGGAAAGACCTGACTGAATCTGGAAAAAGCCCTTTGAAAAGGAGCTAGGCCTTCCCTAAGGAGAGAGTTTCTCTTTGCTGGCTTGACACAGTAAGCAACTATATTGAAGAAACCAACATGGAAATTTACTAAATTGGCTTATAGAATCTGTGGGTAGCCTGAGAGTGGGCTTCAGCCAACAGGCAGGAAAAAGCCAGGACCCTCAATCATATAGCAATAAGGAAATAAATTCTATAAATAAACTAAATGAGCTTGGAAGCCTTGTGAGACTATGAGCAGAAGATCCATCTAAGTCATACCGAAAATCCTGACCCACAGAAACCAAGATAATAGGTACATATTTCTTTAAGTTACTAAATTTGTGGAAATTTGTTACTTGGGAATAGGAAACTAATACAGGAAATCATCAGAGAAGGGAAGGGGTATCTAAACGATTTTCCAAGGTACATATGTGATCTAAATGAATGAAATGGGTTCTATTAGAAAATATTTAACTGGCACTCAATAAAAAGGATAGAACCAGTCCCATAATTATATCTCAACAAGAGGGGCCTCTTTTCTGGTCCCCATATTTTAGTGGGCCCCTATATATCATAAACATACACACACAGACTTACAAGAACAGACGGATGCCTTTGTCGCTCAGAATCTGACACTCAGCAGTACCATAATGGTAACTGTGACCTTAAAACATCTGCTCTGTTAATATTACCAAAGGCCTCAGGGGAATGCTTCTCCATATTTTTTGTTCCGTGTCCTCAAAACAAAAGGCAATTATCAGAATACTATGGAGGTCAGTGGATTGAGACACACACACAACTTCAAAGTATGTAATGATTTGAGCAGCAAGATAAATTTTAAAAATTAACTTTTCAGATCCTTCCTCCCGTTAGTACAGTTTCAATAGATTTTTCCTTAACAGTCATTTGCCAGTAGTGTCAAACCTCCATTTTCTTGCTTTTTTTCATGTTCCAGTTTGTGGTTCTATAGGTCCTCAGAACTTATTACAGTATTTTCAACATTTGTACTTAGCTTCTGAAAAACTTTGAAATATTAAATAATCCATATTAATTTTATATTTGTACACCATACATGTAGATGTTGATGTAAGATAAATGAAACATATTCAATTTTTAAATTAGCAACTAAATTACATCGAGTTCTAGAACTATAAATGATTTCATTTTAATAAAATTATTTCGATCCTGAACAACCAGTGGGTCAAAGATGAAATCAAAAGAGAAAAAAATACCTTGAGACAAACAAAAATGGAAATACAACATACCAAAACTTATGTGATGCAGCAAAAGCAGTTCTGTGAGGGAAGTTCATAGCAATAAATGTCTACATCAAGAAACAGGATGAGAAAGTCAATTATCATATGGTTTCACTTATTTGTGGAACATAAGGAATAGCATGGAGGACATTAAGAGAAGGAAGGGAAAAATGAAGGGGGGGCAATCGGAGGAGGAGATGAACCATGAGAGACTGTGGACTCCGAGAAACAAACTGAGGGTTTTAGAGGGGAGGAGGGTGGAGGGATGGGTTAGCCTGGTAATGGGTATTAAGGAGGGCACGTACTACATGGAGAACTGGGTGTTATTTTTATTTATTTATTTTTTAAAGATTTTATTTATTTGACAGAGAGTCACAGCAAGAGAGGGAACACAAGCAGGGAGAGTGGGAGAGGGAGAAGCAGGCTTCCCGCAGAGCAGGGAGCCCAACGTGGGGCTCAATCCCAGGACGCTGGGATCATGACCTGAGCCGAAGGCAGATGCTGAACGACTGAGCCACCCAGGCGCCCCAGCACTGGGTGTTATACGAAAACAATGAATCATGGAACACTACATCAAAAACTAATGATGTATTGTATGGGGACTAACATAACAATAAATTAAAATAAAATTTAAAAAAAAAGAAACAAGAAAAATCTCAAACAACCTAACTTTACACGTCAAGGAACTCAAAAGAGTTGAATAAACAAAGCCCAAAGTTAACAGAAGGAAGGAAATAGCAAAGATCGGAGTGGAAATAAATGAAATAGAGATTGAAAACACAATAGAAAATATTAATGAAACTGAGAGCTGGTTTTCAGAAGATAAACAGAACTGACAAAACTTTATCTAGACTCACTAAGAAAATAAATAAATAATATCAGAAATGAAAGAGATGTCACAACTGATACCACAGAAATACAAAGGATCATAAGACACTACTGTGAACAATTATACACCAAGAAGTTGGACAACATAGAAGAAATGGATAAACTCCTAAAAATATACAATCTATCAAGAATGAAGCATGAGGAAATAGAAAATCTGAACACACTGATTACTAGTAAAGAGAATTAGTAATCAAAAACCATCTGACAATAAAACCCACGACAAGATAGCTTCATTCATTAATTCTGCCAAACATTTAAAAATGAATTAAGGGGTACCTGGGTGGCTCAGTCAGTTAAGCATTCAACTCTTGAATTCACCATAGGTCATGATCTCAGGGTCGTGAGATCAAGCCCTGCATCAAGCTCCACGCTCAGCAGGAAGTCTGCTTGAGATTCTGTCCCTCTCCCTCTCCCTCTGTCCCTTCCCTCATTCACATACGTGCTCTCTCTCTCAAATAAATAAATCTTTAGAAAATAAATAAATAAAAATGAATTAATATCAATCATTATCAAAATCTTCCAAAAAACAGGAGGGAACACTTTCTTTTTTATTTTTTTTTAAGATTTTATTTATTCATTTGAGAGGGAGAGACAGAGAGAGCATAAGCAGGGGGAGCAGGAGAGACAGAGGGAGAAGCAGACTCCCCACTGAGCAGGGAGCCCAACATGGGGCTTGATCCCAGGACCCTGAGATCGTGACCCGAGCTGAAGGCAGATGCTTAACCATCTGAGCCACCCAGGCGCCCCAGGAGGGAACACTTACCAAACTCATTTTACAAGGCTAGTATTACCTTGATAACAAAACCAGAGAGGGAGACACCACAAGAAAAGAAAATTAACAGGCCAATACCCCTAATGAACAAAGATTGCAAAAGTCCTCAACAAAATATTAGCAAACCAAATTCAACAATACATTAAAAAGATCACACACCATGATCAAATGGGATTTATTCCAAGGGTGCAAGGATGGTTCAATATCTGTAAATCCATCAATGAGATATACCACATTAATATGGGCAAAAATCATATGATCATCTCAATAGATGCAGAAAAAGCATTTGATGAATTCAACATCCATTTATGATAAAAAAAAAAACTCTCAATAAAGTAGGTATAGAGGAAATTTATCTCAACATAATAATGGCCATCTATGACAAGTCCACAGTTAACATCATCCTCAACAGTGCACAGCTGAAAGCTTCTCCTTTAAGATTAGGAACAAGACAAAGATGTCCACTCTTGCCACTTTTATTCAACATAGTATTGGAAGTCCTAGCCAAAACAATAAGGTAAGAAAAAGAAATAAAGTCATCTAAATCAGGAAGGAAATAAAACTGTTACTATTTGTAGATGACATAATATTATATATATAGAAAACCCTGAAGACTCCTCCAAAGAACTGTTAGAATAAATGAATTCAATAAAGTTGCAGGATACAAAATCAATATAGAAAAATGTTGCATTTCTATACACTAGTAACAAACTATTAGAATGAGAAATTTAAAAAGAATCTTATTTACAATTGCATCAAAAAGGATAAAATACCTAGGAATAAATTTAACCAAGGGGGGGTGAAAGATTTTACACTGAAAACTGTAAGACATTGATGAAAAAAATTAAGGAAGATATGAATAAATGGAAAATATTCCATGTCCATGGATTGGAAGACTTGATATCATTAAAATGTCCAGACAACCTGAAATAATCTATAGATTAATGTACTCCCTATCAAAATTCCAATGACATTTTTCACAGAAATAGAACAAAATTCCTAAAATTTGTATGGAACCATCAAAAAAACACAAATAGCCAAAGCAATCTTAAGAAAGAAGAACAAAACTGGAGACATCATGCTCCCTGATTTCAAATTATATTACAAAGCTATAGAAATCAAAACAGTGTGGTATTGGCATAAAAACAGACACATAGATCAATGGAACAAGAGAGCCCAGAAATAAACCCACACATGTGTGGACAATAAATTTATGACAAAGGAACCAGGAATATACAATGAGGAAGGGACAGTCTCTTCAGTAAATGGTGTTAGGAAATCTGAACCAGCTATATGCAAAGAAATGATATTGGACAACTATCTTCTACCATACACAAAAATTAACTCAAAACGGATTAAAGATTTGAATGAAAGACCTGAAACCATGAAATTACTAGAAGAAAACATAGGTGGTAAGCTTCTTGACATCTGTCTTAGAGATCATCTTTTGGATTTGACACCAAAAGACATGCAGGAGATTGCACACTCTTGCAGGATTTTCCTTCTGGAATCCAACCAGACTTTCACAAAGAAGAATGGGTAGAATCCTGAGAAAGATTCCTTCACCATGCTGGGTGTGAGAGGGGAACAACAGCCACTGCTGAAAACCATCTTTTCTATCTCTCCTATAGAACTTAATTTGCAGTGGAAGAGGTACCAAAAACTGTAGGGCAGAAAGAATGCTCTATCCTTGGAGGAGGAGCAGGAGGACATGCTAGGGCTCATACTACATCTTCAGGAAAGACAAAAACACTTATGAAGTCCATACCACAAGACCTAAGTTTACAGTGACTATTTACAGGTATTACTTAATCTGAACATCACAGAATACTCCCCTCCCTTACCCACCACCTCATGCCAAAATGAATTGAATAATAGTACAGGCACCTGGGTGGCTCAGATGGTTAAGCGTCTGCCTTCGGCTCAGGTCATGATCTCAGGGTCCTGGGATCAAGTCCCGCATCGGGCTCCTTGCTTAGCAGGGAGCCTGCTTCTCCCTCTGCCTGCCACTCCCCCTGCTTGTACTCTCCCCCTCTCTCTCTCTGGCAAATAAATAAATAAAATCTTTTAAAAAATAAATAAAATAAAATAAAATAATAGTACAATATGATTGGGAGAGCTACAAGAGACAGATTCTCCCTGGGGAGCAGTGCAAAAGAAGACCCATATGATCAAAATAAAAAACACAGTAATGGAGATGGACAATGTTTAGATGAACTCATTAGTAAACTCAACACAGGGAAGCAAAGAATCAATAAACTTGAAGATAGGTCAATAAAAATTACCTAAATGAAATGCAAAAAGAAAAAAAAACAAAAGGAAAACAGAACAGACTATCCAAGAGATGTGAGACAATATCAAATGGTCTGATATACGCATAATTAGAATCCCAGAGGAGAAGAAAAAACAGGTCAGAATATATGAATAAGTAATAGCCAAAATTTTTCTAGAATTACTAACAAACACTAAGTCACAGAGCCATAGAGCTCAGAGAACACCAAGTGGGATAAATACCAAAACCCCACTTTTTAGGCATATCGTATTCAAATAGCAGCAAACCAAAGACAAACAAAAATCTTAAAGGTATCTAAAGAAAAAGATACATTACTCATAGAGAGATAAGACTAAGAATTATAACACATGTCTCACCAAAAATTATGCAAGCAAGAAAAGAATAAAGTGACATCTTTCACGTGCTGAAAGGAAAAAAAAAATCAACCATAATTCTATGCTCAGCAAAAGTATCCTTAAAAATGAAGATGACTGCGCCTGGCTGGCTCAGTCACTGGAGCATACGATTCTTGATCTCAGGGTTGTGAGTTCGAGCCCCATATAAAGTGTGGAGATTACTTTACAAAAAAAAAAATAATAATCTAAAAAAATGAAGATGAAATAAAAATGTTCTCAGACAAATAAAAACTAAAGGAATCCATTGTCAGTAAAACTAGAAGAAAGGTTAAAGAACATTCTTCAGAGAGAAAAAAGCATTATATAGGTCAGAAACATAGATCAAAATAAAGAAATGAAGAATGTCAGAAATGGAATAAATGAAAGTAAAATAAAATATTTTTAATTGCTCTAAAAGATAACTTAGTGCTTAAAGCAAAAGGACATTGTACCATTCCATGAGGATAGTTATATTAGATGATAGGGACATAGTAAGACCAGTGAATTTTTTTATTTTTTTTTAAATTAAAAAAAAATTTTGGGGGGCGCCTGGGTGGCTCAGATGGTTAAGCGTCTGCCTTCGGCTCAGGTCATGATCCCAGGATCCTGGGATCGAGTCCCACATCGGGCTCCCGGCTCAGCGGGGAGCCTGCTTCTCCCTCTGACCCTCTCTCCTCTCATGCTGTTTCTCGCTCGCTCTCTAAAAAATAAATAAAATCTTTAAAAAAAAATTTTTTTTTAAAGATTTTATTTATTTATTTGACATAGAGGGATAGAGAGTACAAGTAGGCAGAGAGGCAGGCAGAGGGAGAGGGAGAAGCAGGCTCTCCGCTGAGCAGGGAGCCCAATGTGGGACTTGATCCCAGGACCCTGGGATCATGATCTGAGCCAAAGGCAGCTGCTTAACCAACTTAGCCACCCAGGCGCCCAAGACTAGTGAATTTTATGAGATGAGCAGATCACCACACTTCATTTGCTGTAAAATGAATTTTTTGGTTGGAAACAATACATTCCAAAGAATTTTAGAATATTATGAGGAAGGCATTCTGTAAATCCATGGGCTATGGTGGTTTGGGCTGAAGCATCACAGGCAGGAAAGGTAAATATGCTTCCAAAGTAAAAGTCTCGGGACACCTGGGTGGCTCAGTTGGTTAAGAAACTGCCTTCAGCTCAGGTCATGATCCCAGGGCCCTGTGATCAAGTCCTGCATCAGGCTCCTTGCTCAGCTGGGAGCCTGCTTCTCCCCCAGCCTACTACTTCCCCTGCTTGTGCCCTCTCTCTCTCCTAACAAATAAATAGATAAAATCTTAAAACAAAACAAAACAGTGGAAGTCTCTTCCAGTGAGAATGAAGTATACCCTTTGATGGAACTGATCTAATGGAAATAACCTGCTACCAAGGTTGACTTATCCTCCAGGGAATGGTCCCAGATCAAGGGTTTATTTTTGGTCTCTGGTGTTGTAGCTTGGGTTCATTGTGGTGGTTTTAGTCAGTGAAGATCCGTGTTGCTAAATCCATGCATAATCTCCATTCTGGCTTACACAATCACTTTGGGCAAAAGCCCATTTGGTAAGGACAGGGACACCTGAGGAAAAATGATACCTGATTATCTACAGAGTGGGTCATCTTTTCCACCTTACTGTGAATAACTTTTACTTGTGAGGTTCCTCTTTGATAATATTCACATGATACACAAATATCTCTACACTCTGCTCATTTGGAGAGGTCTATCCACTACCTCTACCCCAGACTGCCATGTCACCAATCTGTTCTTTGTCCCTGACCATCCAGCCATATGTCAGCAATTGCCCATGAATTGATACAGATCCATACTTCTGGTGAACTCTGGTCTAGATACAGTAGACAGCTAAATGCACCACTTGAAATTCTGCCCAATTAGAGAATTTTCCTTCATCAGTATTCTTCAAGTTTACCCCAGAGTAGGACTGCAGTACTGCAGTAATTCAATTTCAGGTGGTGTCAGCATATACTTCAGAATCATCTTTAAACCAGGCCCAATTTTTTGTTTAGCTATAGGAATTCCCAATGCATTCATAGATATAAATTGAAAGAAAGGAGGCAGTGTAGCAGGAGATGGAGCTGGGACTCCTATAACTTACTTTTTCCTATAGGAGGTTCTCAAGGCCCATCTAGATTGATGATAGAGTGCTGTTGTGCATACTTTATTTTATGGTTGATAAGTCATACAACCCTCAGCTCATGATGGGCAGCTTGGGTCACATGGTAACTTGGTGGCTTGTGGTCAAGTCACCAGTCTGTATTAGGGCCAATAAAAGGATGAAAACCTTTTCCCCAAAGGACAGTAGTTATCTGCAGAAGATGGTGTAGCTTTGCTTCAAAATCCTATAGGAGCCTGCTAAAGACTCCTATAGAATAAGACAGTGTCCTTATCTACCACAGATAGCACAAGCACAATCATATCAGCTGGGTTATATGGCTCAAATGGCAGAGCAAATTGTGCAGCAGCCTACATCTGATGCTGAGATTCCTCCAGGATCCACACCAAACCAGTAACCTTAAGGGTTACCCAGTAAATGGATCAGAGTAGTATATACAACTATAGTTTATGTTGCTTCTAAAATCCAAAGAGGCCCAATAGGCACTGTGTCTCTTTCTTCCTGGTAGGTGGGATCAGATGGAGCAACTTGTCCTTTATCTTGGAAGAGGTACCTTCCAAGTCCATACCTGGATACTGGACCCTATAAAGTAACCAACTCGGGAAGGTCATTACCTGGTTCTTCAGACAGAGAAAACTAATTTACTAATTAAGACTAATTTAATTAGACTAAACGACTAATAAACACAAAAGTCTTTCTAATGCAGAAGGTGCTTAGCAAAATTTGGGTCCTTAGCCTCATTGTAATCTTCCCTATGTTTCCACCCCAAATTCTCCCACTACTTCCCAATCAATACCCTAACATTACTATAAGAGACCATATTATATTATAAACTCAATTTGCATTGTAGCTTAGCCATCCACATGGTAAGACTTTGGGCTTGGTCAGGAATCTTGTTACTCTGCAACTAAAAGAGATGAAGGTTTGTTTTAGGGCAGTCATAGGAGCCATCTGGTTCCTTACCTGGATCTAAAGCTAGAAATTTAACGCTCTGAACTCATTTTTTTTCTTGAGGTTCTACAGTGCACCTAGAAGCAAGCAGCCAACAATATTATTTTTCCTCTAAGATAATCTGTGGCAAGAGCTATATTTATAGGCACTTGATTGCTGGTGATGAGGTCAAGCATTAATGCTTGCAATGGTGCAAGCATTAATTAAGCAACTATTTTGTCACTTCATGTGATAGGCTACCATTTTACTACTGGCAACAGTGTCATTAATTCTAAATTTAGGTAGATCGGAGAATCAGTTCTAAAGTCCCATCATCATATTTCTGTTCCCCTGGACCAATTTCCAATACCAATAACAGTATCAGCTACAGTTTGGTAAGAGAAGCAAAGACCCTAATGAGTCTTCTGAAATAAGAGATTTATTATAGGATTTGAACCTTCTATACCTGTAGTAGGAGCCAGGGAAGTAACAACTCAGGAGAGGTAGTTAGAGGAACAGAGGAGTCACCAATTAATTAATCTGAAAAGTCAATCATATATAGCTGCCTAAGTGGGATGGCAAAAGGAAAGCTATTTCTTCCATGTCATTATTGCCACTGTGGGTCCAAATCAAGTGTTTGTTTCTCATCATCAAGTTTGGCAGATAGGAAGACAAGGTGGAGGTGAAGTAGAAGAGAGCAAGGACAATCTGGAACTTGCCAAGTTTTTGTTTTGTTTTTGTTTTTTTTTAATCACATCTGACTAGAATGACCCTCAGAGAGTAATGGCCAGTATTTCACTTCAGCCTTCTGAAATACATTTCAAATCATAAAAAAGAGACTTATATATTATTTTGTTTTATTTTATTTTTATTTTTTTAAGTAGGCTCCATGCCCAGCTTAGAGCTCAGTGTGGGGCTTGAACTCATGACCCTGAGATCAAGACCAGAGCTGATATCAAGAATCAGATGCTTAACCAACTGAACCACCCAAGCACTCCCAAAAAAGACCTATATTTAAAAATATTTTGGTAGCATATTTGAGTAATAGGCAAAGTAAAGAAAAATCCTATGTGCTTTGAGTTGAGGATTGGGTTAAGAGATTGTGTATACCATGGGTGGATATTTGGTGGGTGGGTGAAAGATGGAGATGCAACATGCAATATTTGAAGAAAGAAACAAACAAACAAAAAACATTGACATCAGACTTCTCCTCTGTTATATTAAATATCAACTACTTAATGAAGCAATATCATTAGAGTTTTGAGGGGGAAAGGATGGGACATTAGAATTTATGTTTAAATTGTCTTTCATGTAGAAAAGTAACAAATTTATTCTTAGATACTCAAAGGTTTGGAAAATATCTGACTTACTTATCCCTTAAGAAAAACTACTGATAGCTTTAGACATACTTACCTAAGAGATTAACCAAAATTAATACCTTCAGAATTAGAAATTTGGGGGTATTAATTTAAAAGACTTATTTAAGAGCACCTAGATGGCTCAGTCAGTCAAGCATCTGCCTTCAGCTCAGGTCATGATCCCAGGGTTCTGGGGTTGAGTCCTGCATCAGGCTCCCCACTCAGCAGGGAGTCTGCTCTCCCTCTGCCCCTCCCCTTCCCCACTTGTGCACTCTCTCTCTCTCTCTCACTCTCTCAAAAATAAATAAAATCTTTAAAAAATTTTTTAAAAATAAAATACTTATTTAAAAGAACTGTGTAGGCACAGTACACAAGTCCCAGTGAGAATTATGAGAATAATAATTCAAGAAGCCACACCAGACTGACATTACCACACTAATCATCTTGCAAGAATGCAAAAGTATAGATGCTTCCTTTCCAGTGGAATTTGGACAAAATTTTAAAACAAGCAGTCTCATTATGAATATTATCTTCCTTTAGGATCTGGCAGAAAATGCTTCTTGAGAATAGCTTCACCCACAATCAAAGTATATAGTTAATTTCAGAGTTTCAATTAAATAATGAAACAATTATAAGCCATCTAGTCCCAGGACAACTTCTATAAGAAAGTACATTAAAATTATGATGTTGGGGTGCCTGGGTGGCTCAGTCATTAAGCATCTGCCTTTGGCTCAGGTCATGATCCCAGGGTCCTGGGAACAAGCCCCGCATGGGGCTCCCTGCTCAGAGGAGAGCCTGCTTCTCTCTCTCCCACGCCCCCTGCTTGTGTTCCCTCTCTTGCTGTCTCTCTCTGTCAAATTAAAAAAAAAAATCTTAAAAAAAATAAAATAAAATTATGATGTTGCTTTATTAAAATGATAGCATTTTGACTGAATATTTGTCTTTTTTTTATTTGGGATTATTTTTCAAGTTGTCTTTCATGAACAGATTATAAATTTGTTAATTGTAGCAGTTCTGCTTCCAAGTAAGATGTGGTTGGTCTCACAATGCCTAGTCTCAAAGTCCTGCTAGAGGCATAAGTATTTAAACACACAGCAGAGAACTCCAAATCTCACCCTCAAGATGTTTGAAACCTGAGGTGAACTCAAACAAAGTAAATTTGCAATCCAAATCCAACAGAGCATAATGCCTGATCAGATCAAAGCAATGTCTCTCATTCTAGCTTCCTGACAGTGGAAAAGACATGCACCCTTTAGGACAAAATAGTATTTCAGTTCCCATAAGCTTTTGGATATAAAATGTTCAACATATAATAAAAAAGTACAAGACATGCAAATATGAAAGAAAATGTGACTTGTAATCAAGAGAAAATATAGCCATTAGAAGCAGACCCATAGAGGGGCACCTGCATGGCTCAGTCGTTAAGCATCTGCCTTCAGCTCAGGTCATGATCCCAGGGTCCTGGGATCGAGCCCCGCATCGGGCTCCTTGCTCTGTGGGAAGCCTGCTTCTCCCTCTCCCACTCCCCCTGCTTGTGTTCCCTCTATCACTGTGTCTCTCTCTGTCAAATAAATAAATTAAATCTTAAAAAAAAAAAAAAGAAGCAGCAGACCCATAGAGTGATCCAGATATTGGAATTGGCAGACAAGGACTTTTAAATTAGTATTATAACTGTGTTAAGGAAAACAAAGGAAAAGATACATAAAACAGGTGAAAATATATAGAACTTAAATAATAAAAATTAATCTCTAAAAAGAGCAAATAGGGGCAACTGGCTGGCTCAGTTGGTAGAGCATTCAGCTCTTGATTTCAGGGTCATGAGTTCAAGCCCCACAATGGGCATAGAACTCACCAAAAACAATAATAATAAAAAAATTAAAAAGAGCAAATAGATATTCTAACACTGAGAGATACAATAACTAAAATTAAGAATTCATTGTAAAGACCTAACAGCAAGTTGGACATAGGAAAAAAGATTAGTGAATTTGAAGAAAAATCAATATATATTATCCAAACTAAAGCACAGGGAAAGGAACAAGAAAAAAGAGATGGGATGGTGGGAGGAGAAGAGAGCAATTGAAAGAATTTTGGTAACTTCTTTGCCATTTTCTCTTTAAATGTTTCTTCTGCCACATACTCTTTCTCCTCTCCTTCTGGAATACCATTAGGATACATGTAAGACTTTTGTTTATTGTGCTACATTTCTTTTATGCTCTTTTTTGAATTTTTCATTCTCTTATGCTCTTTTCTGTAGTTTCTCTGTTCCCCAGAAATAGCTCTCTGGATAAATTCTGGAATATCAACCTCTTCCTTTTATCCAGAAGTGGAAAATTCCCTCAGCACAAAAGCATCATTATCTTTAGTAAGATACTCTATCATGTTCTTTAGATATTACACAATACCCAAGATAAGAATAAGAAGAAGCTATTTAAGTGGAAGGGTGACAAGATCAGATTTATACTTTAATAATATTACTATTGGGGCGCCTGGGTGGCTCCAGTCGGTTGAGCATCAGACTCTTGGTTTTAACTCAGGTCGAGATCTCATGCTCAGCAGGGAATCTGCTTAAAGGTTCTCTCCCTCTGGCCTTACTCCCTACTTGCATGCAGCTGCTTTCTCTCTCTCTCTCTCTCTCTCTGTCTCTCACTCTATCTCTAAAATAAATAAATAAATCTTTAAAAAATATTAATATTACTATACATAACCCCTAATGAAATAATAAATTCAGGGAATAATCATCACTGGCTACACTAACTGCTAAATTCATTAGCTCTGTTGTTCTCCAACTTTTTGTGCTTCACATTTTTGAAATTACTGAGGACTGCAGAGAGGTTTTCTTTATGGGGGTGATATCTCTGAATATCATATTAGAAATTAAAACTGATAAAAATTTAGAACAAAAATGTCACAAAGCCTCTAAAAAGTTCTGCTGTACACTTGTGAGAAAATGAAGAGAAAAGGCAAATAATATCTATTAATATTTGAAGTATTTGGGGCCTTGCCGACTCCCTGGAAGAATTTCAGAGATATCCCCATGGTCATGGGCTACAGTTTAAAAACTATGGCATTAGCTGAAACATTGTTGGGAAACTTGATGATGACTGGATTAGGCTAACAACATACCTTGAACTGAAAGTCAATCCTGTCCACACAAAAAGAAAGTCAATTACTTGATTCATGATGTAATACAATATGAAGTATACAGCATCATCTCTTGAAATGTTCTTGCCAAAGAAAATTGAACTTAAATCAAATCTCTAGATTTAACAAGTTACAGGAAATACAAGGAATAAAAAAACATGTTTGCAATTAGCAAAATCCATGATATGGGAAATTCCACAAGACAACCCAGCATTTTAAACAAAAAAAAATGGCAGGAGGAGAAAAAGGGAGGCAGGGATTATTGTTGTTCTTCTTTTTTTTAAATTATGATCATATAAACCACAGGAAATCTGGGGGCTTTATCTGGATCAATCCTGTTTTAAGCAAACCAACTCTAATTTTTTTTCTTTAAGTTGGTGTGGCCCCACCATCCTTCTCCTGAAGGGGGCTCTCTCCTGAACGCTTCTGGGGGCCCTGGGAGCAGCATCCAGCAGGTCCTGGATGAGGACTATCCCTAAACTGAAAGGGTGGTGGAAAAAAAGCAGCAAATGGAAAGAGCTGACAGGTTCCAAGGGAGCAAGCCAGGCCTCAGAGGAAAAAGAAGGCTTGGACAAGCTGAGCTGTCACTGCAGGAGGGGTGGGGGCTGGGGTGGTCCTGGCAGCCTTCCTTAATAGGCACTTCAGTATTCATTGAAGAGTCACCCCATGAGCAGGGATCAGAGAAATGAAACAATGCGCCACTGAAAGTCCTTCACCACCAATTAAAATGTTGCAGAGATCTGATAGTCTTAAAAAATATATAGTGACAGCACAGGTCACGGTAATGCCAAAAATGTACATATTCATAATTGGAGAGAGGGATGGTGGGACCAGTTACTCTCCACAAGATAATTCACACAACCGCGCTGCTATTCATAGTTCAAATTCACATTCTTCTAATCCAAGCAAAACTTCAGATGCACCTTACAATTCAGAAGATCACTGGTCTGAGCATATTAGCTCTTCTGGGGAAAAAATATGACTACAATTGTCAAACAGAAGTTTCACAATGGGAAAAAAACAACAGAATGGCTTGAATATGAAAAGAGATAAAAAGAAGCAAAGAAGATGGCAGTTAATAGCTTCCCAAAAGGTACGGATTACAGAAGGGAGGTGATGCAAGCAACAGACAGTAGTGGGTTTGCCAATAGGATGGAAGACAAGTATTCCAGTGATGCCAGTAGTTTGCTTCCACAGAAATATTTTATCTCAAACAAGCAGAAATAATTACACAGGCTACAGACTGCCAAGAGCAGAGATCTACAGTAGTTCTATACCAGTACAGCACCCCATCAAACCAGTGGTTCAGGCAACTGCTACTCCAAGCACTCTTCCTTCTAATCCATTTACGCTACAGTCTGAGCATGAGCCAAATAAATCTGATGCTAATGGAGCACCTACTTTATCAGAACTACCTACACCCACATCTTCTGTCCCTGCACAAGAAACAGAAAGAAAAGATATGCCATTATTACTAGATGTTGCATGTTGAACTATAGTTTCTGAGTTTTTTATTATACTACATTATTTTCATTAGGCTAACTAAGACTCTTAATTATCTATATATTTTTTAAAGTCTTTTTAGAATGTTACTGCATAGATTTAGATCTAGAGTTAGCCATACTTAGCTTAAAAATTTTTTTTCTTTATTATGAAGTCTCAGAACTGTTTTTTGCCTTTGACATTTTGAAGTCAAGCACTTAATTTGTAACAGTTACTAATAATTTAAATAACTTATCAAAGCCAGATGACTGTCTTTTATGGTTGTATAAAGTAATTTTCAGCTTTTGTGATAATTGTCATGATAATTTAGTTTAAATATTGTCTCAATTTTCTATTAATTAAAATTTAATATGAATAGAGGGGGAAAAAAGTTGGTGCAGCCACTATGGAAAACACTATGGACATTCCTCAAAAAATTAGAAATAGAACTGCCATATGATCCAGGAATTCCACTTCTAGGTATTTATACAAAGAAAAACAAAAACACTAATTCAAAAACATGTGCACCCCCATATTAGTCATATTGTTTACAATAGCCATGACACGAAAACAACTTGAGTATCAATCAATGGATGAATGGATAGAGAAAATGTGGTGTGTATATACAGTGAAATATTATTCAGCCATTAAAAAGGAATGAAATTGTGTCATTTTTGACAACATGGATGAACATTGAGGGCCTTATAGTAAGTGAAATAAGTCAGACAGAGAAAGATAAATACTGTATGATCTCATTTATATGTTGTAACTTGAAAAACCAAGCTTACAGATACACAGAACAGATAGATGGTTGCCAGAGGTGGGAGTTAGGGGTGGGCAAAATGGGTTAAAGGGGTCAAAAAGTACAAACATCCAGTTATAAAATAAATAAGTCATGGGGATGTAATATATAGTATGGTGACTATAGTTAATAGTACTGTAAACTCTATTTGAAAATCTCTGAAATCTTTAACGTTCTCATCACAAAAAAAATAATTTTTGTAACTACATGTAGTGACAGATGTTACATAGACTTACTGTGATCATTTTGCAATATACAAATAGTGAATCATTATGCTGTACACCTGAAACTTGTATAATGTTTATGTCAATTACACCTCAGTTGAAAAAAATAGACATTCCATCTCAAAAAAGTGACACAGGAAAATTTGAATAGTGATTTAACATTTGTTGATACAAAGACATGATATTATATCTGTGCTTTAAGGTAGTCTGGTGGAGTAAAGAAAAGTGTGGGGGGGGGACAATAGATAAGACAAAAATGACCATGTGTTGATAATTTTTGAAGTTTGGTGATGAAGTCCATGGGAGTTCATTAGACTATTTTTCCCATTCTCCCTACTTTGATATATCTTTAAAATTTTCCTTGATAAAGTGTAAAAACAATCAAGATTAAGGATTTTAAATAAAGTAATTATAAAATAAATATAGGAAAATTAACAATATCTAAAAAGGGCTAAGTCAATTCTGAAAAAGAATAGCAAAGAAAGGAGACAGGCTTCCCAGACACTAAGATATACTACAGAGTCGGAGTAACAAAAACAATGCTGTACTGACACAGGAACAGGCTGATATATACATAGTTCAAAATAAAAACAAGTTGGTATATAGTAAAGACTGCATCGTGACTCAACTGGTGGAGGGAGGGGGGAGATTTAAAGATATTTTTTTTTATGAAAATGACTCATTACAAAGATAAAAAAGTTAAATCAACAGCTGTGTCATTACAAATACTGTATGATATCATTTATATGTATAATCTATAAAAGCCAAATTCATAAAAACAGAGTAGAATGGTGGTTACCATAGGCTGGGGGACGGTGCTGGTTAAAGGGTACAAATTTTCAGTTAGAAGATGAGAGTTCGGGGTATCTAATGCATAGCATTGTGATTATGATTCACAACACTGTATTATATACTTGAAAGTTGCTAAGTGAGTAGACCTTATATGTTCTCATCACAAAAAACAAATGTGAATTATGTCACATGATAGAAGTATTAGCTAATAATATGGTGGTAATTATTTTGCAATATGTAAGAGAACCAAATCAACACGCTGTTCACCTTAAACTTTAACAGTGTTATGTGTCAATTATATTTTAATAAAGCTGGGAAAAATACCTTTTTTCATTAAAAAATAAAATCATGATAGTTAAAATATTAAAACTATCAGAATAAACAAATGTTGCTGAAAGACTACATGATGTTAGGGGTATTGACAGGGAGGAGAGGATTCTTAAGACCCCCAAAAGCATACATTTTGAAGGGAGGGAATGATGGGGGTTTTTGTATCAAAATTATATGACGAAGGATACTAAAAACAAGTTAGATCCTGGGCAGATGGATAAGGTGTTTATCAATGATTACAACTGATAAAGGATTAATATTAAGGATACACAAGAAACTTCTAGTAATCAGTGAAAAAAAATGTCAGAAACCCAATGACCAAATGGGTAAAGGATATGAACACAGAAGAAGAAATGTTCTACATCACCAATAATCAGAAAAATACAATTTTTTAAATGGAAAATCTGAATAGACCACAATTTAGAGAACCCTAAACCCAGATGGTACCACAGATGAACTCTTTATTTTATTTTATCTTTTTAAGATTTTATTTATTTGACAGAGAGAGAGACAGTGAGAGAGGGAATACAAGCAGGGGGAGTGGGAGAGGGAGAAGCAGGCTTCCCGCTGAGCGGGGAGCCTGATGTGGGACTCGATCCCAGGACCTTGGGATCATGACCTGAGCCGAAGGCAGATGCTTAATGACTGAGCCACCCAGGTACCCCATCACAGATGAATTCTTTAATACACTTGAGAAAATAATACCAATACTACACAAATTCTTTCATAAAGCACTTTGGAGAGGAAGGAACACTTTCTAATTCATTTTGTGAGGTCAGAATAACCTTAATACCAAAACCTGCTAAAGACATTGCAAAAAATAAAAATTTAAAAAATTGGACAAATTAAAGAATATAGATAGAAAAATTCCTTAATTAAAATTACCAAACCAAATCTAGCAATATATAAAATGAACAATACTTTATGACCAAGTAGGATAAATAACTATATTTCCAAAACAAACAAACAAAATGAGTGAAAGAAATGGCATTATTTTACATTTCTGCATATCTCTTAACTATCTGGCTTAACAAACAAGAGCTGGATTCTCCTATCTGCTTCTGCATTCCATCTGTTGTGATTTAACACATCATGTAGTCTCTGGAGAAATTTTCTGTCCTTTTGTGAGAGAGTGAGAGTGAAAAAGGCAAATAGAATCTTAATTTTATAGGAAGATGGTGTTGACCTCATGCAACCCCTGAAAGAGCCTTAGCAAAGTCCACCAGTTCCCAGACTACACTTCAGGAACCGCTGATCTAAGCAATAGCAGTTTCAGTGGAAAGGTGGGGGTAGGAGTAGATAGAAATCAAATGCTTAAGAAATTGATGGCAAGCATGTAAAACTTTGAGATTTTTTAAATCAATGCTTGTAGTAAACAGTTGGCAAAAAGAGAATGGGAAATGAGTTCTCACTGAAGGGAGGTATGGTCAGAAGAAGCTTTTTTGCTTGTCTTTTCAAAAAATGGGAGAATGCCAAAGGGAAGGATTTCAGTATAGAGCAAGAAGCTGAAAATCCAGGAGAGAGGAAATAGTGGGATCACAATTCCTGAGAAGAAGATGGGTGATGGAAAGAATTGGAAGCCAGAGTAAGAATTGGCTTTGTATAAAAGAAGGGCTAACTCTTCCCAGGGCCAGACCTAGAACAAGACAAGCAGGAACCCTAGGGTGCAAAATTTAAGTACACACTCACAGGTTCATTCAAGTTCAGGACCAGCAATGGGAATGAGTGCCTCCTTAAATTTGCACCCTAGTCCCAGCCCTGCCTCCTCCTTAATTACATAGAGAAGAAGACCATTTTAGTAGGTTTGTTGATTTGGTGGCAGGAAATACAAAGACTCCTATATCTTGTTTTCTATTTTGACTATGTAACAGACACTAAATTTGGCATAAGGGGAGAGAGTAGTGGGAGTATGAGGGTTGAGGAGATGGGAGAAGGTTTGGAATATATTTCTTGAAGTCTGAGATACTTTTTAAAAAAATTAATATTAATGAAATTTGGAGAAGAAAATTATTTCTTATAATTGTATATGATTAGTATGATTATGTTTTCTCTTCCAAACATTTTATTATTGGAAGAAGCATCAATGATGATGTCTTAGAGAATTATGGAAGTATGGAAGTATGGTAACAACTGAGGGTGAGGAAGTTGACTAGAAAAATATTGTAAGATTGTTGAGCTATGTTGAAGGCACAACTGAGGCAAGTAATCATTAATTTGGAGCAATACAATCTTCCCGACTACATGATTTTTCTCCAGCAATCATTTGCCCAAGTTGCAAACACAGAGAATGGGATACGGAGTTCTTGCCGGTTTTTGTCAAGTGAGTTCACAAGAAGTCAGAGGACAAAGGAAGTTAGGGAATACTTACTTTTTGACTTACACATATTTTACTGATTTTAAAATAAGATGATGAATAGCGAACAAGCATATGAAAAGACATGCAACATCATTAATCCTTGGAGAAATGTAAGTCAAAACTACCTCATACCCATTAGGATGGCCACTATCAAAACAGTAAAAAAAATAAGCATTAGCAAGAATTTGGAGAAATTGCAATAGTTGGGCACTGTTAGTGGGAAAGTAAAATGGTATGGCTGCTATGGAAAACAGTATGGGAGATTCCTCAAAAAATAAAAATAGAATTCCTATACGACCTAGCAATCTCTCTTTCTGGGTATATATCCAAAAGAATTGGAAAAAAAGATTTCAAGGAAATACTTGCACAAACATGTTCATTGCAGCATTATTCTCAACAGAAAAGAGGTAGAAGCAACCCAAATGTTCATTGACAGATAAATGGCTAAAGAAAGGTAGTATATACATAGATGGAATGCTATTCAGCCTTAAAAAAGAAGGAAATCTTGTCACATGCTACAGCATGCATGAACCTTGAGAATTACACTAAGTAAAAAAAAAAAAGTCAAAAAAAGACAAATACTATATGATGATCTCACTTATATGAGGTACATAAAGCAGGCAAACTCATAGAAACAGAAAGTAGAGTGGTAGTTGCCAGGGGCTGGAGGAGGGAAAATGAGGAATTGTTCAATGAGCATAGAGTTTCAGTTTTGCAGGATATGAAAATTCTAGAAATCTGTTTCATAACAATGTGAATAAACACTACTGAACTGTGCACTTAAAAAATATTAAGACGGCTTAAAATCGTTACATTTATAGGGTTTTTTTTACCATAAGTAAATACATACATACATACATACATAAAATGATGAGTAAAGTAACACACCATGTAAAAACTACTGATTTTGAAAAAGGCTTGATTTGTTATTTCTGACCAAATTCTTTGGTCTCCTACTAAAAGCAGATTTATAGAAGCATTCATTTTCCTAGTTGCTATGTGTGTGTCTGAGTTTAGAACTCTTACATTTCTGGTGTACTTCGTGTGTGTGTGTGTGTGTGTGTGTGTGTGTGTGTGTGAAGTGGAATAAGAACTGGAAAAATTCAATTAATATCAAAGGGAGGCTCACAGATGAAGAAATAAGCTATTATTTCCATTGGAGTCAAACAGAGATCATATGCCAATTGGAAAAAAAAAAGAGATCCTTGACATAAGCTACATATGTCCCCTTAGAAGTCTGGCAAAATATTTTTTCTCCAAATATTCTGATAATGGAGGAAAAGGAAAAATAATATAGATAGTGTTTATAGCCTAATTTTTTAGAGCCTTGACTAACATTATCAGAATTTATTGGTTTGGTAAATTAAAAAATATATTTTTACTTAATTCCATAAAGTTTTTTAATGTGTTTTGATATTATTTCAAAAAGAAAAAGGATGCAAACATTTTTTCAATGTAATGAATATATCTTTTGCTTTTCTTGTAAGAAAAATAATTTTACTCATGTATTCATTTTTTTTTCTGGTACCTAACCAAATAGTTGACTAAAGAATGGGTGTATTAGCAAAATAACCCTTCCATCACTATAGCTTACATCAGTTATCTAGAGGGAAGGAAAGTAAACTGAGATAAAGAAAAGTTGCTAGCTGGCAAGAAATCATTAATATTGGGGCACCTGGGTGGGTGAGTCATTAAGCGTCTGCCTTCAGCTCATGTCATGATCCCAGGATTTTGCATTGCGCTCCCTGCTCGGTGGGAAGCCTGCTTCTCCCTCTCCCACTCCCCCTGCTTGTGTTCCCTCTCTCGCTGTGTCTCTCTTTGTCAAATAAATAAATAAACAAATAATCTTAAATATATATATATGTGTGTCATTAATACTAAGACCACTTCCAGGCTTAGAGTTTAAAATAAACAGATTATGTATGAGATTTTATCACAGTTCAGCTGTATCAAATATAAGAAAGCTGTGTGTATATGGAAATTTATCTTATTTCATAAACCATACCTGTGTAAAATATGTCACTGTGTGCAAAAAGATGAATAAGCCTATCATTAGACACACTTAGAACTGAGGTGCTAGATTACTTAAGGAAAAAGCCTTTGAGAACAAATAAGTGAAGAGAGATCTAAAGAAGTTCATAAAAGAGAAATTAGGGTTAAATGTTAGGTTTCAAGGTACTGGAATGAAGTTCTATGGTGATTTAAAAGTGATTTCTCTCTAAATGTTGGTATAACTGTAAATTACTTCCTATTTATATTTCACTTCAATTACCACTTGTGTATGAAGGTGAGAGAAACATTTGTTCCAGGTTGGCTCTCATTTTCCTTGAGTCGAGTTTGATTCAACCCCAACTTTGGACAATCAGGTAACAGCTGGATGCATAGTACACTAACTTAGTGGAACACAGCAAGCCACTGGGGAAGAGTAACATGCAAGATGTCCATACCTCACAAGTTTTTCTGTTTAGTTCTATTTGGCCCAGACTCTGTCTCAAAAGTGCTAATGTACAGTTCTCCCCAGGGTCTGTACAAATAAACACAACAAAAGAAGCCAAAGTCTCTGGCATCACTACATTCTGTGCAAAGTCTGCAATAGCTTCTCTACCTGGAAGTTCAGATGACAATGTAACTCTGCCCATGTCACCATAATTTGAATTCTTATGTTCCTTCTTTTTAGCTTCTTCTTTCATGCTCCCTTCTCATGTTTTTTCCCCTTATATCTTCTGTAATATTTATTTATTCATTAAGAATTTAACATATCAGTTTAACTGTGCTATTATTTTTCTTAGCATTATTTTGCTACTGCTTTTGTTAAAATGTTGCGCAAGTTCTGAGTATTTTTAGTGCATAATTTTGCAAAACGAGAAGTTTTTCAAGAATGGATGTATATAGTTGTAGCAGAAATCCAAGTATAGTATTCATGAGGCAGTAAGGACTAATCCAGAGCTTCCTGGTCCAGATTTAGCTCTGCCTGTCTTTGAAGAGTTCTGTGATACTAGACTCTTATGAATTCCCTCTTCCACTACATGAGAATAGTCTTGTTAATGTCAAGATATAATATCACTACCATATACAACCAAGAAATGCCCCAATAGGACCAGGACATAGTCACAAAGGGCCTACAATCTACAGATGGTCAGAAATGCTGATTTCTTTTTTTTTTAGAAATGCAAATTTCTAACCAGAAATAAGGAGGTTCCTTAACAAAAGTTAGTTATCTCTTAATATAGTGTAATCACACTGGATAGAGAAATTTTAACAAAATTGCATGTGTTGAATTAGACTGAATCTGGAAGACAGGAATCCAATATATGATAACATTTACTAAAAAGAGGTACAAAAAACTATAAGAACTTTGTCAAACTTCTTAATCTTGGTGACTTGTCTGCATTTTTAATCACCTTATCTGGTTATCTTAGAAATGGCAGTAAAACCCTTACTATATCCACTTACTGAGGCTTTTCGGTGTGCCTACCACTGTGCTAGGTGTTTTAAATATATTGTGTCATGTAATTTTCATAATCCCAATAGGTATACATAGTCTTCATCATGGAGGAAAATAAAGATCAGAGAGATTGACAGTCACGGAGCTACTAAGTGGTAGGGACAAGACTTAAATACTTGATTCAGTATGCCATAATCTTTTTAATGCCACAGAGATCTATGGAGTACATAGAACTAGTGGAAAGCTAGTTAAAAAAAGGAGAGAGAACTCAGGTCTTACCCTAGATCTATTAAATCTAAATCTCTCTACTGACTATCAATGTTTTCCACATTTCAAACTCTGTAGTCCAAATTACAGTGGAAGCTAGTGTGTTTGTCTTAGATATTTACAATCATTTCTACAGGTAATCTCATAGGTTGTAAGGTAGCTTCCCTTGAATTATGTACCTACCCTCATGTGATCAGTAATACTAGAATGCAATTCAAAGCAGCTTCCCTGAGCAGGGCTTGAGTTAAAAGAGGACAAGCAGGTATGGCAACCAGTATGATTTTATGTCCAATATATTTCCCTTCTTGGGTGTCATGCATGAAACATCTCCTTATAATTCCAAAGATGATCTATCACATGAAAAACTATAAATGTATTCAAACTGTCCTTAATAGACAGGAATAACTACTCTATCCAAAAGTGATATTAAAGTGTTTAGTATAAGAAATAATGTCCCCCACCCCTGCAAAAGATATATTCACTTTCTAATCCCCAGAACCTGTAAATACTATTTTATATGGCCAAAGAGTGAATATTACCTTATATGGCAAAAGATATGATTTAGTTAAAGAACTTCAGGGGATGAGATTTTCCTGGATTATGTGAATGAGCCCTAACTACAACACCATGTATTCTTATGAGGGAAAGGCAGAGGGAGATTAGAAAAACACAGAGGAGAAGGCAATTTGAAGAAAGTCAGTTTGGAGTGATGTGGCCACCAGCCAAGGAATGGCAGGCAGCCACCAGAAGCTAAAAGAGGCAAAGAATCAGTTCTCCCCCAGAGCTTCTGGAGGGAGTATGACCCTGCCAACACCTTGATTTTGCATTTCTGATCTCCAGAACCTTGAGAGACTAAATGTATGTTGTTTTAAGCTACCAAAGTTGTGGGGATTTGTTACGGCAGCCACTCTAAACTAATATACGGGTAATTTTCAAATTTGTTTTTTTCCTTTCAGTTCAAAATCTCCAGGTATTTCATATTAGCCCTCTAGTCCTTTGGGGACCTATTCAGGTCTTCCTTGCCATTCTTTAGTCTTTGGACTAAATTCTAAGTGTAAGTACCACAAATACCATTTCCTATTGATCAATGGTTTACAAGTATTAGTGGCAGAATATCCAAAGAGGCTTATAACTTGTATAGATTCTTGGGCCCCACCAAAGAAGTTAGGGTAGAATCTAAAAAACTAAATTTTGACAAGTAGCTCAGATTATTTTGATGGGCCTTGGTCTACATTTTGAAAACCAATTATGTATAACAGGGGAGGAAACATGAAACATTAGTGCATCAAGTAGAGTTAGGTTTAGCTGTGATTGACAGAAAATCACTAATGTAGACCCCTTTTAAAAGTTAGAAGTTTAGGGGTGCCTGAGTGGCTCAGATGGTTAAGCATCTGCCTTCGGCTCAGGTCATGATCCCAGCATCCTGGAATCGAGCCCCAAGTCCCGGGATCGAGCCCCGAGTTGGGCACCCTGCTCAGCAGGGAGTCTGCTTCTCCTTCTCCCTCTGCTCCTCCTCTCAACTTGTGCTCTCTCTCTCCTCTCTCTCTCCCTCTCTCTCTCTCCCCCAAATAATTTTTTTTAAATATATTTTTTTTTAAGTTCGAAGTTTATTTCTCTCATACATAAAAAATAATCAGAGGTAGGCAATCCAAGGCTCTCATAGCCCTCCATTATGTAAGTAATTCAGGCTTCTTCTAAATTGTTTCTCCTTCTATCTTACTGTTGCTCCATCCTTGTGAATCTAAGATGGCTGCTTGAATGCCAGCCATTATGTCCACATTTGTCTTGTAGGAAATTACCTTGATGCAACAGTAACTTCTAAATACACTACTATGTAAGCTATCACAGAGGTCATAGAACAAAAAAACCTGCAGACCAAATAAGATGCTTGAATTATGTGGTTTAGTAAGTCAATTTAAAACACAGAATGAGAAACAAGAAAAAAAAGATGGGATAACACATTAACACATTTAGGGTAGGATGCAAATGGGATGGAAGGACCACACTACCTAAATCCTAGGTTACGCAATGTTCATATAACCTTTCTCTCTGCCACATGTCTTCCTCTTTAATGATGTGATTATGTGGAGTGGAACTGGGATTTGAGCAAGGGAATATAGCAGGCAGGACCAACACTCATTTGCTCTATCAGCAGGAGGCAAGGGTGAGTATGCCTGGCTACAAATGTAGTTCCCTAATTAGTCTTCTGAACAACTATGGGTATTATCTGTTTTCAGGATGGAACATGTGTGAGGCCAGAATGGGACCATGATGAATATCACCATTGAGTTGCTATGTTAGTTTCCTATTATTGCATTACAGATTACCACAAATTTGGCAGCATAAACAATACCCATTTTCTACTCATAGTTCTGTAGGTTTGAAGTCTGGCATTGCTTGACTAAGTTCTCTGCTCAAGGTATCACAATGTTGACATCAAGGTTCAGGTGGGTTGAGTTCTTATCTGAGCCTTCATGGAAAAATCCACTTCCAGCTTCATTCTTCTTGACAGAATTCAGTTCCTTGAAGCTGCAGGATGAAGTCTCCATTTCCTCACTGGTTATCAGCTAGAGTTGCTCTTGGCTCCTAGAGGTTGCTCATATTCTTTGCCATGTGGCCTCCTCCATCTTCAAGGCAGGAATGGGGCATCAACTCCTCTTGCTTTGAATTTCTGGCTTTCTGTCTCTGATTTCTAGACCCAGGTTTAAAGTGCTTTTGTAGTTTGGTCAGGCCCACCTGGATAGTCTCCCTATATTAAGGTCAGCTGATTTGGGACCTTAAATATGTCTGCAAAATCCCATCACAACACTACCTAAATTAAAATTTGATGCACAACGAAAAGAAAATGTGTATATACTAGGGGCCGAAAATTTGGAGGGCCATTTTACAATTCTGCCTACCACAGTAGCCAACTTGGTGATGGCATAGCTGCAGCCTAGGACAACTATCTGTACCTTGTGACTTGATCTTTCTACCCCTTTCTACCTATAAATAACATTCTTGTTTGTCTTATCATATACTCCATTTATTATGTATAACTTTAACATGTCTTACAAGTTATTAACTTACTTAAAATCTATACTGTATGAATTCTGCCTGTGTCTCACAAGCTATTTGCTTGCACCTTATCTATAGTTAACACATTCTACGAGTTTCATTAATATTTCATAAGTTACTACCTTACCTGGTATCTAGGCTTACTACTTCTTATGAGTTTCAAATGTTTCATTCATATGTTTTATCCTGTACAGAAGAATTGAATATGCTCAAATAATTCAGTGGAACATAATATTTCAGTCAGCAAGAAAAAGAAGGAAGTGAAAATATTATGTCCCTCCTGTACCCCGCTTAAGGACTTTCACTAATATATTGTTTCTGCTTCTGTTCTACTGGTTAGAACTTAATCACATGAACATACCTAGCTTAAAAAGAGATAAGGAAAAGCAGTCTTTATTTTGAGTAGTCCTGTGCCTAGAAAAAACTGAGCGTTTTATTACAAAGGAAGAAAGGAGAAACAGATGATAGGGGACAATCAGTAACGTCTATGACAATTAGTAAAAAAACAAAATAGCAATAATAATAAATTTAATGTAGAGACTATGGCTAAAGCCCTCATGTCGGCAACTGATCATGAGGCAGTAGCTAGTATTTACGATATATGACTTACCTCTCTCTTTACCTAGACTGTGTTCCTTGCCTTCTGCAGCACTTAAGCATATACAATTCTACTCCTCCCATCCCTCGCCTCCCTTGCCTAGTCATCCAACCCCCAGTGGAGTGCTCAAACCTTCAATTTTGAGGGCAAAGAATCATTTGTGATCCTTCCTGTACATGTCTCTGGTACTCTGATATTTCTAGATAATAGTAAAAGGAGTTCTCTAGGATTCTTGCTGTACTCTTCATTTCTCCTTTATAATCATGATCCATCACCCAGCTATAGTCATTAATTACCTCCTTTCCTGCCTCTTGCTTCGGTGGCATAAGGAGGCTTTTTACTTCAAACTTATTTCCACAATTACCATATCCCATCTTTTCCTTGGTTTCTAAGGCTTGAGGCTGAAAGGTCTATCATTTCCAGTTCAGTATACAAAAATTCTGAAAGTGGATTATTAGGTCCGATCATGAGAAGTGCCACTCAAGTACACTGCCAGTTTCCTAGAATCCTATTCTTTACTATGGGAGAGAAAGTATCATTGCTGGTCACTGGTGCAGAACATACATCACAGTCTGCAAGACAGGACTCTAACTTTGCAAAATGAGGTTCCCAGTCTGATACCCTGTTTGGATTTTCAATAAAATATTCTACTTTTTTAAAGGACAACTTGTTGGCACAGGAAAGTATGATAATGACAAATACTCTAGGCTTCAGCTTCATTTCTTTTTCTATAAAGAATGGTCTGAGGTAATGGGGATGGAATGTCATAGTGATGTATAACACATCCAATAAGTTTATAGATTATGGCACTATAACCATGAAAATGAGTACACAACCAAGGGGATTCTAGGTAAGAATAAAACATTGTCATCTACAAGTCAGGAAGAGCCCAGTGAAGATGATTTCCAGTCAGGTAGCTAGCTTTCCCCTTTAAGTATGGATGAGCTCTCTGTGTTTTCCTCTTGTCAATGATCACTATGGCTTGCCAGTTAGAATTTAGCAATGTTAGTAAATGAGTTAGCCTTGGTGAAACAAAGTCCAGATGATAAACTCATGATGGCTTCCTTCACTGCCACCATTGCTGCTTTGCTCATGGGTCCACTGAGAAAGAACAAGGCCAAGGATAATCAACAACCACAATATGGGTCATACCATCCATCTAACTAATGAGCCATCATGTTTTAAGCAAGGACTATATGAAACCTCAGGATGAATTCAGAATCAGGTTGAGCCAACTGTGCAATAAATTCATAGCAGAATTCCAACTCTCATATAATATCGCTAATCCCATATTCTGACCAGTGGAATTAGTTATATTCTGGATCCTAAGGACTTATGTTAGGTCACAATCAGCATCAAATTATTCACAAAAAGTTTTGCTATTTGCTTTCTCCCAGTGTGTGATGTTATATCATCCTTTCTATGGGGTTTCTCATCCCCCATTCATTCAGATAGTCTACTTTTATGAACTTATTTAAGTCAGAGAAATGCCTAAGAATCTGTTATTCTATTATGGTAGTTTAAACCATTCTCTGTTAAGTCCACTGTTTTTCTGAAATATATGTTAAGCAATGTCTTAGCTGGTTGTTGAATTTTTCTCGCAAATCCCACTGTACTGAAGCTAAAACCATTGATACCCAGAATGAGGCATCTTTTGGCAGCACTCATATTACAGTGCCTAATTATCTGCTGCTTTTCTTTTAATCTCTGCAACTTCTGTGAATGGATCACTACACTCATTTTATTCTCTTAATAGTTGCCACGTGGGCTAAGCCAGCCCCATACCCTTTCAATACTATAGTTACCAATAATTCTATTTTGGTTTCTACCTTCGTACCAGTTGGTGTGGAAAACTAGCTTTCATTCCCTATTCTCAAAATATGTGCTAATGACCATGCGTAAGAATTCCTTGAGAGGTGTAGGTAAAAGTACAGATTCTTGAGCTAATCTCAGTTCTGTAGACTAGTTCAGAGTATCTGAGTACAAATCCAGGAATCTTCATTTTAATAAGTTTCTTGAGTAAGTCTTATGTAAAATAACAACCACTGGTAAAGAAAGTGAGGCAAAAAGGGTTAATGTAGGGACGCCTGGGTGGCTCAGCCAGTTAAGCATTTGCCTTCAGCTCAGGTCATGATCCAAGGGCCCTGGGATCAAGTCCCACATCGGGCTCCCTGCTCAGCAGGGAGCCTGCTTCTCCCTCTGCCCACCACTTCCCCTGCTTGTGTGCGTACTTGCTCTTGCGCACTTGGTCTCGCGCACTGTCTCTCACAAATAAATAAAATCTTAAAAAAAAAAAAGGGTCGGGGCACCTGGGTGGCTCAGTCGTTAAGCAACTGCCTTCGGCTCAGGTCATGATCCCAGGGTCCTGGGATCAAGCCCCGCATCAGGCTCCCTGCTCAGCGGGAAGCCTTCTTCTCCCTCTCCTACTCACCCTGCTTGTGTTTCCTCTCTCATTGTGTTTCTCTCTGTCAAATAAATAAATAAAATCTTTAAATAAATAAATAAAAAGTGTCAATGTACAAGATCACAGAGTTAGAAGGAGCTGCCCTCTTAACCACTATTCTATGCTGAAAGACATAGGGTCTTGGGATAGACCAGAGAGTAAATACCTCAAGACATTTAACTAAGTTGTAATTGAAAGAAAGAGCTAAAAGTAAGTTTTGCATATGATACAGGTATAAGTAGATGTAAAAAATTATTCATGTTTATTTGTGGAGAGGCATGGAGTGTAGGAGTTGTATTAGAACCTGATCTGCTTCAAACTCCATTTTTCCATTTTTAGAAACTTAGCTAGAAGTGTTTCTATTAAAGAAACATTAGCATTTATCTGCTTAAAAGGAAATTAAAGGTGCTAGAATTCTTGTCTTTGCTAATATATTAAGGGAAAAGGGGCACCTGGGTGGCTTAGTCAGTTAAGTGTTAGACTCTTGATTTCAGCTCAGGTCATGATCTCAGGGTCGTGAGATCAAGCTCTGTGTCAGGCTCCATGCTCAGTGTGGAGTCTGCTTAAGATTTTCTCTCCCCGCTACCCTCTTGCACACTCTAAATAAATAAATAAATAAATAAATAAATAAATAAATAAATAAATAAATAAAAATATTTTAAAAGAATTAATTAAGGGAAAATTCTCAGTGAAAGTAATTTTAGATGACCTACAGGCTCCACCTGTCTTGGGATCTCAGCAATCTGCAAAAATGTGGCAGAAGTTACTAAGAAATAAACAAAAATCTACAAAGGAACTAAATTTGATCTAATTTTTTTTCATACTTCACTTTGATTTTCTTTCCTGTTAAGAAAAAATTATCCCAAACTTGGAACTAAAGCGAAAGGTTGATTGCATGTCCTTTCAGTGTCACACTTCATCCTGTTAACAGGTTCTCTCTAGTTCTAGGATTTTTTAACTACCACAGCTTAAGACCGTAAAGGTACATATCGCCTTATAGATTATTTTTTTTCTGGAAGAGATGCAAATAATTAATGTTCTATAGAAAAGAAGTTGTATTATATATGAGAATATATAATATTATAATACTATAATAGTATTATAATTATAGTATTATTGACCAGTAAGATTTTAACCACTTTTGTCTCAAATTTATTTCAGTATGTCTTTCCTGATTTTATTATATAGTCCTTAATTTCTCTAATTCTCCTCTAAATCAACTTTACAGTTCTGCTATTTCCTTCATTGATGAAACAAACAAATTGTTGATGGTATCATTCTATGTATGTTTGAGTCATTTTTAAGATTTTAGAAATAAAATTATACTTTGTTACAAAAATTATTCCACCTAGATGCCAAGGTGGACTCACACATTAGAGCCAGTGAAAACTACCCTGCTTAAGAAGCGTACCTCATGGGTTATTTAAGGCATTTCCCTTTTTGATCTTCAGAGTGAATTCCAGGCAGCAATATAATTTTACCTTCACTAACTCACCTGCATCTCCCTCTGTTTTTTCTTTTTTCCTCTTACTCTGTGATTTGTTTTTGTTTCTGGTTCTTGGCCAAGTTTGGTTTCAGTTCTGGTTTGCATATTAGCTGATAAATTATTTCCCTTTGGTAGAAGCAATGATTGGAAATCTGGTTTTATGATCTGACCATTTGGTGATCTCTATTGACTTGATAAGAATCTATTCTCTGTTGAATTGGATATGGCAGAGAATTTGGTTTATGGATCTTTTTTCCTTGGCTCATTTATCTAACAATTTGTGAATTCAAATGAATTAAGCAAATATACTGTGTCCAGTAGAAAGAAAACTTGTCTTTGGGCTGGTGAGTTTTTATGTCTGAGTTTACTTTTTACCCATAGGTAAGGTTGTAGAACTAAATCTGCAAGCTCTCAGTATATCTTTGTGTCTGTAATTTAAAATAGCCTATACATTCCACTGCTTGAGTAGGAAATAATATTCTACCTTCAGAGTATATGAATGAATTTGATTATAAAATCTCTCAAGGTAAAGGAGCTCCAATTTGGTTGGTTTATAGAGACTAAAAAAAGCTTGCAATTCATAAAGAAACCCAAGAATTCTAGGGAAAAACCCCTGAATTTCTAATACTCTAAATGTGCTGGTGTTCTAAGAAGAAACAAATCTTCTCATAAAACTCCTAGCTCAGATGCACTTTTATATAAAAATCCAAGTTCATGAAACTATAGTGAATCCTTGGACAAATGGGACCAGTTTGACAGTTTTGCTTTTTAGTTTTTGTGTGTTTTTTTTAAAAGATTTATTTATTTATTTAAGAGAGAGAAAGCGAGCAGGGGGAGGGGCCTAGGCAGAGGGAGACAAGCAGACTCCCCATTCAGCAGGGAGCCTGACGCAGGGCTAGATCCCAGGATCCTGAGATCATGACCTGAGCCAAAATCAAGAGATGAATGCCCAACCAACTGAACCACCCATGTGCCCAACAGTTTTAGTTTTAAAAGAACTTTGGTTTTTTTATTTAGTCAGTGGCGAGCATAATAAAACATTTAAGATTATGAAATATGTAAAATTAGATATTTAACTAAATTGAATTATAATTCTGACAAACTCTTTCATATCAACAGTAATTGTATTCCATAGCATGTCAACTTAAAAAAATCCCCAAGATCCTTAGTTAACTTAGTATTATTTGATTAATGGTTCATCCTTGATTACCTGAATAATTCCCAAATGTGATAGAATACTGAAGCATTGGTCATTAAATATAATCTATACTTTTGCTTCTTAGGTTTATATGTAATTAAACAGATAGAAATGTTCATTTTTGCCATTTTAAGAAAGTGCTAAAATAATGTGTGTATGTGATTATGAAGGTCATCATAAATATGCTTCACTGATGTGCTAAAATGCTTACATGTAACAGGTACTAATATCCTACCTCTTGGTTCTCTCTGTGAAATAGCAGTTAGTCGATTTGTTTAAAATGCATATGTAATATGGGGAATTAAGACTACAGGTAGTCCCTACTTTAAGCAGGTCTGACATGCATGAATTTTAGTTATTTCATTTTATCATACGTATCATTTTATAATTCTACTTACTGTGAAATAATAGAAAATATATATTGGTCTCTGCCTCCCAGTTCCTGGCACAGGTCTTCTGAAACTCTTGTAATTTCCTGAGTAAGAGGGATGTCTTTCATTCTAATCGGTGGGCTCCTGGATGGCCCCTGGATGAAGGTTGGTCACTGGAAAGACCAAGCTATGGTTAGAAGCTTGGAACTTCAGCCTTGCTCCCTCCCCTGCCCCCAATGCTCTTAAGAAGGGAAAAGGGCTGAAAATGGAGTTAGTGATCAATAATGCCCATGTGATGAAGCCTCCATAAAAATCACAGTAGTAAGATGGAGAGCTTCCAGGTTGATGAACATTTCCATGTACTAGGAGGGTAACACACCCCAACTCTCTGGGGACAGAAGCTACTGTGTTCCCACCCCTTCAGATCTTGCCCTATGTATCTCTTCATCTGGCTGTTCATCTGTATTTTTTATCATGTCCTTTAATAATTAAAAAAAATAACGTTGGTAAACGTTAAGTGTTTCCATGAGTTCTTGAGAACTGTTGTAGCAAATAATCAAATCCAAGGGGAATGAAGTCATGGAAACCTCTGATTTGTAGCCAAGTCAGACAGAAGTTGTGGATAACCTGGGAACCTACTACTTGCTATTAGCATCTGAAGTTGGGAGCAGTCTTGTGGGACTCCGCCCTTAGCTTGTGGGATGTTACGCCATCTCCAGGCAGATAGTGTCAGAATTGAATTAAATTGTCAGACAGCTAGCTGGTGTTGCAGATTTGCTTAGTATGGGGAAAAAACTCATACATCTGGTGATCAGAAGTGTTCTCTAAGAAAGGAGAGGAGAAAGACGCAGTAGGAAAAACGTAGGTTTTTCCAAAATAGTTACCATGTGTATTGGTGTCATAGGTCTACTGTAACAAAGAACTATAAACTAAGTGGTTTAAAACAACAGAAATTTATTTTCTCAGAGTTCTGGAGGCTAGAAATCTGGTCTTGGCAGAGGTTCCTTGTCTCTTCCTGCTTCTGGTAACCCCAGGTGTTCCTTGCCTTATAGCTACATAACTCCAATCTCTGCCTCCATTTCACATGTTGTTCTTATCCTATCTTCATTGTCTTCTTATAAGAACACCAGTCATATTGTGGCATCTGGGTGGCTCAGTGGGTTAAACATCTCCCTTTGGCTCAGGTCATGATCCCAGGGTCCTGGGATCAAGCCCCACGTTGGGCTCGGCAGGGAGTCTGCTTCTTCCTTTCCCTCTGCCTCTCCCCCTGCTTGTGCGCGCTCTTTCCCCCCCCCAAATAAAGAAATAAAATCTTTAAAAAAAAAAAAGAATACCACTCATATTGAATTAATGGCCCACCCTATTCCAGTATAACCTCATCTTAACTAATTATGTCTGCAATAACTCTATTTCCAAATAAGGTCAAATTCTAAGGTATGAGGGGTTGACTTCAAATTGTTTTTCAGGGTCACCATTCAAGCCCAAACACCATGGGTTAATTAAATAGCACCAGTTCCCCAACAACATGTTTCAAATTTCACTTACCATGGTATATTAACTGTGAGTAATTGCATAGAGTAAAAACTTTGCTGATAGGTCTTGTTAAAAACAAGACAACAACAGGTCCAACATGGAGTCACTTATGCTAAGCCCCAGGTCACCAAACTGAGACTGAATTACAGTTTTCTGCTTTCCCAGAAATGGAATTTTAAACCAGTTGGTCAGGAAGGACCTGATTAACACTAGTTAAGTAATCTGCCTGGTTGACTCCTACCATCCCCTAAATGAAAGTAACCTTGTCATAACCAACCCACTTTTTTGCCTAGTATAACTTCCTTATTCCTCTTCCTTATGTCTATAAAAGTCTTTCATTTTTGTACAGCCCCTTGGAGCTCCTTTCTATCTACTAGATTGAATACTGCTCAATATGAATTGATTTTTGCTCAGATAAACTCAAAATGTGTAAAATGCCTCAGTTTATCTTTTAATAGTTTTCAGTACAAAAATCACTGTGTAAATAGCAGATATAAATCATGATCAGTAGGCTCTGGTCACGTCACTTCTTTTAAAGTCTGTTGGTGATCGATCAGCATGCCTATCACAGAAGCAATTGTGGTAAACACCTAACACCCCTAGTACTAAAGCAACAAAGGGAAGAGATTGGAATTGATAAAACCTAGAAATTTAGAGGAGAGGTCCTATGGAGCTAAAAATCTAGCCAGAGTTGCTGAAGGGGTACCACTCAGCTCGTGCTGGTGTCTCCGAGGATACTGGAAGCACGTTAAAATTCATCCTGCCACTGTTGGGAAAACTGCACACCAGATTCAGTTGCTACTATGAGAAGGAACTGCTGCTGCTAGTATGAAGAAGCATTGCTGGGGTGATCTAAGAATCGCAATTAGACAGGAAGCAGACGGGAAGGGGCAAATAGTTTTTTCTTCCTCTAGACTTGCAGTTTCCTTCTAACATCCTCTATTAACAGAGCCTAAAATGGAGCCATCTGGCAAAGCAAGATGTTTGAAGAATCCTGGCTTTAGCATCCACAAAGCAAAATATAGAAAGGTTTGGGACTGGAATACAATAACTTAATAACTGGCATGCTATTCAAGGAGCAATAGTGGCAGAGAAATAGAACCAGATATTAATGCGATGTGTTTTGTTTTGTTTTTTTTTAAAGATTTTATTTATTTATTTGACAGAGAGAGACAAAGCGAGAGAAGGAACACAAGCAGGGGGAGCGGGAGAGGGAGAAGCAGGCTTCCTGCTGAGCAGGGAGCCCGATGTGGGGCTCGATCCCAGAACCCTGGGATCATGACCTGAGCCAAAGGCAGCTGCTTAATGACTGAGCCACCCAGGCGCCCGGGATGTGTTTTATTTATCATGGGAAATTGATAATTGTTTTGTCCTAATGTCTCTGGTTGATCAAGAATGTGAAAAGAGATCTAACGATGAAACTTACATGGTTACAAAAAATGGTAAATGCTATGCAGGATAGGAACTTTATTTGATGTAGTTTCTAAAACTGCAATATCTGAAAATAAGGAATGAGTCTGAAAAATGGTAATAAATATATTGAAGAAAAAGTTCTGCAAAGTTTGCTCAGTTTCGATTGACTTATCATAAGTAAAAATTTAAAAGGAGCTTGTTAATCATTTCCTGCCAAATATTAATGAAAACAGAATTTGGCTTTCTTTCTATTAAAATGACAAAGATTATCCTTGGCAGGTGTTATTTAAATTTAAAAAAATTTTTAAGATTTTATTTTATTATTACAATTTTTTAAATTAGGCTCCATGCCCAGCACAGAGCCCAACACGGGGCTCCAACTCACAACTGTGAGGTCAAGACATGAGCTGAGATCAAGAGTCAGACACCTGGGGCCCATGGGTGGCTCAGTCATTAAGCCTGCAACTCTTGGTTTTGGCTCAGGCCATGATCTCATGGGTCATGGGATCAGGCGCTGCACTCAGCTAGAGGCTGCTTAAAGATTCTCTCCCTCTGCCCCTCCCCACCCCCACTTCATTCTCTCTCTCTCAAATAAATAAATCTTTTTTTAAAAAAAAGACTCAGATGCTAAACCAACTGAGCCACCCAAGCAACCCTTAAAGATTTTATTTTTAAGTATGGGGCTTGAGCTTACAACCCTGAGATCGAAAGTTATAGGCTCTACCAACTGAGCCAGTCAGGTGCCCCATAAAAAAAAATTTTTTTTAATTGTCACAAATTGTGACACATAAAATTTACTATCTTAACAATTTATAAGTGTATAGTTCAATAATGTTAAATATATTCATAGTCACAATCTCCATAACTTTTTCATCATGCAAAACTGAAACTCTACACATTCATTTCCCCTTCTTCTCAGCTCCTGTCAACCACCATTCTAATTACTGTTTCCACAAGTTTGACCTCATGTAAGTATTTGTCTTTTTCTAACTGGCTTATTCCACTTAGCATAATGTTCTCAAGGTTCATCCATGTTGTAACATATGTCAGAATTCCCTTCCTTTTTCAAACTGAATAATATTTCATTATATATATGTGTGTATGTGTATATATAGATGTAAAAAATAATACATAATAATGTGTATATGTTTATTATACACACACATACCACATTTTGTTTATAAATTCCTTCACTGAGAAACATTTAGGTTGCCTCTACCTTTTGGCTATTGTAAATAATGTGCTATGAACATGGGTGTACAAATATCTCTTTGAGACCCTGCTTTCAATTCTTTTGGATATATACCTAGAAGTGGTATTGCTGAGTCATAGAGCAACTCTATTTTTAATTTTCTAAGGAACCACCATATTGTTTTCCATTGCACCCACACCATTTTACATCCCCACCAACAGTACACAAGAGTTCTGATTTCTTCAAATCCTTTGCCAAGGCTGGTTATTTTCTGGTTTTTGTTTGTCTTTAATAGCAACCATCCTAATGGGTGTAAAATGATATCTCAGTGGTTTTCATTTTTTATTCTCATTTTTCTAATGATTAGTGATGTTGAGCATTTCTTCATACACTTGTTGGCCATTTGTATATCTTTGGAGAAAGAAGTCCTTTGCCTATTTTTTAATTGGGTTATTTGTTTTGTTGTTGTTGAATTGTAGGTATTCTTTATACAGTCTGGATATTTACCCCTTATCAAATAATATGATTTGCAAATATTTTCTCCCATTCCATTGGTTGCCTTTTCATTCTGTTGATTGTTTCCTTTGGTACACGGAAGTGTTAAATTTTGATATAGTACAATTTATTTTTTCTTTTGTTATCTGTGCTTTTTATGTATATCCATGAAGTTATTGCCAAATCCAATGTCATGAAACTTCTCTCCTATATTTTCTTCTAAGAGTTTTATAGTTTTAGCTCTCTGATTTTTTATCTTTTTTGAGTTTTTTTCTGTATGGTGTAAGGTAAGCATCAAACTTCATTCTTTTTCATGTGGATGATCAGTTTTCTCAACACATTTGTGGAAAAGACTGTCCTTTCCCTAGGCTTGGCATCTTTGTCAAAAAAATCATTTGAGCATATGTGTGAGGGTTTATTTTTAGGATCTCTATCTATTCCATTGGTCTATGTGCCTGTCTTTAGGCTAGTGCCATACTGTTTGGATTACCATAGTTTTGTAATAAGTTTTGAAATCAGGAAGTGTGAGTCCTCCAACTTTGTTCTTCTTTTTCAAGATTGTTTTAGCCATTTGAGGTCCCTTAAAATTCCATGTGAATTTTCGGATGCATTTTTCTATTTCTACAAAAATAAAATGTTATTTTTTACCTTCTGCCAGATAGAAAAGATTTATTATCTCATCAAAATAATGTTCTGTGCTTTGTGCTGTATTTAATTATTTTTTAGTGTCTCATTTCTGAAAAAGCTGAGGTTGCATGCAATTGTTACCCTCTGCTACTTTATTCTAAATTACCTTACTGATGATTTAACTAATAGCTATAATCTTTCATTGTTTTGTGGCACCTACGATCCTACCTTAATCAAGTGACCATATCTCTAATAGTTCGTTATTTTTATTTTTTCTTCCAAGATTAGAGCCTAAATTCAGGGAAAAAACTCAAGATGTCTTTTACACTTACATTGTATCAGGGGCTTCCCAAAGTGTCCCTTGGCAAGCACAAAGATTTGTTCTTTTACCTTATTCGAAGAGAAACCTAAAAATGTTTTGTATGCTGTATTTTGTAATTATTTCAACACTATTTTAAGACATGCCTAGGAAAAACCTCCCAATGATACAGAAGTGTAACTTTTTCTTGTTAATTTTGTTTTTCATTTTTTAAATAAAAAGTATATGCATGTTTAAGGTGTACAACATGATGTTTCATATGCATATACATAATAAAATAATTAGAACAGTCAATCTAATTAACATATTAATCTCTTCACATAGTTAGTTACCTTTTTTGTGTGTGCATTTGTGTTAGGAAAACCTGAGATCTACTTTCCTAGCAAATTTCAGGTATACAGTACACTATTATTAACTATAGTCACCAATAATACATTATATCTCTCTAGAACTAATTCATCCTACATAACTAAAATTTGTAACTCTTGGCCAACATCTCCCCATTTCCCCCACTGGGGGTAACCACCATTCTTCTCTCTGCTTCTATGAATTGGACTTTAAGATTCTACATTTAGTGAGATCATGCAGCATTTTTCTTTCTGTGTCTGGCTTCTTTCTGTGTCTTAGCATAATATCCTCCAGGTTTATCCATGTTGTCACAATACTGGAAATGGCAAGATTTCCTTCTTTTTAAAGGCTGAATAATAGTCATTGTGTATATTTCTTTATCTATTCATCTGTTGATGGACACTTAGGTTGTTTCCATATTTTGGCTTTTGTGGATAATGCTTCAGTGAACATGGGGGCACACATATCTCTTTGAGATACTAATTTTATTTCCTTTATATATATACCTAGAAGAAAGATTGCTAGAGCATATGGTAGTTACATTTTTTATTTTTATTTTATTTTATTTTATTTTACTTTATTTTATTTTATTTGAGGAACCTCCATACTGTTTTCTATAATGGCTGTCCCAAGTTATATTCCCACCAACAGTGTACAAGGGTTTTCTTATCTCCACATCCTTGCCAACACTTGTGATCTTTCTGTTATCATTGCGGTTTTGGTTTGCGCTTCCCTAATGAGTAGTGATGTTGAGTACTTTTCCTTTGACTAATTTTGAAGTAAAATATTATTAATATAAATATGTTTCAGATACTATGTACACTTTATCTGGAAGAAGATTTGTCAATGTTCTCACTGCCCCTAGTATGTTCTTGCCTTCAGGAAAACATTGATCAATACTTAATGGAATTGTTATGTTGTTTATCTTATAAAGAATTTTAATCTCCATTCTGATATTATTGGCTAATATTATTAATTAGTCCGAGCCATTCAGCCTCATCATCAACATGGTATTTCTGGGGTGCCTGGGTGGCTCAGTCGGTTAAGCATCTGCCTTCTGCTCAGGTCATGATCCCAGGATCCTGGGATCGAGTGCCGCATCGGGCTCCCTGCTCAGTGGAGAGTCTGCTTCTCCCACTCCCTCTCCCCCTGCTTGTGCTCTCTCTCTCTCTCTCACTCACTGTCTCTGTCAAATAGATAAATAAAAATCTTAAAAAAAAAAACATTAAAAAATACAAAACAAAAACAAAACGAAACATGGTGGTTTCTGCTTTTCTCTCATGCCTGCCTAAGGGATTTGCCATATGCTGCAAGTACAAATTGGGTCTTTGGCAGACAGGCTCAGTCAGAGTCTCATGAATAGGATTGTACCAGGTACTCTTTTTTTTTTAATTAAATTAAAATTAATTAATTAATTAATTAATTAATTTTAATTTGTCAGAGAGAGAGAGGAAGAGCAAGCCAGGGTGGGGGGAGGGGGGAGGCAGAGGGAGAAGCAGGCTCCCCACCAAGCAAGGAGACCAGTGTGGGACTGGATTCCCAGGACCCTGAGATCATGACCTGAGCCAAAGGCAGACGCTTAACTGCTTAACCAACTGAGCCACCGAGGCATTCCTGTACCAGGTACTCTAATTATTAATGCTGCAGTGAATAGACTCATCAGTACAGACTTCTGAGCTAGCATTGTTTACACACTGTCAGACTGTACTCCAGGACTAAATTATGATTTAGTGAAGCCATGACTTTGTGAAAAGTCATGTTAATTTTATTTTTCATTTTTTAAATAAAAAGCCATGACTTTGTGAAAATCTACTAACCCAAGATCCTGTGGAACAAGATGTACATAGAACTGAGTGAACTGATGAGAAAAAACTAAGCCATGACTTTGTGAAAACCTACTAACCCAAGATCCTGTGGAACAAGATGTACATAGAACTGAGTGAACTGATGAGAAAAAACTAATGTAAGACCAAAGATCACAGGCAATCAGTTCAGAATGTTATGACAGCTAGTTGAGAACACACACATGGGCTGTAGGACTGCTCAGCCACAGGGCCCTGTCTTAGTGCCAGCCTGTGTTCTCTTTTTCTTGGCTAAGTAGGCTGTAGCCTTCTTTCTCACATTCAGATGCTGTCATGTCTCCCTTTTTTTTCAGTCTCTGAAGACAAACCTAAGACAGGGGATTTTCCTCTTTAGGAGTTCTGTTGTTAATCACTACCAGGAACTAAATTAGCATAAAAAAAATGACAGAAAAAAAGGAAGCTACAATGTTCCTACAGTAGACTAGTTTCAAACTTAGTAAATGACAAGTGGAAAACAATTACAGGATTTCTTTCCCTCTGCTTCTATCTCTGCAGTGCCCGTGAGAGGAGTGGGGAGGGTGGTTTTCCTCCTACTCTACCTCCTTACTCCAATTTAGATGTAAATGAGACCTGATGATAAAATCCTGGTGCAAGAGTGGGTATCTCTTTGGTGCAAGCGGCAATTTACATTTTTTAGAACCCCCAGAACTTTTCCTTACCGAGGCAGAATCCTTTTGCAAAATGGAGAGAATATAACCTCAAGGGAATTAGTTACCTCCTTTTGGAAAGAATGGAAGAAAAAAAATCTCAGTTGCAGTTGAAATTTGAAGTGCAAATTTTGAAAGAAAAAAAATTGAAAGTAAGAGGAGCTAAAGAGGGGCGCCTAGGTGGCTCAGTCGTTAAGCGTCTGCCTTTGCATTAGGTCATGATCCCAGCATCCTGAGATTGAGCCCCACATCAGGCTCCCTGCTCAACAGGGAGCCTGCTTCTCCCTCTCCAGCTCCCCCATGCTTGTATTCCCTCTCTTGCTATCTCTCTTTATCAAATAAATAAATAAAATCTTAAAAAAAAAAAAAGAGGAGCTAAAGAATACTGATTTTGGAAAATTTTACCCAGTGATACGAGAACTCAGTTTAAGAAATTCCTCACAAATTCAGGTGACGTTGGGTTCTGAGTATCTAACCAGAAGAGCAGTTCCTTTTGAGACAAAGGAATCTCCGTGGTTTGGAGTAAAAAAATACCTTGTTCTTCTGTGACTAAAGAAATTATTCTGATATTAAGGGATCCCTGGCTGGCTCGGATGGAAGAAGATGAGACTCTTGGTCTCAGGGTTGTGAGTTTGAGCCCCATGTTGGGTGTAGAGATTACAAAAAAGTAAATAAATAAACTTAAAAAAAAGAAATTATTCTGATATCAAATTAGGGGTACTACCTGATACCTGAACTACATGAAAACAATATTTTGTGTGATTCTATAGCAAAGTGAATTTAATATCAAGACTGCAACTTAATTACCAGGAGAGCAGTGATTTGGATCATGAAATAGGTGAAGCTTACATTTGGCATCTTCTCCTTTCTAATGCTTTTATCCCTTTCAAGTTTCTTTATTAGACAACATCTTTTATTTTCCAAGTCCTTCTTAGCTAATTTTTAGTAATGTTCTTTCTTTCTCACTTATTAATAAATTAAAAGTGAATTTTTAAACACCAAAAATACTTAAAGAGGTAAAGGAAAGACTAGTGGTGGAATTCAGGCAACATGGCAACCTGCGAAAGAGAGAGAGAAAGAGAGAGAGAGAGCTCTATCTGAATGCCCCATATTCTAGTGTGTGAGTGATCTTCCTCACTGCCACCTGTCTACAATTGCGATTGGCTCACTTACTATTTAAAGTATCGGACTTTTATTAAATTCTTATTTTCTTTTTCTCTCTTTCAAACAAAATATGACAGGATTTATCATCAGTTATTTATACCTTGACTGAAGCCTGTTCACATTATTCTACCACTCTCAGACTTAACTGCATTTATCTTTTACTTGTCATAAACCTTCATCTAACAGACCTGGACACCTAGCCTGTGACCCTGATGCAGACTTGATTTAGTAAAATAATCCTGATTAACGACAAATAAAACTAGATACTCTAATCCCAAAGGAGGACCTCCCATACTTAGCTGAGGGAGCTGGACGCCATAATCCTGAGATGGGCACCAAATGCACAGTAGATCACTTCCAATCTGCTCAGTGCTTACACAGCTGATTAACCCAGGAATCAGTAGCCAATGATACCACTCTGAGAATTTGCTTCCCTAATATGGGTAGATATAGTTTATGATCTTTTGATGTCAAAGATTATCCCATTTTTCCTCCCTAAACTTCATTTCCAAGGGCCTACTTAGAGTGCCCAATGGGTTCTGCACTTAGCAGTAACACTTTTTCACTAAATTCTCAATTTTTGTTCTCTAATTTTTTTTTTCTTTAATACCTTTGTGAAATAAAAGGTTTTATCTCTTTTCAAAGGAATTTCAGGTATCAAGGGTCGGAGAGAAGAGTATTTGAGGAGTGGAGTTAGTGAGTAGGGTAACCTTTCCATGGCCCCTGAAATGTTACTTATCTGACCCCATGACTGTATGCAGTTGAGAATCACTAGATCTTCCATTTTACCATTAGCAAAGAATTTGTCAGATTTAAAGTGCTGCTCTTTGTGTTATTAAAGCAATATTAATTTTTATTTGCTCTCCAAATAGAAAATTATACTATGAAATATACTTATTCATACCAAACATATCGCAGAGGTACAATAAATATATCATTGATCTTTGCTTTACATTTGTTGTTTAATATTCATGAAATACGCTAATAATATAAACTTAAGAACTTATAGAGAACGTGGGCTTTCTTCCTTAAAATTCCACTCCAGTTTTCTTTATGTATATAGTTTATACCCTAGGATTTCTTCAAGTTGTCATGAAGGAGCTTCGTAGTCACAATATCAGCTGAGTTTTTTGTGCTGATGATGAGAACTGAAGAATGGATGGTTAGGTTTCACTTCTACATACTAAACATAAAATGTTATTCACTGAAGGTGGGGGAAGCTATGCATGTATGGGGGCAGGAGGTACATGGGAACTCTCTGTACTTTCCACTCAATTTTGCTGCAAACCTAAAACTGCTCTAAAAAAGTCATTAAAAAAAGAAGTTATACAAGTAGGAGTGAAACAAGGCACCTGTGTAGGATCTTCCATGGGTCACACCTTGACACACATAATAGTTAACATTTATCCAATTCTTAACTTTATGATTGTCACTGTGCTATATGATTCACATGCCATAGCCAAGACTGCTCTTTGTCACCAGATATCTGTTCTTGTCTTCCCCTTAGTAATAAAACTCATTTATTTTCTAGCTGTCCTTGCAAGTAGGTATGCCAAATAACTAAATTTCTACCCATAGGACAGAACTGAAATTGGTGAGTACTTTTTCTGGGCAGTATACCTAAAGAGAGAGAGAATACCTTTTTTGCCTCTTCTTTTTAATAGCTTGGCAATTCAATGTATTCCCACTCCTAGCAGAAAGCATTTCTTTCAGCTAGGTGTTGTCATAGAACTGAGTTCTAACCAATAGGTGTAAGCAAAAGCAGTATTCTGGACACTTCTGAAAAATTGTCTTTAAAGAGAAAAGGCATAGTCTTCTTCATATCTTTCTTCTTTCCACTAGCTAGAAGTTTCGGGTTTTGAAAAGGTTTGAGGGTGGAAAAGTAACAATATAAAAGATAAAAGAATGAGTCCTTGAGGATTGACACTGCTTTCAGGCCCTGTCCCATTCACTTCCAACATAATCTACATAAAAGAGAAGAAACTTCTATCTGACTGAGCTATGTGTTGTTTTTAGGTTTCTTTCTTTTCTTTTCTTTTAAAGATTTTATTTATTTATTTGACAGAGAGAGAGAAAGCACAAATAGGCAGAGCAGGCAGGCAGAGGGAGAAGCAGGCTCCTTGTGGGGAAGGGGGGGTCTTGGGAACTCAATCCTAGGACCCCGGGATCATGACCTGAGCCCAAGGCAGGCGCTTAACTGACTGAGCCACCCAGGCACCCCTGTTTTTAGGTTTCTATGTTTCATGCTAAATGGATTCCCAAGAGACACAGGATTAAGTATTTGGAAGTGGGGTACTGCACCTAACAAAAACTGAAAATATGGCATGGCACGGGCTTAGAAGTTGGGCAGCAGGTGGCATAGACTCAGTATTGCAGGATAATCAGTTGGTGGTAAACATTTCCTTGCTTTCACTTGAAAAGAATACCATGTGCTGACTGTAGCTTTAGGGGAAATGATAGGAAAAAATAATGATTTTTGTGTGTATTGACAGCTTCTTGACACTTTTAGCAAAGCCTTACAGCTAGAGACAGACAGTACAGAACCAGAGATGGAAGGGACTACAAGATTGTTAAAAGAGCTGCTCTCTGCCCAAGGCCTGCTATTTAAGTTGATAATTTGGGCCTTTGCAGGATGAAAAGGGCAACTGCTTCTGCACCCCAAACTGAACCAATTATCAGCAGTGGCTAAAAACCTGCAACTTTAGCAGGAAATAAAACTAGTACGTCATTGTACAAAAGCATCAACCAGCTGGCAAAGAGTAGATTAAGGGTTCTTTCTTCCCACTCAAGTCTGTTTTAAATGACTTTAAGGTAGTTCCATTAAACTGAAGGAGGAAATGGATGGGCGGTATACTATAACCAATGAGTAAAAGACCAGTCTTCAGGCTTAAAAAAAAAAAAAAAAAGATACCTAGATAGGTCTTTCACTATGATTATAAGGACAAGGAATAACTGAAAGTAAGTAAAAAGAAATTCCCATTTGAAAGAATTCTATTGCCTGCAAGGAGGAACTTCTGAGCTAGCAAAGCTAGGGACCGTAAGTAGTCTAATCACTGACTGGGTGGCTTAGACAACAGAAATTTATTTTCTCCAAGTTCTGGAGGCTAGAAGTCCAGGATCAAGGTGTTAGCAGGTTTGACTTCTCCTCAGGCATCTCTCCCTAGAGTGTGCACAGCTCTGTGTCCTCACATGGCCTTTCCTCTGGTCTCTCTCTCTCTCTTCTTTTAAGAACACCAGTTATATTGGATTAGGGCACCACCCTTTTGACCTCATTTAGCCTTAATTACCTCCTTAAAGTTCCTTTCTCCAAATACAGCCACATTGGGGCATTAGTGCTTCAACATACGATTTTGGGGGAGATACAATTCAGTCCATAACAAGAGCAGTAAGTGAAGGAGTTTACCACAGAGAACAGAACCAAGGGATGCATGGTAAGCTGATGAAGGAACTCTACTTTTAGGCCAGGGAGTCTTTGTCATTCCTGCCCAGCAGAATTTGATAACTTCTATAGACGAGTACCAGTAGGGTGTTGTGCGAAAGTTTCCCATGTTTCCCTTATCCAATTGGAATTTTAATTAAGGTTATCCTATACCTGTTTCACCGTTATATATCGAGCTTGAGTGAGGGAGCAGGGCAAAAAACTTCCAGTTTATGGATTTCTGGGCTGTAAGCAGCTACTCCTGCCATGATGGAGATGACTGAATGTCATCCAGAGTTTCTGGACTTCGAGCTTAATGCAGTGACCAGATGGCATTTTGGTGCTATGTCTCAAAGGGACAGAGTCTCTATGTGGAAAGAAGGAACAGGTTTGATGAGTGGATTGTGGCAAAAACAGCTATCTGTCCCCTGATATTTATTTTCTCCTTCTCTCAAGTTTTAGCTAGATATGAGTTCCTGAAATAAAGGTCATATTTCCCAGCATCCCTGGCAGCTGTGTGACTTTTCCAGGAAGTTATTTAAAAAAGCATTTTACTTTTTTCTCCTTCCTTCTGACTGGAATGAGGACATGGATTTTGGAGCTTCATTACCCCTCTTAGACTGTGGAGTAAAGCTGCCTGCTATGGATAGCAGTGCAAAAAGATCTTAAAGAGCTAGATCCTTGTCACTGTGGAATGACCACCTCTAGGCTTCTGTTACATGAGACAGAAATAAACTCTACTTTTAAAGCCACTGTTATTTGGGGTATGCTAGATTGTTCTGTTGTCAGTTTGGCTAATCTGGGAAGTATGTTTCCCAGAGTCCCTTCCCCTGTATGATTCCAGGTTTGAATTCACCACAAGAAGAATTTGCTCATGATTTCAGAGGCAGAAGTGAAATAGTAGCCATGTCTCTCTGAAGATCTTCATCATCCCATGTGGTGATGAGCCAATGTCAAGGTGCTCAGTGGATCCAACTTGTTCACTCTGCTCTGTTCTACACCAGGCTCTTCTTTCTAACTTCTAGGCCAGGCAATCAATATCAGCTGCAGGCCCACCACAGACACTTAGCAATAGACACATAGAGGTTGTATCTACAAAGAGGTATAGCTTCCCACAGAGTGCTCAGTGAGGACCCCCTTCCCAGTCCCACTTTGGCTGATAGAGGTGCTTGGCTTCTCAGATTTCCTTGCAAGCTTCAACTTGCCCAGTGACCCCAGGGCTTTGGGGGGATTGCTTAGTGACTATTCCTCCAACTTCCCCATCTAGGTCTTTGCTTCCTCAGTTCCTCCCAAAGTGTGTAAGCTCCAATTCCTGTAATAAGTCCCTTTCCTAATAACACACTGATATATTAGGTTTTAAGACATATGTGGACAACTTTTAGGGGTGCCTGGGTGGCTCAGCGGTTAAGCGTCTGACCCTTGGTTTCGGCTCAGGATCAAGCCCCACATCAGGCTCTGTGCTCAGTGTGGAGTCTGCTTCCGATTCTCTCTCCCTCTCCCTCTCATTCACTCTCTCTCGCTCAAATAAATAAATAAAATCTTAAAAAAAATACATATAAAGACAACTTTTATCCCAAGGGAGTCACGTACATGAACTCGTTAAATCTTCCTAAGAATCTTAGGAAGGTGGCACTGTTATTATCTCTATTTTATAGATGTGGAAACAGGTTTGGAGAAGTTAAATAACATTTTCATTATCACGCAGCAAGTAAGTGATAAAGCTAGGTTTGTAACCTGGTCTACCAGCTAGAGCCCAGGAGGTTAACCACTACAATTTAATACACATACACCTAGTGTCCAAGAGTTCTACTCTGATTCTTATCCCTTCTGGCTTTAGTGTTTTTATGTTGAGAGTTGTTGTGCTACCTGACCAGACACATATGAGCAACAAGCAATAAAGATTGCCATTATGTCATCAGAGTTTAGTAAATACCTTGGGAAAGAATCAGTTTTATTGAAAGTCTATTTGTTTATTTATACTGCAGTTCCCCAGTAAAACAAAATCCCTGATTAAGTAGAGTTCCGTTCCACACAAGGGCTAGGATCCATTTTTTGGTTTTGTTTAATATTCAAAAGCTGAGGAAAGATTAATGCCATATCTATGACATATGGCCTACTGAAGCAGAAACCTTAGGTTAATTTGCCACAATCAATTCTCATATGTGTGTATGTGTGTGTGTACCTAAAGAGGCATTAATTCTCAAAATGTTTATAAAATCATCCTGAATTCAAGAGTTCCAAAACAACTCTTTAGGGGTTTTTTTTAATATTTTATTTATTTATTTGACAGAGAGATACATAGCGAGAGAGGGAACACAAGCAGGGGGAGGGGCAGAGGAAGAGGGAGAAGCAGTCTTCCCGCCGAGCAGGGAGCCCGATGTGGGACTCGATCCCAGGACCCTGGGATCATGACTTGAGCCGGAGGCAAACGCTTAACGACTGATCCACCCAGGCGCCCCTCAAAACAACTCTTTAAAGAAGACACATTTGTGGGGCACCTCGGTGGCACAATTGGTTAAACGTCTGACTCTTGGTTTCGGCTAAGGGCGTGATCTCAGTGAGTCTGTTTCAGATTCACTCTCCCTCTCCTTCTGCCCCTCCTACTCATGCTCTCTCTCTCAAATAAATAAATAAATCTTTTAAAATAAATAAATAGGGACGCCTGGTTGGCTCAGTTGGTTAAGCTTCTGCCTTTGGCTCAGTTCATGATCCCAGGGTCCTGTGATCAAGTCCTGCATCAGGCTCCTTCAGAAGGGAGCCTGCTTCTCCCTCTGCCTGCCACTCCCCCTGCTTGTGCTCTCTCGCTCTCTGACAAATAGGTAAAATCCTTAAAAAAAAATAAGAAAGAAGACACATTTGAGTGTAGACACATTTGCGTACATTATGTCCTTTTGTCTCAACATTTTAGTGTGTATTTCCTAGGAACAAGGTTATACTCTTATATAACCTCTGTACAGTTACCCAATTCAAAAATGTAATATTGTTACTTTATTTTATGAATCATACTCTGATTTTATCCCAGTAATTCCTTTATTGTACTTTTTTTTCTTCAAGGGCAGGGTCCAGGATCACATGTCGCATTTAGTTATCATGTTTCTTTAGTCTCTTTCAATCTGGAAAAATTTGTTAGTCTTTCTTTGCTTTTCATAACACTGACATTTTTGAATAATCCATTCTATTTTATAGAATGTTCCTCAATTTGGATTTGTCTGATGTTTCCTCATGATTTGATTCAGGTTATGCCTTCCTGACTAAAAAATAACACAAGTGATGAGCCCTTCTCAGGATATCAGATCCGGTGGAAACACTATCTAATACTTGTCTGATTTTTTTTCCCCTTTTAAAAAATACATTTTAATCACTAAAGTTACATATTTTAAAAATCAAGTTTTTTCTTAAATTTATATCCTTTACTTACAAATACCAGGTTTGAATTTAGGTCTAGTGAATTTCTGTGATCCATTTTTATATTTGAAGTATAGTTGACATACAATATTATATTAGTTTCAGGTGTACAACATAGTGATTTAGCAATTATATACATTACACAATGTTTACCACGATAAGCGTAGTTACCATCTGTCACCATACAAAGTTATTACAATATTATGCTTGGTTTTGTTTTTGTTATTTTCCATTGTGGCACATATAAATCCCCCCGCAACCCCAAACCCAGCTACAATCAATTCTGAAAGAACAAAAAAACAGGTCAGACCCTGATACTGGGGTATACATAAAAAACAAGGTCAGACCTCTGGCACATTTGGGGATTTACAGGGAAGGAAGAAGGAAGGTCGGCAACATGGAAAGTTGCTATAAAGTATTTTTGAATTCTCTTAGATCTCAGTACTTTGTAGGGAGCAGTCCTCATTTTCTTGTCCAATGTGGAAGAAACTGTCAGTTCTGTGCTCACATCCCTACAATACTACAATACTTACTGTTTCAATACATGCAGACAGTTGTCCAAATGCTAGCAGATGACTCTGCCTGAGGGTTTTCTCTCAGCCCAGGTGCAGCATAGGTTCTAAGTGCTGGGAGCAACCCTCAGCTAATGACTGATAAGAATTAGAGGATAACTACCCCAGCTTCCTCTCTCCTGGGTGGGACAACTCCCAGAGACTCCCAGCAAGACTGAGCCTCAATTGTCCCAGTGCAATTGCTAATTAATGTAACTGGTCTAGGCTTCCTCCCTCCCTCCCTCCCTCATCTTACTTCCCCACTCCCCTGCCAATGCTTCCTAGGATCACCTTTCAAACTACTTGGATTGAAATCTTTTAGTTAGGGTCTGATTCTAAAGAATTTGCCCTAAACTCAGTTACAGGGCGGTCCCAAAATAATTGGCTAAAATTCCCCATTTTATCAAGCTTGAAATTCTACCCCTTAGAGATGCATATGGGATGTCAGGTATTAACTTGGGAAACTCAAATGCCCCTTGCAGGATTAAAAAGTAGCTATCATTTTTTGTTTCATATTTTAGGGGAAATTAGTTGGTTACATTGCTTTCCTTTTATTAATATTCAACCTGGCCTTAGTATTAGCTCAGAAGAATCATTAACCATCGTGAAGTAAATAAATTCCTACAGCCTTAAACTGGAGCAGGCTAAATAGAGTTGTCTATGTCAGAAGGAGTACAATCTCAACTCTACATCTGCAATTTGGCATTGAGAGACTGAATATATAAGTGGACCATGGCCAGACCATATATAAAAATAGAATTCTGACCCATGGAGGGCATCAGAACATGCCACCTAAAATATGCCATTTTGGCATATTGATAAATTTGAACTGAAGGCAATTGAGAAACAGCAGATGCAGGAAGGACTCTCTGACCTCCTCTTTCTTCCTAAAAGCAGGTCATAAATTTCTCATGAGAAAGGTGCCCTCCTGGTACCAGGAAGAAAAGAACATTCTTATCAACAGAGACAGGGAGTTGACTCCAAGATGAGTCTGCTCAAACAAACCTTGCTAAAATAACCCTTATCTTCCATTAGTTTCCCCCATATATTTCGTAGTCACTTCCCACAATTTACTGCCCATAGAAGCCCAAACCCCTTTCCTTTGTTTAGTAATTTCATCACAATGTATAGTTCTTGGTTAAAATGGTAGATTAGCCTTGGAGTCTAACCACTTCTTTGGGGTTTTCACTTCTTTTCTATGAAGCTCTCCCTCCCACCCCTGCCATGTAAAGACATAACATTAAATAAGATTTACATGCTTTTCTTCTCTCTCTCTCTTTTTTTTTAAGATTTTTTTTTTAATTTATTTATTTGACAGAGAGAGAGAAAGAGCACAGACAGGCGGAGCAGCAGAGGGAGGGGGAGAAGCAGGCTCTCTGCTGAGCAAGGAGCCAACTGGGGGCTCCATCCCAGACTGTGGGATCATGACCTGAGCAGAAGGCAGCTCCTTAACTGACTGAGCCACTCAGGCGCCCCCCCCTCTCTCTTTTAAGTTTATTCATTTAAGTAATCTCTACACCCAATATGGGGCTCAAACTCACAACCTTGAGATGGAGAGTCGAATGCTCTTCCAACTGAGGCAGGTGCCCCTGTTTTCCTTCTCTTAATCAGCCTTTTATCAGCTTAATTCTCACTAAACCTAAGAGGGTAGGGAAAAGTTTTTCCTCCCCTATAAACACAATCTTAAACAACCTACGGGGGAAACCAATCTAGTACTCACAATAACCAGCACAGAAAGCCAGTATGCTGTAAGTCAGACTGCTATCCTCTAGTGATAGTCCAGGAAACCAAACAGTAACCCCTGTGACAACCACCCCCAATGGCTAAGACTTGATTAATAACTTCCCACTTCCACCTTAAGACCAACCAGAGAAAGCAATATTTGCACCCCTAACCAATCACATAAGATACCCCACTTCAAGTTAGCCCACCTACACTTTCCCTATGCAGCACCCTTTATTCAGGGCATTTTTGAAGGCTTACTTTTTTTCCATTATGAAGCTTTCCCAATCCTCTGCATGCCTTTGAGTCTCTGCCAAAATATAAGTGATGGTAGCTGACTTCCTTGCCATTGCAAACTCTGAATAAATAGCTTCTGCTTGTTCTCATTTGGATGGTCTTTGTTTATTTCCACAGTGTCCATCCTTGTAACTTTCTACTGGGGGCTAGTATTTGAAATTATACCTTATTCTATCTAGACTGTCCTAATATGAATGGCACGTGGTTACAGAGTTCCAAATATAATGATGCTTTTCATCCCTGGATAAGACTGTATTTAAATCTCAGCGAGACAGAAACTTTAGGATACCAAAAGAAAAAAGCCATAGGATTTCACTTGTCCTTTTCCCGCTATCAAATTCACTCAAAAACACAATATTTAGATATTACCAGTACAGTTTTTGTCTCTTATTCTTTGCCCGAAGATGGAAATCTTCAATTATCTGAATTTTCTTAGTCCCCTAATGTAGTCCTGTACTCTCAGCATCTGAGAACTGAAGATTCTTGAGTGGCTACTGACAGTTTTACTATTGAGTATCTTCAGAAAACCTTCCAAGGTAGGTAAGGGAGTGTCTCAACCTTGTTAGGGTCCTTGCGATGTAACTGCCTTACAACATCTCAGGCTGGTAATTTACTTACTTGTTTTCAACTGTCATTTTCACACTTACATGCTCTGCTCTACATTGTAAGGTGTTTAGATTCCATAATCTACATTTACCAGCTGGTTTGGGGCCAGATTCTGCCGATGGAAATTAAAAGACAAGAGGAGGGGAGATGTGACTCTCTTTTTCCAGTTTCCAGTAGCAGTTGAAACAACAAAGACTGTAGAAGGATGATGACAGAAAGGAGATGTCAGAGGCCACAATAGTAGCCTTGTCTGGGCCAGGGAAGCTACAGTGATTCCAGCAGCAGGCCAGGCTTGCAGGCTCCTGGGCTGCAGTTCGGGGAGCAGAGCTCCAGTAACAGAAACCTTTGCTGCACACACTCTTGGCTTCTGCTTAATGATTTTGCTCCCTCAACCCAGGAATGGGTTTCATTATTACTCATCCAGTAACCTTCCCTTCGTGGCCAGACTTCCCAACAGCCTTAACCAATTCCTTTATTTAAATCTCTTCTAGTTGAAATGACTAGAGTGGTTTTTGTTTTCTGATTGCATACTGAATGATACAGATCCTCAGTGGCAACATCCAATTAGAATTCCACCCATCCTGAAATCTCAGTGCATCTCTCTTGTATTCTATTTGGAGAATAAAGGGACAAGTTTCTGTTTTATCTCTTCAGGAAGATATTTGTCTTAGAGAAAGAACCTTAGGCAGTGGATTTGCATAGATTATTCATTCTCTCTCAGTTGCAGATATGCAAAGATATTCCAAGAAAGGACTCTGTGACCTTGAGCTACTTAAGAACAGTCATATTTTAGGGCGCCTGGGTGGCTCAGTTGGTTAAGCCACTGCCTTCGGCTCAGGTCATGATCCTGGAGTCCCGGGATCGAGTCCCACATCGGGCTCCCTGCTCGGCAGGGAGTCTGCTTCTCCCTCTGACCCTCCCCCCTCTCATGTACTTTCTCTCTCTCTCAAATAAATAAATAAAATCTTTAAAAGAAAAAAAAAAAGAACAGTCATATTTTAGTATTCTTTGTTTATAAATTTTAAAGATACAAATAAGTAACCTATAGTAAATATTTTTAAAAATCATTTAATGGCCAGGGCCTAACCCCATGTGGAGATCTTCCAGAATATCTCCCATGGTATAGGTTTTCCCAAGCAGCAGTGTGAGGTATGTCTTGTGAAGGTAAATCAATGTACCCGTCATTTTTAAACACAAGTTTCCCTCTGTATAAAGCCCAGTTATGCACTGGTGTGGAAGCACTGGTTGTTTTGTTGTTGTTGTTGTTGTTGTGTTTGTTGGTGGGGTTTTTGTTTTGTTTTGTTTTTATTATTTTTATAATTTTGTTGTTGTTAGGTAAACTCTATGCCCAACGTGGGACTCTAACTCATGACCAGGAGATCAAGAGTCACATGCTCCATCGACTCAACCAGCCAGGTGCCCTGGTTGTCATTTAGTTTGTTTTGTTTGTTTGTTTGTTTGGTTTTGTTTTTTAAGTAGGCACCATGCCTAGCATGGAGCCAACGCAGGGCTTGAACTATGACCATGAGATCTAGACTGAGCTGAGATCAAGAGTTGGGCACTTAACTGCCTGAGCCACCTAGGCTCCCCTATTTGTTTTTTAAATGCTTCCTTGGCAATAAGTAAAGAACCACCGCCCCAAGCCCATGAGTCTCTTCTTATCCTTGCAGCCCTGGAACCTTATCCTCGCCCCTTCCCTGGAACCTTTCAGACCTTCCTAAGGTCAAGCAACTAAACGGTCAATGACCCTGCTTCAGAATTGTGATCAGTGTTCTTTCTCATTTGTTGATGTCCATACCAGTCACTACTGGACCTAGCTCCAGCACCCATTGTTTAGGCCATTTTTCCTCCAGGGACCCCAGGCTGGGTGAGAGTTGGATCAGAAGCCCAGAGGGGAAGACAGGGCCTCTCATGAGGTGCTGGCACTCCAGCATCAAAGACCTAGGGTCCACCTAAGGGACTCCTGCTGATGGTCCCGCTGAGTGACCCTTACATGACTGCTTATGGGAGCTGCAGTCTCTGTAGAATTTTGACTCTGAGCAAAACAAGGAGAGAAAAATGCCACTGGGCAGGTCATAGTAGAGGTAAATGCAGTGATGGAGAGAGAGAGCTCTGTACTTTTTCCTGGTGTCGCAAACACTCCCAAAACAGAAGGGAGGTTGCAGGAAAATGCAAGGCTTTCGGGGGGGAGGGCAATTTGGAGTCAAGTGTTACCTGAGGTATAGGTACCACTCTCCAATATTCTTGTTGAATTTCACCTCCATTTAATGTGATGAATTCATTAAAACTCACTGAGAGTATTTATCTGAAGAAAATGAAAGCACTTTGAAAAGATGTATGCAACTCTATGTTCCATCGGAGCATTATTCACAATAGTCAAGATATGGAAGCAACCTAAGTGTCCACTGATAGATGAATGGATAAAGAAGATGTGGTGTATATATATAATTGAATATTACTCAGCCATAAAAAGAATGAAATCTTGCCATTCGTGACAACATGGATGGACCTAGAGGGAATTATCTTAAGTGCAAGAAGTCAGAGAAAGACAAATACAATGTGATCTCATGTATATGTGGAATCTCAAAGACAAAACAAAGAAACATACACACACACACACACACACAAATCAAACAGAAACTGACTCATAGATACAGAGAATAATCTTTAATAGAGGGGAGGGGAGTAGGAGGATGGACAAAAATAGAGGAAGGGGATTAAAAGGTACAAACTTCCAGTTATAAAACAAAGCATGGGGATACAGCATAGGGAATATAGTAATAATTTGTAACAACTTTGTATGGTGACAGATGGTAGCTAGATTTATTGTGATCACTTCCTAATGTATATAAATGTTGAATCACTATGTTGTACACCTAAAACTAATACAGTATTGCATGTCAACTGCACTTCAAAAGAAAAATACACTGAATTCCCATTGATCAAGGATATTAACATTTATTTTAGTAATAAAAATACTAATAGTTAGCATTTTCTCTATGTCGGGTTCTACTTTAAAAGTTTATTACTCATTTAAGACATCATCATCAACCATATTTGACAAATGAGAAAACTGAGCTCAGTACAGAAAATTATTTAAAATTTATCTGGCAAGCCAGTATTTGAACCCAGGCAACCCCTGGCACATGAGCACATATTAATTGCCGTCTTTCATCTGGCCTGAAGGATGATCTTTGTCTTATTTTTATTTTTTTTTAAGATTTTTTTTTTTTTGAGAGAGAGAGAGAGAGATCACGAGAGAGGGGAGGGTCAGAGGGAGGAGCAGACTCCCCGCTGAGCAGGGAGCCCGATATGGGACTTGATCCCAGGACTCCAGGATCATGACCTGCGCCGAAGGCAGTCACTTAACCGACTGAACCACTCAGGTGCCCCTTCTTTGTCTTATTTTTAAATGGCATTTTCTATTTGATTGTTAATATATAGAGAGATCATATAAAAAATCTAATTATTATTAAAAAATTTTTACTAGAAAAATTTTGCGTGGAATCATCCAGTTCAGTGGAAACTGAGAAATCAGTACCATGAGTAACACTGCTGGTGTTAAGACAAACTGAAAACTTATTTAGATTACAAGCCACTTAATATGACTATCAATTCAATTGAAATGTTGGAAGTTTTATGCAGTTCTTTCCATGAAATCACGGTTCATACTGGAGCATCATATATCTAGTGAGGGCTGCATCAAAAAGGTAATGCCAAATATTTTTAAAAATCATAAATTATTTGGAAATTATTAGAATAATTTGAAGAACAATGTGTACCAAGCTTTTATCAAATGATAAACAGTTCTATACACATATATACCTGCATATGTACATATAATATTGAATAAACAGCTTTATACATACATACAACTTTTATAACTTAGAAATTAAGGAAAATGTGTTTTAACATTTTTACATTTATATATTGATATATATAGGTTGTTAATTTATAATACATATTGATGATCAAATATGTTGAATATCAACCCTGGCTATAAACATCAAGCAACCCCATCTTAAATAGGCTGAAATGGTAAAACAAAACAAAACAAAAAAAACAACAAAAAAACCCCCTAAATAAATAAAAAAAATTATTTTTTTGCACGTAATAGTAGTAATAGTAGTCCAGGGTAAATTGTTGGCTTAGTTTGTAACTAAGGTCATTTTCCTATATTTTTGTTTTCCTCAATGTGAGTGTAATATCTGTATATGACAACAGTTGGGAAGGAAAGAAGCAACTCCTCTCTGTCTTTCACTCTCTCTCTCTCTCTCTGTTTTACCCCCGAGAAACTTTCTGGAGACTTCCCAGCGGACCTTTTCACATTTTGCTGGGCAGACATGAGTCACATTCCAATTTCTTAGTCAATGACTGGTGAGAGAATATTACCATGATTGGCTTACACTGAACAAGATCCATCGCCTGGAGCTAGAGCTGGAGTTGGTTCTCTGAAACAGAAGACTGTGTAGGGAATGGTGACTTCTGCTGGAAAGGAAGTAGGGTGGAAGAATGGATATCAAGGTGACTTAAGATAGTCCAAATTGTGCTATGTATCCAGTATCCACCAATTCTCAATGGTGTAACATACCAAAAATTCCTTTCTCTCTCATAGTACCTGTCTATTGTGGTTTGGCAAGGAGACCCTGCCTGAAAGAGGTTTCAGCTCAACACTTGCTTCTGTGGTCTCCCCAAAGGTGGAATAGGAAAGTAGCAAGTTGTTTACCAGGTCCTAAACTGTTTTCCTGGAAGTGACACATAACACTTCCTCTGCTATCTTATTGACTAAGGTGATTATACTTAATTGCCAAGAGTATAGAATTTGACGATGTGTTCAGAAACTGGAGACAGAGAAATATTTGGTGAACTCACTGCTGAATTACCAGCAGAGAAAAGCAGGGTCTGTAATACCTGCTTCCTGAGGGACCAGAAATTGGGGTTGTAGTAGGAAAAGACTTTTTTCACACTCCAGTCCTTACCATTCATTCCTCAGACCTCTCAAGGAATCTCTCTCTTCTTGCGCTTGTCTTTAAGAGCTGAAATGCTTAAACAGATGGAATGTTAGGCACATGGCATAGGCAGAGACCCTAGCTTAATCGCTGGTGCTTGAGCCTAGCCTCGCATGTGTGAACAGGTCTTAGCAGGCTACTTGAAAATTTCAGTGAAAGCAGTATTGACTCAGCATCAGGTATTCCATTGCAGTCTGAGAAAAGGCCCAATAATGTGTAATTTTGCTAATAACCCTAAACTTACAAATAACATGCTGAAATTTTAAAGGGCTTCGATGTTGATATCTGCACCAATAGCTCACCTTTGCTAAAGATTCTTCACACTTGTGGAGTGGATATTATTCTAAAAGGATGCATGGAAACCTCCTGGTCAAAGAAACAGATCAATTCTTTCACTAGGCTAGTTCTCCAGTTTTGGTCCTGCAAAACTCCTGACCTACTGGATTTCAGGTTCCCTGCTTTGCCTTTACCTTTTGAGTTCTTCTACATCTGTCTAAAAGCTGATCTATTGATAAATCTGGAACTAAAACTCAGTTTTTCTACTCCTGGTTCTGGTATCATTTGGCTAACTCCATCTTGTTTTTCAGCTCTTTCCAAGAAGCTCTTTATCTCACTGCTCCACCCATCCATACTCTGTTTTTCATGTCTTTCCTTTCTTCTTTCATAGCATACCTTCCTGTTCCTATCTTTATAAAGCATATGTCATACCACTCTGCAATAGCTGATGTCCTGAGTATCTTCCTTCCCAACCTGTAAGCTCTTTGAAAGTGAGTTCCCTGTTTAATGTGATTTTCAAAACTCACAGGTCTACTGTAGTGAATAGTACCATAGTACCTGATTGTTAGGGAGTGTTCAATCAATGTTGGATGAATAATGAATATTATAAAGTTTAAACTCTGGGAGGGGGATTATACATCCCTGCATTGTAGGAATTTCCAATACTCTAAAAGTGTCTTTAAAAATTCACTATGGGCGCCTGCTGGCTCAGTTGGTTGAGTGTCAGACTCTTGATTTCTGCTCAGGCCATGATCTCAGGGTCCTGAGATTGAACCCCGTGTCAGGTTCCACGATCAGCAGTGAGTTTGCTTGAGATTCTCCCTCTCCCGCTGCCCCCTCCCCCATCTCTCTCTCTCTCTCTCTCAAATAATAAATAAATAAATCTTAAAAAAAATTCACTATAAAGATCCATTGTTTTCACTTCCTAAGGCAGGGTAAGCTAACAATACCTACTTAAATATAAAGAGCTGTGGGAAGCACAATAAATTTAGGCCTTAATATAGTATTGACACTTCATCCAATTAACTCCTTATAAGGGTGGCACTGGCAGTGGTTTTCAACTCTGGGGTTGGGAGAGGGGGGAGGACAGTTCCTATCATTAAGTAATCCTATGGCAACAGAATCTCCAGGGATGGGATGAAAAGTGTAGTTTGAAGAAGACCCTCAGGCAATGCCTCTAAATTCACCCCCAGGAAAATGGGATTTCCCTTCCTTCCTTAATACAGCACAAAGGGACTAACGTATAGGCCAAGCTGATTTTGGTCTTGTCGATTTCGTAAAGGATTGAGCTCCCCCAGAGCACGAGACTCAGGGAGCAGGGCTTTTATTATCATGAGGTAGTTGAGCTCTTACTCTTTCGGGTTCATCTAACTGTTAAAGAATTACATTATTTATCGGTGTGGGTATTTATGGAAGATCACTGTTTTTTTCAGCTTATAGTAACAGCCTTTGTTCTTGGTCTTGTCGGTGGGGATTGTCAACCGCATTCCCGTTCTCACCTTTAGGGAGGTCATACCCTGCCTCAGCAAGCTAGAGATAGCCTTCAACGTGCAGGGTGTACTCTGGCTGTACATGAAGCCTGGAGGCGTGCAGCCTTCCAGCGCACACTACCGCCTTTTAGCCCTCTGAGCAGGAGTTTCCAAACTCGCTTTAGTGGAGACTTGCAAGGGGTGGGGCTGGAATGTCTTCCGCATTCTTCCTCCTTCTCCCCCTCCCACTGCCCTCCCCCACTCCTCCTCCTTCCCCCTCCTCAGCTCACTCCCCTCTCCTTCCACTTCCTAGGTCTCCTCCGCCCTTCCTCCCCCACATTCCTGTCCCCCTTCCTCTACCTCCTCCTCCAGGCTACCGGGTGCTGGTGCGGGGTGGGGGGGGGGGGGGGGGTGGAGAGGGGTGAGTGGCTGGAAACCGAGAGTGGGAGGATCCGAGTCCAGGGAGCCCTGGTAGCACCCAGGCCCTTGAGCACGTGGACACGAACCCTCTTCACATTATCTGTAGTAGAAGGCAGGACTGGCTTCACAAAACCTTCCGAAAGGACGCCCAAGTGTTTTAATTATAGTTTTAGAGACAGCATATCCATTCATGCTTACTAATCTCTCATCTGTAAAATGGGGATAAAATAAAAATTAAACAAATGTTTTCCAAAAATAGGAAGCTTGTGTAACAAAACTGTGTTCATTTCCTGTGAATAGTAAAGAGGAACTAAGTAACTGCGCTTTGTTGATTTTATTCCAGCCAAATACAAAGACAGACCCTATACAACAAATGTTTTCCTGTGTTCCGGGCCTTGTAAAGAGTCATTTCTCTACAAAAAAAGAATCCCCTTTGTGCATTCCCTGGCCGGACTGGCCATGGGGATTATGAAGAGAAAGCGCTCTCGAGCTGTTTTCCTGGTTAGAGACATTGTTCTGGAAAGCAGGCTGGGTTGCCATAGCTACGGCTCCCCAGCGGCCTCGCCCTGCCCCTTTCCACCCCGCCTGCCTGTGCTGTCTGCTAGTACTGGGGCAGTCCTTACTTCAAATATTCCTCCCCACAGCACGGAAATGGTAAGGAAATTCCAAACTATTTCCCCCAGATGGCCTCTGAGGCCCAGAGGCAGAAAAAAAAAAAAAAAAAAAAAAAGCCCTTGTCAGGCAGTCCTGAATTGTCCTTGAAAAAAACAGCTATTAGATTGAAAGCTCGTTGAAGGCAGGAACCACGTTCTCATCGCTGAACCAATTCTTCTCCTCCTGTCACTATGACCATCTTCCTCCCCAGCCCAAAGCAGGTCGATGCATAGTAGGATCCGGGAAAAAGTTTATAACCATTAGCCAGTGAGTTTGCAGTTTAACAGGGACTCTGGAGCCAGAATCCTGGCCTGCCACTTCAATCGATAAAAGACCTACTCTTTGCAGGCTTCACTTTCCTCATCTTTGAAACGGGGATGATAATATCTAACTCAGAAATATATGATGGGCGTTGAAGGAGATAATTTAATATGTGAAACATTTGGTACTATGTCAGGCTTATAGCAAGCTCTCAGTATTATAGTGACTATTACTATTCTGTCTTCTGTAGCCCCCTTCATGTTCGTGTGGGGAGAAACACCGTCCCCTACTAAAAAACAAAACCCCCTCAAACGACAAAAAAACCCTTCTAGCAGAATGTATAGCAACCCAGGTCTAAAAGTTAATTAAATGAACGTATAAGAGCAGCATAAGTTATTTGTGGAATAAGCGTCAAATAGAACATGCTAGTAACAAGTTCGACTTCTGGTAGGTTGCTGCACAAAAGTAATGCAAAGTGAGTGTGTTCCAGTTGTATCTCTACAATAAAAGGATTGTGACATCTTTCAGCTTGACCTTCTCCCTCTCCCCTCCCCCAATCTCTTAGGGGATTTCTGAAACCTACAGACCTGGTTGTAATTGAGTGTGTGTATTTGAAATCTGTAAGCTCCATAGGGGTCCCCCACGAGCCTCCTACACCAGGGCTGCCTTCCAAATCACAGAAGCCCCTGGGGTCTGGAGGCACTTAAAACTGGTGCGGCAGGAAGATTCTTAACTAATCTTTGGACACTCAAGGGAGAGTGAATTTAGCACCTCCCACCCCCCAAATTTCCTCTGCTCCCCTCTCCCTCCCAAGGCAGGCCCAGACTTTGTCTAGAATTCCAAGGCAGCCTTTGGAGTTTTGGGGGGAGTCAGGAGACGCAACTGGTCGGGAAAGGCTCCGAGCCAAACCTGGCCGCAGGATGTGCACACCCTCAACAGCTGCAGACCACATCTCAGACGATTAGCCTCCCAGAGGAGCCACTTCAGGTTGGGACTGATCCTAGGTCCCCGGGGGTTCTGGCACCTGGGGGAGGAGAGGCGAGGACAGGATTATCATTCCACTGTTACCTAATACTGCTGCGTCTCTTGGTTGAGAAGGTATGTACAGCTTGTTTGTATTTTAGGACACGAACGAAAAGAGCACATTGACAGTTACGGAGTATGTTCGTTGTCATTAATGCATAGAACTGAAGAAGCCTGGTCATGACACGTGTAAGTGCCAATTGTATGTACGGTGCTCCCACAACACCGATGTGCGGTGTAGTTTGAGGCTGTGCAATAATGCAGCAAAGGTGCGGAGAGGTGGTGTGAACTGCAGGGTGTGAAGTGTTGTTCCCTCTCCTAAAGACCCTCTCACACATTCCGCCCCCCCCAGCACACACTTTAAACTACCCAAGACACATAATCCTCCCCTCCCCCAACACTGCAGCCAGCTTGCTCTGAAAACTGATACCCTGAGGCCCTTTTCCCTCACCAGCCACAATTAGGGGCAGTAGGAGAGAAAATGCGGACCGGATCATGGCACAGAGGCAGTGCTCTGTAATTTTTCCTCCCGTAACAGGCCCCTGTTCCGGCTCCAGGCCTTATATTTTATCTGACTCTGCTACTCCGGGAAACAGCTTTAGGCTCCTGCGAGTCCAGGCCAAATCCACTTCTTTCTGGAAGTCCATTCTGTATTTTCCATTTCACCCTAGTCAAGTCTCAGCCGAGGCTGTTGTTCTCAATCCAGCTCAGAAACTGGCTCAAACCGCCCTGAACTGGATTTGGTGGCTGTTGAGACACAGTTTCTGCCTCTTTGTTAGGGCGGATCCGGCCTCATTCGCTCTTCGGTTTCCCTCCCTCCTGTTTTCCCAGAGTCACCAACAGCAATTCCCCTCCCCCTGCCTCTCCAGTTTGGCATTTTTTTTTTACCCTTCCCTGGGCCAGGGCCCCATGAAGAAGATTAAATTCTTTAATAAAATAGAGGATTTAGGTTGCAAACCTTCAGCTTCTATTGCTTTAACCATTTAGTTCTGCTTTTCTCAAATTTGTTATCTAACCAACTGACATGGTGCCCTTAAAATCTTGGCTCTCATTCTAACCTAGAAAGCTTCTGATTTTCACTCTGGATGGAAATAACTTTAAATTCTACACCAAATGCTGAAGGGTGTTGGTGCAGTACCTTGTTAATTTCCGTTTTGTAGCTATATTTAATTTAAATAATTCATTTCTTTGCCGAGAACTGACAAAACATATTATGTATAGAATTTTTAAACAGTCACCCATACTGGCTCTCTATTGCAACTTCGCGATTCCCAGAGAAAGAAGTGAAGAATTGAAGTGGTTTTGGTTTTCGAACGTGTAATTTTAACCCTGGATCAGATTCTGGGACTTTAGTGAAGAAGTCTGTTCGGAGAATGCGCGGGAACCCTTCCTAACATGATGCAGGTGGAGGCAAAACCGGGAACGTGACAGAATAAGGCTAGAACAGGGCTGGACTTCTGCATAAAATTTCTATGAAATTTAAGCACTTCTTACGTTTTAGAACTAGAGAGGATGGTTGCACCACAGTGTGGATGTACTAAATGCCACCAAACTGTACACTCTAAAATGGTTAATTTCATGTCACGTGAGTCTTACCTCGGTTTTTAAAAGTCAAGTGTTTTCTTAACGAGAATTTTTCATTTTCCTTTTGCTTCTTCTGAAAAGTCAGAGAAGAAACAGATAATAAGTAACCATAATCTGGGTGTGGTTCCTTTTGGTGCTTGACGACTCCCGGGTCTCCCTCTGGTGGCCAAATTAAGCAACATGTCAAGATGTCGGAAGGCCGTTGAGCCTGCCCCAATTCCATGTCGAAGGGCCAATACCGGCTGCCGCGCTAAGACCCGTCCTCTCCGTCCCGTGTTTCGCGTGCATTTTGTCTCACTCGTGTGCACGGCTCAGGGCTGTTTTACTGAGCTGGGATCACAGATGTCTTGCTTCTCTGGTGTCACAGGTATTAATTATAAATTAGCCATTTAAAATTCACCCCTGACTCTCAAAGCAGAACCAAACACATTGTCATTTCTCCTAGACTACAAACCTGAGTAAGTTGCTCATTTAAGTGTTTCGTTTCAATAGAGCCTAAAGTGCTGGAAAAAGGCCAATTCTAACAGTAGCTCTGGAAAAGCTGTTTTTACATACGAGAGGGGAGGGGCTGGCTTTGTCTTGTGACTCACTCCTCTGAGAAAAACTTAGGTTGGGGCCACGGTCACCTTTGAAATGTCTGTGAAAAAAGGTGAATCCAGCATCTGAATGTGTTCTTAGGGGATTTACAAATCATAAGTGATTATTGTGGGAAGACCGGAAGGATGTAGTATATTGGGGGCCAAGTGATCCACATGGGCCTTCTCCCTGTTGGATTAACTCTTCCTTGGTATTTTCACACCTTTTGTTTCACGTGCTTGAAGTGTTTCTCCCTCCCTGAGCTCTTCCTCCTTACCGATGGGCCTTACCTCCTACGTCGCTTCCTCAGAGAAGCCTTCCGGAACACCTAGTCAAAAGCAGATTCCTTAGGCCCTGTTACCTTCTCACAAGTTCTCTCTTTTTTGTTACAGATTTTTTCTATTACAGCACTGCCTTACTTACAGTTCTATTTGTTTTCTTGTTCCTCCCTCACTACTTTCTAAGCCCCTCAGGGCCATGTCTGTCTATCTGATTGGAGCGGCATAACCAGCTTTTGGAATAGTACCTGGCAGAAAAGTAACAAGGAAGAAATATTTGTTGAACCGATAAGTTAAATTCAAATACTGTCTCTCTAGCCTTAGTCCACTACTTTCTGGTTTCTTCTTTTATACCTTGTAGCTTTTTCGAGCCTTGGCCCGTGTTCTTCTTCTTTTGCGGACTCTCATAACTATGGATTTATTTTACGACTCCTCTTCCCATAATGTGAGAGCTACTGAGCGGAATGGAATCTTTACAGTTTCTTGATTGTATTCCCCCACCTCCCCCAAAAGAAACTGACTAATCCAAATTCTTATCGGCTGTGTTTTCTCATCTGTAGTACTTGATTTTACTCTGGGGTGGGGCTTCGCTGGGTTTTGATTTCTGAATCTGGAGTTTTCCACATGGTGTTCCCCTCCCCTACCACCGGGAGGAAAGGGCCTACTAGTTTTTTCTTCAAAATGATCTCCTTCTCCTGTCCGGGGAGTGAGCTAGATTTTGCCACTTGGCAAAGCCAGGCGAGAAAGAGACAGGCTCATCCGTGCGGAGATTTAAATTCTCTGGAATTGCAAGTGGACAGTTTTTATCTCTGAGAACTGTCAGACTAGATGTCAGTCGTTTCATTGGACTCCGGCCCAACCCTACAGGAATCCTTTTGGGGCGTTTCTTCACCGAGGCGAATTGGCCATCATTACCCTGTTCTGAAAGCTGTACTAGGGGTTGGAAGACTTTTGTGACATGTGGCTTTATTCTGTATTCATTGGCTGGTTTTGACTGACTGATGGTTGTATAACTGATGGAATTTCCCTAGCTGCTTCCTTCTAAGTGGCACAGGGTAAGAGTTAAGAGACTAAACACGAAGGTCAGAAAAGCTCAACGCTCCAAAGTTATGGTTTTCTCATCCATTTTGTTTTTCATCTGCAGGGCATGCCCACTTTACAGAGTTGTAATAATCATTATAATGGCATTTATAAAACAATTCTTTATGCTAATTACTGTTCTATATATATACTACTACTCTCTGTGTGTATATTTATATATATATAATCCACACACACACACACAGATGCACGCACGCACGTATAATCCCAGCTACCCTTTGTAGGTACCATTTTCCTGTTTCACTGTTGAGGACATGGAGGCACAGAGAGGTTAGGGAACTTGCTCTAGGTAACACAGTAGTAGGTGGCAGAACACGTACACAAACCCGGGCTATTTGGGTTCCAGATCTACACTTTTAAAACCCTAGTCCCATTTACCTGGCACAAGTGAGTGTTAACTAAATATTAGTTTCTATCTCCTTCCTTATTTCCATGAAAATGATCATTATTTCCTCAAAGTATTTTAGTACAAAACCATAGAAATTTAGAACCAACACAGTCCCCTGCTTTTTCAGATAAGGAAGTAGAAGCCCAAAGAGCTTGAAATATTTGTATTGTGTGGCTGGATGGGACTAGATCTTGGCTTTCCTGACTCATCCATGAGAGAATAATGGTTCTCCATATTAATGTGTTCTATTTCCTTCCTCTTACCCTTTCTGAAAAGAAAGGGGAAAAAAATTCCTTTTTTGAATCTCTCTCTCCCACCCCCACCTTGTTTTCTGCAATTAAAGAACACATGCTGCACTAGCTTAGCGAGATGGAATGTGCTGCTTCTCTGCCAGAGCACACAGAGGGAGTGAGCTAGATTTTGCCACTGGCAAAGCCAGGAGAGAGGAAAATTAGTCAGCACTCCTCTGTTCTCTCTCACTCTTTTCCTTCTTGATCCATTTCCTACTTGTTTCTGGCTCCAGCTCTCTGTTCCCTTTCCTGGATTATGAGGATCAGACTCCTGCTGGTGCCCACACTAATAAAAAGTCAACCCTGGGGCGCCTGGGTGGCTCAGACGGTTAAGCGTCTGCCTTCGGCTCAGGTCATGATCTCAGGGTCCTGGGATCGAGTCCCGCATCGGGCTCCCTGCTCCTTGGGAGCCTGCTTCTCCCTCTGCCTATCTCTCTCTCATGAATAAATAAATAAAATCTTAAAAAAAATAAATAAAAAAATAAAAAAATAAAAAGTCAACCCCGAACAGAGATAGGAGTAGTAAGCTAGGTTGTCAGTAGCTGCCTAGTCTTTTTTTTCCTCCCTGGATGAGAACAGTAGAGAACACCCTGAATTCCTGTCTCCATTGCACCATGATCTCAATACCTGCCTTTCCATGATTTAGTTAACCTGTGCTGGCTATAATTTTCTCACCTTTCTATGAAATACTATCTTTCTTGTTGTTTTCTCACAGGGAATCTTGGCTTGGCCATGAAGAAGTACTGTGATAAAGCTCAGGAGACCACAGTGTTTTGGTTTATTTTGTTCAGCTTAAAATAAAATTTCTAAGTATCACATATATGTCTGTAGTTGCAAAAGTGCAACATGTCTTTACAGTTTTTGAACAGCACTGTTTTAAAAGGTCACAATATGTAGTGTTATGCTGTAAGTGCAGAGAATATACATTTCAAAGGAAATTTATGCTTTTGCTATCATGGAAGAGGAAATTTATATATATATATATATATATATATATATATATATATTTTTTTTTTTTTTTTTTTTTTTTTTTTTCTCTTCTTCTTCTTCTCCTTAGCAGTTTTCTTTGAATTGGACCTTGAAGTAAAGAGAACAATAAAGGGAGCTTTGGGCTGGACTACTTGATGGGATGAGGAGTAGTAGTGAGAAATAAGTTTGAAAATATAGGTTAGGTTCAGATACTAGAAGTTCCTGATTTTAACAATACTTTAAAAAAAAAGAAATTTATTGAGTTTCTCCAATGTGCTAGGATTTTTGGTCTTATTTTGTGTTTTGGCATACGCTAAGTACTGTCATCATCACACACAAGCTGAAAGATGGGGAAACTGAGACTAGGCAAATTGCCCGAGTCCTTGCAGATAAGGCACAGTTCCTTTCTAGGAATTCATAGTCTACAAAGAGAGACAGAAAGAGACCTAAAATTGTAACTCATTGTTCTGAGGGCTGTAATAGAGATCCGGTCAAACTGTAGGGTGTTGCAATGCAGGGGATGATTATCTCTGACAAGGAGCTGAGAAGGCAGAAGAGGAGAGGCAATCTTGAGGAAGATAACAGCAGTGTTGCTAGAGCTGGGTATTGAAGAAGTAGGCTTTCGCACTAGCGACGCGGTGGGGAGGGACACATCAATCAGAGGGAATGGACTATTACAGGCACAGAGATGTGAAATGCAGTGTTGTACTGGGGAATATAAAAGCCATGTGAGAAGAGTATAGAGTAAAAAGGAGGAGAGCAGTGGGAAGTGAGCTTGGAGAGGCATGCATGCTAAGGGTCTTGGGTGCTATGTGATGGTGTTTGAACTCATTTCCTCCAGGCCTGGTGGTTTTGGCTGAGCACTCCTTCTAAAAAATGGACATTTTGTAGAACTCCAATACATTTATTTACAGAAGCCCCTGAAGCATCTTCACAGCACCCTGGAGGTTTGATGAACATAGTGCTATTGTTACGGTACACACCGTGGAGCCACTGAAGAATTGGGGGTTTGCTCAGGACTAAGGGAAAGTCCCTGGGTGAATGGGTCACTCTAGTTCTAAGCCGGAATGTAACGGCTAGCATGAAAATGGCTCTAGTACCTGTTTGGAGGATGGAATGGGGAAGCAAAGGGAAGAAATGCGAGGAAATTAATAGTTATTGGGTAATACTGTATTCCAGAGGGATACTCCATGCCCTCCCAGTATTATAGCTAGACACTGTTTATATTATTTTACTAACAGAGAAACTGAAACTCAGAAAGTTTAATTTGTCCAAGGTCATGTGGCAGTAAGTGACGCCACTGGGATTTGGATCTAGCACTGTTTGAATCCAGTGCCCCAAGCCCTATTCATTATATCCAAGGGGATGTCCCTGGAGGCAGGGAGAAACTACAACTTAAAACTGTAAAAATGAGGGGTGTCTGGGTGGCTCAGTCATTAAGCATCTGCCTTCAGCCCAGGTCATGATCCCAGGGTCCTGGGATCCACTCCCACATTGGGCTCCCTGCTCCACAGGAAGCCTGCTTCTCCCTCTCCCACTCCCTCTTGCTTGTGTTCCCTATCTCGCTGTCTCTCTCTCTCTGTCAAATAAATAGATAAAATCTTAAAAAAAAAATGTAAAAATGATAAGGCAAATGAAAATGTGGAGGATGAAGAGGGGGAAAACACAGAATAGTAGTGAATATCTTTATTTAGGGATGGGAAGAGAAAAAGGAGCCATATCCCATATGATGCAAAGAGAGAGAGAGAGAAAGAAGCCAGAAGAGTATAGTTTGATTAAAGAAAATGGGAAAGGTGATTTGACAAAGGAAAGGATGGTCCTGAGTGTCAAATATGGTAGAAGCTGAGGACAAGGAGAACTGTGGAAAAGTCACTGAAATTAATTTTAGAAAGTTGTGAATGCACTGTTTCAGGCAGAAGCCACTTTGGACTAAGTGTGGTAGCTTTGTAATGTTTTTTCTCAGATTTTCATTCCTTGTATGTTTCATGTGAAGGGTGGGCCACAAGAGATACTAATGTGGAAGACTGATGACGGGAGAGAAAGAGCGGTCATTTTGGTTTTTATTTCAGAAGATGGGGGCAGGTGCTTTTGTAGCTCACGTCAGTTGTCTCTTTGCTGCTGGCTCACCTCCTTGGTGTGGGACACCTGCCAGGCCTGCCCCTGCTCCACCTTCCTCTGAAGCCTCCCTCAGCTTCTCTGACTCCTGGGCCACTCTGTGTTTAACTCCATGACAAAGGGTACCAGCTTCTCCCGCAGGACACCCGCATCACTGAGACTGAAGGCAGTGAGAACTGACGAGGCTTCTAGTTTGCACTCATGGATTCCGGTTTGTCCTTGCTCCGTCCCACTTGGCATCCATCTTCTCCTTCCAACTGCTTGACCTGCAGTTGTCACACACCAGCATCAGACCAAAGCCAACAACTCTACAGAGAATGTTCACCTAGATCTTACAATTACAGATGATCCATGTTGTGTGTGTGCATGTATCACATAGATATGTATATATATGTGTATATATATATTAGTGTATATGCCTTGTGGTGGTTTTACTTTTTTTGGTTGAACTGGCTGGTACAGTAAGAGATGTGGAAAAGGAAGCAGCAAGTGTAAATTACTCTCTGAAAAAGTATGGTAGTCATATAATAAATATCTACTGAGCCCCTGTTATGGGCCTGTGCTTGGTTCAGAGAATATAGTGATGAACAAAACTGATATGGATAGGAGACTATAGTCTAGATAGGGAGACAGATGATGAAAAAGTAAGCAATCAAATATATATTACAAACGGTATGAATGCTCTAAAGGCAAAACACAAAACACCTCCCCTTCCCTGATGACAACAAAACACTAAGATGAACACAGAAGGGGTATATTGTTTAGACTGGGAGATCGGGGAAGCATTTCTCCATTGTGATGTGTAAGTTGAAATCTGAAGGATAAATAGGATTTAAGAAGATCATTTTAGGAAAAAGGAATGGCCCTGAAGTAGAAAAGAGTCCCAGGTGTCCTGGGAACTGCAAGATGCCCGAGCAGGTGGAGTCTGGTAAGAGAGAGAGTGACCTGAAGCACGACTGCCAAAGAAAATTCTGTGGTCAGTCAGGGATTCTGGAATTAGTCCCGGGAGTAATGGAAAGCCATTTTTTAATAGCTAAGATTCTCTGGTTGCAAGGCACAGAAATACAAATCAAAGCAGCGTAAGAGAAAAATGGATTTTTATTGGTTCATATAACCGAACCGCAGGAAGTGCAAGAGTGGAGGTGGCCTTAAGGTGGGATAGAACAAAGGATGTTAAGACCGCCAAAACTGTTTTTTTTTTTTTAATCTTCACGTGTCGTCACATTCGTATCTATAATTAGATTTTTAATGAGGTTGGATCCACAAATCACATCTTCATAGCTTTCCCCCTAGTCTGCAACACTGTCCTGACTATATCAAATAGCTACAGTTATAAACAGATTACTCTGCCTGGGGAAATAGAGAAGCAACTGACAGCAATTTCTCACATCCTTACAAAATCTTGTTTTCACAAAGAATTGCTCGAGATTTTGAAAAGAGCATAATTATGTCACTTTCCTCATGTCTGGACAGTAAAATACATTTTTGTACCGGACTTTGGATTATTTTCCCTCCAATATTACAATCTCACCCCACTTGCGTTGTGGTACACAATTCTGCTAAACACATTCAAGCAACATTTATTTTAAATCAGTTCTGAGGGCTTCAATACTGTTAGAAACGAGAATTATAGCAGTTTTTGTAGGGGCGGAAAGGCACTAGAAGGGTGAAAAGCAAACGAGATTATATTGGTTTTCTTTCTTTTTTCTTATCAGTCTTTTCTTCTGAGGAACAAAATCAAAGCCACCTCACATTAGCAGCACTGACAAGAATGTGGTAAAAACAAGGTATTCTCCCTTGGGCGGGAGCTTTACCTAAATGACTATTATTTAGTTGTGAGTATCTAACTCCTCAAACTGACTTAGAGAATACATGGGTAAGCATAGTTGAAAAGTTCAGAATAGAATTGCTTCACGCAAGCACAGCTGGGGTTTTGAGCTGAAATGATTTCAGTGGGACTCAAGTCCTTCTTCCAATTCTTGGCCCTGCTTTCCTTTCTGTGGCTTCACTCTGAAGGAGGTTATTTGCACATACCGGCCCCTTGCAGCTCAGCTCTAGACTTACATTCTAACAGCTTCAACAACCACAGCAGAAGAAGGACTTGACTTTCCATATGGTTACAGCATTCCAATCTAGACATACCTCAAATTTGAACTGACTTGACTAGGAGGATGGAATATCTGCTTGGCTAGACTTAGGTCCAGCGTCTGCTGTGAGCTAGGACTGGAAGTAGAGGTGGCCTCATTTTGAAGTCCATGCACTGAAAGTGGGATTGGGGGCGTACATCCTAGATGGGCAAAGAAGAACCCGGTGCTCACAACAGTCAACCTCTTGACTGCTCAGCATCGTGCAGACCCTAGTTCGCCCATTTAACGTGATGCAGCCATTTACATAAATAAAAAACAGTCGTCTCCATGGGACAGTGACTCAGATTGCCATTTAGTAACCCATTCAGTTCAAAGTTGACGGCATCTGGATGTCACAAATTCCTTTCGTCTGGTCTTAGAGGTATCTTCTCGTGATTTTGGAATCTAGCAAAATAGTATATTTGACCCTCCTGACACATCTGTTGCACAATTATGAAAGGAAAAGAGGTGTACCCTAATTAAAAACTACCATTTTGGGGGTGCCTGGATGGTTCAATTGGCTGAGCGTCCCACTCTTGATTTCAGCTCAGGTCACGATCTCAGGGTCATGATATTGAGCCCTGCGATGGGTTCCACACTGCGGGCATGGAGCCTGCTTAAGATTCTCTCTCCCTCTGCCCCTCCCCACCGCTCTCTCTCTCAAAAACAATATAAAACAACAAAACAAAACAAAAAAACCAAAAGAACACCAAAAAACCCCCCCTACCATTTTCAGAGAAGAAAGGGAGACTATCTATAATGGCTACTGGTCTGTGGCATATATAATATCCTGAAAAACAGGATTAGCAGAAATTCTTGTCTTAGCAGTGGTGTGAGTTCCTTGGTCAGCTAGTCTGTCATGGGTTCTGCTATCTGAAAAGCCTTTCCTTTCCTAGTTACCTTATGTGGTTATAGTTGAGGTGGTCATTAGGGAAGATTCTTTTATTTATTTATTTATTTCTTGCCAGTCAGATTCCTTTGGGGAAGGTTTGGGGGACTTGATTATTAATTGCCTTAGGAATTGGGTAATCATAGGGTTTTCTTTCCCAGGCCTGGACTTTTAAGGTAATACGACTCCTTTATATAATTGGTACTCTTTTTTTTTTTTTCTACTCGTATTCCCTGAGCTTTTGATCAAAACCAGAATTCTTTTTTTCTTCTCTCTCAGAAACAAACATTGGTGCTTGGCCACCGATTAGCTTGTAGCCTGTGGACCTCTATCATGGCCCTGAGGTGGGGAGACAGAGCTAATCAACCCTTTTTTTTCTGGCAACATTCCAGTGACTGGCTCTTTGCAATTAGAACAATTGTCCCCTTTGTCAAGCGGGGAATGAATAATAGGAAGTGACTGGGAGTGATATGTGAGTATCAGTATCCTGGCTTCATTAGCATTTACTTTAGCTTAGTGTATAGAATTTGGATATTCTGAGCCTGGAAAGCCAAGACTGTCAGCCATCTTGGAGTATTAACCATAGGAAAAGCTGTATCTTTTATCTTTTCTTGCTTTTAAACAGATGAGCTTCAAACAAAGCTTGGCTCTTTCTTGTTGGACCTTACCAAAAAGTAAACATTCTAACATAATGAATTTTCTGTGGGGTCCTCTGAACATATTTTCTATCAAGTCTCTAAATATCCAGCTTTGTTTGATACATGGGGAGTCCTAAGATAAAATAAGCAATTATGTCTCTATTATAAGAATCAAAACTCCACCTTAAATTGTGTTACACCAAAAAGGTAATATATTAACTTTTGTAAGTGAAAAGTCCAGGGACAGCATTTGTTTTAGTATGCTAGGGCTGTGGTAACAAAATATCACAGAATGGGCAGCTTAAAAAACAAATTTATTGGGGCTCCTGGGTGGCTCAGTCATTAAGGGTCTGCCTTCGGCTCAGGTCATGATCCCAGGGTCCTGGGATTGAGCCCCGCATCGGGCACCCCGCTCAGGGGGAAGCCTGCTTCTCCCTCTCCCGTTCCCCCTGCTTGTGTTTCCTCTCTCGCTGTCTCTCTCTCTCTGTCAAATAAATAAATAAAATCTTAAAAAAAAAATTTTTATTTCTCACAGTTCTGCAGGCTGGGAGTCTAAGATCAAGGTGTTGGTTTCTCCTCTCTCCTTGGCTTGCAGATGGTCATCTTCTCTCTATGTCCTTACTTGGCCTTTTGTCTGTGCACATGCATTCCTGGTGTCTCTCTTCTTAAAAGAACAGTTATATTGGATTAGGGCCCACCCTTATGACCTCATTTAACCTTAATTACCTCTTTAAAGCCCTATCTCCAAATACAGTCACATTGATGGTTAATGCTTCAACATACGAATTTTGATGATACACGATTTAGGCTATAACTACTGTTTTCACATGCATTTGGACTGAGAGCCAAATGAGATCATCAGGATTCTCTAATTCTCTTTCTTCTCTGCTGGTTCTATGTTCAGTCAGCCTCATGTGCTGGCCATTTGACAACTCTCGATTATGCTCTTATGATTTAATAACTCCAGGGGAAAGATAACATCTTTTTCTCAATGATTTTAATAAGAAATTCTGCAGTTGCCTCCTACTGGCCTGGAATGGGACACGTGTATATCCTTGGAACAATCACTAGGGCCAGGACCATAGGATACGTGATTCTCCAAACCTGAGTCATCCGCCCATTCCTGGACAAAGGATGGAGGTGAAGTGCCCTGACTTGAACCATAGGAACTGAGTAGGGAAGAAGGTGTTTCTCCAAAGGAAAATTAAGATGTTGCTGTCAAGAGAATGGGGAACAGATGATGGCAGGCAAAACCTAACAAATGCTACTCCATGACATTTGAATTTTCTTCTAATGCGAAGATGCTATTACTTGATCCTGAGTCACTGAATATTTTGAACTATGCTGATCCATTGTTTTTTAGGACAGTGCTGGCATTATCTATAAAATTCGGAGTTCTTTTCATAAGCCTTTGAAGTGTAGAGGAAACATGATGCAATTAACTTTGAAGCACAGAAGTCTTCGTGTGCTGAAGTATCTTCCTCTACTAAAAATGTTAAATTGGACCCTCAGAGGAACCAGGCACCAGCTGTCATCTTAAGAAATACAAAGGTGAACGTCACTGTAAAGGAGCCTCATTCTGAGATTTGTTATCTAAGATGGTCCTCTGCTGGTAGCCATAAAAATAGAATTCTATAAACATACAAATGCTCACCTAAAAAGAGCACTAATTTTCACAAAGGGAAGAACAACGAACTTATTTATTAATTCGAATATACTGACATTGATATCTTCTGTACTGAGAAATAGCCCATCAATAATTGTTTCTCTGTTTTTCTAAAAAAATCTCTGCACTCACTTGTACAGGTAAATGTTAGTTTATTCTTTTCCTTCTCAGCTCCAGCATCCTATTAGAAATTCTGTGGATATTTGCCATTCTACTTCTTTGTTTTGCAAAACTATTCCCTATAACATGATGTTTTTGTTTTTCTGCTGTTCATAGCAATATCACCAATGTTATCAAAATCCGGGAACCATCCCCATTAGGATATAGTTATTCTTTTTACTACTTATGTTGTCCCTAGGGTAAATGATTAGGTAGAGGACTATAGGTTATATGGAGGGTCCCATATTGGCAAATGTTTATACATGTAGGATACTCTACTTTCTGTCCTTTGGTGTGAGATGTTAGTTTCATGTAATATCTCCTTTTCCTTAGTTGTGAATTCCATCTCTAATGTTATCATTCATTTATATGTGGTTACTGCATTTCTCTTCTCTATGTGAGCAGGGATAAGAAGTCTCTCTCTTGAGCAAAATGTATTCCACCAAGAAATGCACCCTTAATTAAATTTTAGGGAATGAACTAGCGGCCTTATTTTGGGGGTTATTATTATTTTTTCTCATTTTCTTTATCTATACTACAAGATGGTTAACTTCAACTGGACAGAAATGAAATTTGGCATGGCACTGTCTAAAATAATCTGTGAAGCGAAATGGATGATATACTGTTAATACCGTTTCCCTCTAGGGATTAAGTTTAGGGTGGCCTGGAAAGTTGGTGTTATGTTTTACATTAAAAAATAAACTTCCAGATTAAAGTATTATTTATATTCACCAAAGTACACACATTTTAAGTATACAGAACAATGCTTTTATGAATTTTCACAAGAGGAACACACTTCTCTGACCACCCCCAAGCCAGAAAATAGGACAGCAACAACATTACAAGCTCTTCTTGTTCTCCTCCCAATCATACTCCCTCCTCCCAAAGGCCAACAACTATCCTGAATATTTTTTTTTTCCCAATCTCTACCACTTATTTTTTTTTATGTGACAACTTTATTGAGATATAATTCACATACCATATGAGTCACCCGTTAAAAGTCTATAACTCAGTGGTTTTTAGTATATTCTCAGAGTTGTGCAACCATCACCACAATCAATTTTAGAACATTTTCATCATTCCAAAATTAGCCCTATACCCATTAGCAGTCATTCCCCACCTCCCCTATCTTCCCCCAGGCCTTGGTAACTACTAATCTACTTTCTCTCTATGAATTTGCTTATTCGGGGTATTTTATTTAAATGGAATTATACAAGGTGTGTCCTTTTGTGCCTGGCTCCTTTCACTGAACATCATGTCTTCAATGTTCGTCCGTGATGTAGCATGAGTCAATGCTTCATGACTTTTTATTACTGAATAGCATTCGAACTATCCTGAATATTAAAAGTATAGATGAATTTGCCTGTTTGGGAACATTCTATGTGAATTTTATTCTTTGGGTCTGGTATTTTCCACTCAACATTCTATTTGTGAGAATAGATGTATTTTGTTGCATATACTCACATATTCATTGCTGTATAGTTTTATATTGTAACCACAACTTATTTTTTGAATGTTTCCAGTGTTTTGTTTTTATAAGCAATGTTCCTAGAAACAGTTTTTCATCATTTTATCTTATAAACTTCTTTATTAATCCCTTCCTTCCTTTTCTTTCTTCCTTTGTTTTTTTTTCTTTCTTTTCTTTTCTTTTCTTTTCTTTTCTTTTCTTTTCTTTTCTTTTCTTT
>NW_023270504.1:18979743-19143960 GCF_011800145.1 Mirounga leonina
TTTCTTTTCTTTTCTTTTCTTTTCTTTTCTTTTCTTTTCTTTTCTTTCTTTCTTTCTTTCTTTCTTTCTTTCTTTCTTTCTTTCTTTCTTTCTTTCTTTCTTTCTTTCTTTCTTTCCTTCTTTCTTTCGCATGACTTAGTTAAAACAAATTAAAACAAAACAAACAGTGGGGCCCCTGGGTGGCTCAGTTGTTTAATAAGCATCTGCCTTCAGCTTAGGTCATGATCCCAGGGTCCTGGGATCGAGTCCCATATTGGACTCCTTGCTCAGCGGGGGAGTCTGTTTCTTCCTCTCCCTCCGCCCCTTCCTCTGCTTGTGCTCTCGTTCTCTGTCAAATAAATAAATAAAATCTTTTTTAAAAAAACAAAACAAACAGTACTTGTTGAAGATTGCTCCATATCCTTAACAATCTTAGCCTTTTCACTGTCTATTCTTCATATACTTTCCCAATTTCTCTTTTTCTTCCACTTCCCAAATTTATTTAAACTTTAAGGTTGAGCCTTAACCTCTGCTTTTCTTTTTCTACACTAGCTCCTTTAGAGAATTGTTTCCTGTGAGGGCTTCTCATGTTAATTTTAGGTAGAAGGTTTAAATCAGTGTCTCTTCCCCCACCCCACCCTAACACTCATTCATTAGTCAGCCCCATAAGCCCTACATTTTATTTTAGTCATCTTCCTTCCTCTCTTTTCTTTCCTTTTTTTTTTTTTTTAAGATTTTATTTATTTATTTGACAGAGAGACAGACAGCGAGAGAGAGAACACAAGCAGGGGGAGTGGGAGAGGGAGAAGCAGGCTTCCCCGTGAGCAGGGAGCCCGATGCAGGGCTCAATTCCAGGACCCCGGAGATCATGACCTGAGCCGAAGGCAGAGGCTTAATGACTGAACTACCCAGGCGCCCCTTCCTTCCTCTCTTTTATACCATTCAAGCACTAACCCAATGGCTCTATACCTGGCTTAATTGTGAAAAGCAAGAATTTTTTTTATGCAAGAGTCCCTCTCCATATAAACTGTTGGAGTCACCTAAAATCAGCATGTCCACCTCAATCTGGCAGCTCAACCTTGTGGGATCCCACAGAATAATACTTCTCTCAACAAGCACCCTTCTGGAACTGAGCTGGCTATGGGCACAGTGATGGAGCACCCTGTATAATCCCACAGATGTGAGTCCCAGAACTCCTTTAGATATCTGGGCACCTCAATTTAGGGAAGGGGCAGAGTGGGGAAACATGACAGGTGGGTGTTGGAGAGTGCTCTGAAGGAATGGGCACGGGGGCCCTGTAACATTAGTTGATCCCAGGCACTGAATATGGAGGGACTTGGAAAATTTTGAAAAGCCACTCTAAAGCATGGAGGGTGGGGAGAGGAGGCTCTGAGGCTTAGGACCCAAGAAAGGAGCTCTACTTGCTGGGGTCAAAGGGCAGTACTGGTCTCCCTATTATCTACAAGGCAAAGTCCAACTTTCTTTGTTTAACATTTTAATTCCTCCACAATCTGGCATAGTTCTCTAGCAGGTGTGGAGAAAGGACCTTAATTCAGTGGTTCTCACTGGCTGCCAAGAGCTAACTGTGGGCCTTTCTTTCTTTCCTTCCTTCCTTCCTTCTTTCTTTCTTTCTTTCCTTTTTTTTTTAAAGATTTTATTTATTTGAGAGAGAGAGAGAGAACACGTGAGAGGCAGAGGGAGAAGCAGACTCCCTGCTGAGCAGGGAGCCTGATGCAAGACTCGATCCCAGGACCCTGGGATCATGACCTGAGCCGAAGGCAGACAGTTATTGAATGCTGGGAATACAACAAAGTTGAATAAGACATGGTCCTGATCTCAAACAGCTTACCATTTGGTAAGCTATCTATTGATATCAATAGATTTAAAAGAGATAGTTGATAAATTTCAGTAGCTGTTCCTAACAAAACTCTGAAGTAAAGGAAAGGATTTATATATCTGACTATATTAAAATGGAAACTTCTCTTCATCAGAAGATAAGCACATATAAGGTGAAAATATAATCTACAGACTGGGACAAAACACCTGTATATGAAAAAGGATTCTTTTTTAGAAAATTTAAAGAACTTCTACAAATCAGTGTGTAAAAGATAGCCTGAAAGAAAGATCGGAAAAAAATTTGAACAGATAATTCACTGAATGAAAAGATACTTAGTCCCACTGTTAAAAAATTAACTGCAAATTAGAACAATATGAAATACCATTACAGAGCCATCAGATTAGATAAATTTCTGCAGTTTGATAATACTAAGTGTTGGCAAGGATATAGAACAACTAGAATTCTTACAGACTGCTGGTGGCAGCATAAATTGGTACAAACACTTTGGAGAATAATTTTGCAATACCAGAGAAAGCTGAAAATGTGCATATTATGTTGGGCACAAACCTCAAGTTCTTGTGACCACATCCTTCTTTCTAAAGACACTGTCTCCTTCTAGTTTTCACTGATTGCTACCTTGGCTGGTGACCTTGTCAAGCTCCTACAGATGGCTGCAATCTGAGTTGAAAGCCGAGACTTTCATAGCTCTCATACTGCTCATGTCAAGCCCTATTCACAATGAATAGTCTCTCCACTTCCAGATGTGGATGTAATATTACACACAGCTTATGGGATTTGGCTTTCTGAGGGGCTGCCAACAAGCCAGATGATGCAACCCTGAAATGCCTGGGTAGGAATGGCAGTCAGCTCCTTGCAAGGTGAAGCTTGACCTATGGGAAGAAGAAGGGGGAAGAGAGATGGGCAGATAAATCCCCTCTCCCTTTCTCTCTTTTTTTAAAAGATTTTATTTATTTATTTATTTGAATAGAGCTCAATCACAGAGGCTGACCTGTATGAACTGTAATCAATGAGCTTGATTTGAATAGTAGAGAAGGAACACAAGCAGGGGGAGTGGGAGAGGGAGAAGCAGGCTTCCCGCCGAGCAGGGAGCTCGATGTGATGCGTGATGTGGGGCTCAATCCCCCCTGAGCTGAAGGCAGAAGCCCAACGACTAAGCCACCCAGGCGCCACCCCCCTTCTCATTCTGTAGATTATGTTGTGCTGAGCTTTCTCTTTCAAACGTTCTGAAAAGGGATTCATATGCTGTGTGAATACATCTGCCAGGTGATCCACTCTCTTTTTGTGGCTTGTTGTGATGCAGGAGCAAGCATGATAATGAATTGTTTCGTATCTTCCCTTGCTTTATTCCCTTTTTTCCTTTTCTCACTGGTATAAGTTTGTCCTTTCTAAATAAAGGAGTAGTATCTTAATCCTTGCCCCCGGTTCTGGTTTCTGAAGGACTCAGGCTAAGATACTTACAATACTTACTGTTGGGTTCCAAACTATAGACTCTTAACATAAGTGCATAGGGAGGTATCTATATTAATGACAGCCTTGTTTATAATAGTGAAAATTTATAAACAGTTGGCTGTTACTCTGGTGATTTATACAAAGGGATAACATACCCCACTGAAACTAAAGGAACTGGGGCTGCATGTGTAACATGGCTGGTTCTTGAAGTCATACAGTAGAGCAAAAAAAAGCAGAGAATCTCGTACTGTATACAACCATTTTTATAAAGCTTACAAACATATAAAGACAATATCATGTATCTTTCTAGATATGTGCATTTGTAGTAGAAATAGAAAAATATTTTTGGGAATGAGAAGCACACACTTCAACATAGTACAGACTGTTACTGACTTGTGGTGGTTTGATTTTTTTGACTTTGTGATGGTGTGAAAGTGATTTGCTTTCAGTAGAAACCGTACCTGAAACATCGAATTCTGGTCCTTTCCCTGCCTAGCAATATGCGGTGTGATACTCTGTAGTGAGGGTACGCAGTGGCAGTAAGCTGTAGCTTCTGTTTGGCCACGAGATCACAAGGGTAAATGACCTGTAACACTTACAAACATTCTGCTTTTCACTTCCAGGATAGTATTCAATAAACGACATGAGATATTCAGTACTTGTTGTAAAATGGGCTTTGTGTTAGATGATTTTGTCCAACTATACGCTACTGTTTGAGTGTTCTGGGCACGTTTAAGGTAGGCTATGCTAAGCTATGATGGTTGGTAGGTCAGGTGTACTAAATGAATCTTCAACTTATGATACTGTCAACTATGATGGGTTTCTAGGGATGTAACCTCATTTTAAGTCAAGGAAGATCTGTAGCTGCCTTTGGAGAGGGAGGAAGGGAAATGAGATCTGAATGGAGTCTGTTGGGAGCTTCAGTGATAATCTGTAAGGCTTTGTATCTTAAGTGGTGAGGTGGAGTACAGGTATAGTGGTGAAAAAAAGATTGTGCTGAATATCTTTATTTTGCTCCCCTCGATCCAGGGTCTCCTTCTTTAGCCTTTTGGGTGCCTCAAGAAACAGAGGCTGACCTATATGAACTGTAATCAATGAGCTTCCTTCTCTCTGGCTTCCCATTGGGTCCAGCTAGTGGAGAGTATCCAAAGGGGATCAGAGGGTGGGAGAAGAGTAAACTTAGGTGTTTTCCTCATGTTTCTATTTTGTTTGGTGTTTTCTTATTTAACTTAAGTATTCTACATAAGCACGGAGAAGGTAGGGCAGATATGGTCTAGGTGGTTGACATGGTGGAGGTGGAGTAGAGTAGAGGTGCTGATACAGGTGAAAGGGAAGGAAAGAGGGTGAGGGAGCCAAACTTAGGAGGAAAAATATATCTGCCCTTAAGGGAAAAAAAAAAAAATCTAAAGCTCAGGTCTGGACATTTTGTTGAAGCTCCATAGGGAATTCTGTTTCTCATCTAGATGGAACAGCCTTTGCAAACTCTTCTAGGCAGGAGGCCAAGGTGGTTGGATTTGAGTGACTGAGGGGCAGGGTAGTAGAAGCAGAGGTGAGAGGTAGGTGTGCGGTAGGTAAAGTGAGATACTCGAAGAAATCGAAAGGATTTTGGCTCTTATTTTGATTTCTGAACTGACAAAATCATTTCACGAATTTCATCTGCAAATTCTCTTATCATTTAGGAGATAATTCGTCAAACCTTCCCCTTCCTTTTCTCCACCACCCTCCTGAGTCATTCTCGCTGTGCTTGAGGCCAAAGAGTGGAGTATCTCTGACCTTCATTAGTGGCACAAAGGACTCAGTGCACGGTTTCCAAGTCAGAACTGGAAGAACAAGTCTGATCTGGATTGACAGTCTAATAGGATACAGAAAAAAAAGGAAGTCAAAATACGGAGCCAAGGGAACAAGGGGCAGCAGTGCTGGCCAGGGGGAGAGGATTCAGGAAATGAGGTGCAGATGTGGCTGTTCAGTTTGTCTGGGTCAGAAATCTTGAAATCATTTAGCGCAGCTACTTGCTCTCTCACAATCTTGCCATCAATCTTGGGTTTCAGTTTCCTTTTACCAATCTTCTATTTTTTTTTTCATTCTGAAGATATGTCCATTGATAAATAGAAGCAAAATTGTTAAAACTTCATTTTCATTGTCATTTCTTAACCCAGCCATCTCCAATCTATTCTCCCCTTGCGATTTTTTCTACTATGCAAATCTGATCATGTTCGGCTTGCTCTCACTTTTAGGATAACGTCTATTTTTTTTTTCCCCAGTGAGACTTATCTAATTTTATGCTCTCTTTATCATTTTGGCTTCATCTCTTCCCTCCTTCTTATTCCTCCCTACAACCTAGCCCTTCCAAGAGATGCAATTTGCCTAAAGTAGTTTCTCAGCAGTATCCTGGGTCAGACAATTTGTTGTGGGAGGCTGTCTTGTGCACTGCAGGATGTTACCTACATACCTGACCTTTACTCATGAGATACTGGTAACACCTACCCAGCTGTGACAACCAGAAATACGTCCAGATGTTGCCTAATATCTCCTGGGAGATAGAATTGCCTTTGGTTAAACACTGGGATAGATCATGTTTTAGGTCTGACCTCTGACCTTCCTTTCTATTTGGTATTCTTTCTGCATGGAGTAGACTTCTTGTTATAGTCCTGGCAAACACCTGCTCATCTCACAGAGTCTCTATTCAGTCACTCCTGTGGTGAAGTCTTCCATGACTCCAAAGGTGGAGTTAGGTGAGCTGGCCCTTCAGTTAGCACCTGGTTTTCCAAGAGCAAGATCCAATTCTATTCTGATTCATTGGGTTTGCCTGTCTCTGTATCAGAATGAGGGTTTAGAAGGAAGGACTATTTTTAATATTTTGTCCTCTGCACGTAGCTAGTAAGTACCTGGCCTGAAATATTGATGATATCTGTGTGCATCTTTAGAACTTTACAAGTTTGAATGTGGGGGATGATTAAAGCAGTTTAGAAATGACATTTAAAGGCAAATTAATTTTTTCCCATAGCTGATGTGGTGTCTGTGATATCTAGGTTTTAATTTGCCACTGCATCTGAAATATGATCCTTTGAATGTAGTTTGTGAAGTTCTTAAACTTGCTTTTGAATACAATTTATAGATTATATCTTGTGTATTTACAACCCAAGCTTTTAAAACTTAACAGTTCATGCAAATCTTATAAAGATACTATGTAATACTATGTATATTTATAAATATGTGTCTCTTTTGGATTTGAGGATTTTATCAGGAAAGTACTGGGATATATGTACTATTGAATAACCAACTTCATAGAGCCATACACTTATTTGACAGTGATTTAGTATTTTTACATTTTGTTATTTAGGACCAACCATGCTTTAAAAGGTTTTTTTTTTTTTCTTTTTATTTAGGAAGTTTGTTATCAGTCATAAGTAAAAAATATTTTGAAGATTGCTGTGATGCTATACTTTACCAATGCTGCCATCTTCTGGATGCTATTAAGCACTGTAATAATCAAAGAAGCTTACAGTTCATAGTGATTTCCAAAAGTAATGTGATATGTGGTTATAAGAAAGCTATCATTTTCTTTTCTCTTCTTCTTCTTCTTCTTTTTTTTTTTTTTTTTGGTTTTGTTTGAAAAAGGTGCGGATATATATATATATATGTATATATATATATATATATATATATATTTTTTTTTTTTTTTTCCCATCTAAAATATTTTACTATCTGCCTGTCTTCCTAACCATCTACTGCTGGAGTCAGAATGATATACTAGTAATCGGGTGTGCAATAGATATGCTAAATATCTTGATTTTGCCCCTCTAGCTCTATTATTCACCCTTCTCTACTCTGCTTTGTGTTCTAGCAGGCAGAGCCTGATCTATATGGACTATCAACAAGCTTCCTTGACTTTTAACTTCTCATTGGATATGGGCAATAGGAAGCATTTAAAGGAAATCAAAGGGAGAGAATAGAGTAGAGCTGGAGTATTTATTCCCCCCCCCACTTCCTCCACCCCACCCCACTTCTTTCCTATGAGGTCACAGGTCTCTGTCCCTTAACTGAAGGTCATATCTCCTGGCAAAGTCCCTTATCTAAATTGCTCACTCTATTGTGGGGAAATAGTAATCTCTTCCTCCCAGTATCTTTCAGGGTGAAGGATGTTAATGGTGTCTGAGTGTTATGAAACCTAGAGCCACTTCTGTCCCCTGCTGTTACACTCCATTTTGCTCACACCTTTGTAAATGATCCTTTTATTACACTACATATTCCTTAAAGCACTCAGCTTGAGTCTATTTCCTTTTGGGCCCCTGACTAAAACAATGGAAATAAAGATAGCAGTTAGCTCACAGGTGTGTTATTAGGGTTAAATAAATTAAGACCTGACTAATACTTAAACAATGTCTGAGAAAAAAGACAAAGATGAAAGCAGTTGGAAGGAAAATGATAGTGATAGAGGACAAAGATGATCCAATACTAGGATAATTGCTATTCCTTTAGTAGTTAGATGCCCCTCCCCAAATGGAATACTTATACTGAAATATCTTTCTAGAAAGGATTCAGAGATAAAAAGAAGAAAACTTTCCTGATATAAAGGAGTAGCTGAATTAGCAGATCAAAATTTTACATTATACCACAAAAACTGATAGAGAATGATCAACAATAAGAGGTGACAAAAAGAATAATTCTTTAAGCAACCAGGTCCCCCTAAGAAAAGTTCCCTAAGAGGAGGGAAAAAGAGAAGATTGGCCTTATACCAATACTTAATTCCTGAAGACATCAAGGTTTACAGAGTTCTAAGGGAAAGGAATGTGATACAAGATTATAGTCAAATACAACAGACTTCCTTAATTACTATCAGGGATTTCCTTGGTTTAAAAAGGCCTAGACTATTTTATTTCACAGTAGTCATCCCTAAGGGAGTCTTACTTTTACCTGTGGTCACCAGCGAATATTTTACCGTAATGGGAAAAGTTTATCCATTAAACAAGTTATAGACATGTTTTTAGAAAATACCTGGTAAAATGACACAATGGCCATAACTTGTAAACTAAACCATGTATTTGAAGGCATGCACCCCCTTTTATCAACCTTTAGGGACTTCAACCTTTTGTCAGGGATATCATCCTTGGTCATGATAAAAAAAAAAAATACCCCCCAATTTACATGGTGTATTTTTACCTCTGCTTGTTTATGCTCATATATTTTCATTATATAGTATGTTATTGTGGACCCAAATAAATAGGAGTACACAGAGAAAATTATAGTCAGCTGTTAGGGGCTGAACTGTGCCCTCCCCCCCAAATTCACATGTTAAAGTCCTAACTTCCAGTACCTCAGAATATGACTGTATTTGGAGACAGGGTCTTTAAAGGGATAATTAAGTTAAAATGAAGTTATTAGGGTGCACCCTAATCAGAATGACTGGTGTCCTTATACGAAGAGGACATCTGGACACAGACCTGTTCAGAGGAAAGATGATGTCAAGGTATAGGCAACGAAGCGGGAGTAGGTGCCTTGGAAATCTGCCACTACTTGTTTAAGCAACTAGCTTCCTCCTTCAGTACATCTTTGAGATGGATATTATATATACTATGATGACTCTTGTGTCTGCTCAACACAATATTTATGATTGGCAGCTCAGTTCCCTTGGTCATTTGAAGGCTGATGGTCAGGCATTTAATCTCTACCAAGTCTCAGTAGAACTCCAGGGTATGTTTCTCCAAAGATACGTTATCTGCAGAAGAAAACCTAGCTTTACTCCACCACTTTAGATTGCTACATGGTACTTCTCCTATGGCCACTTTCTAGTGGCTCCATATATCCCTGGATCCACGAGTTCATAAGGCCCAAGTGACACAAGAGCTTCTTCATTGCATCCGAGACCTGTTGCAGAGCTTTTTGTTGCTTGTGGGCCCCTTCAAACTGGCAGCGCACTCAAATATGTGCTTATTGCTCTTCAAATCAGGAGAGAACCTATGGGTGACTGGGTAGCTCAGTCAGTTAAGCAACTGACTCTTGATTTCGGCTCCGATCGTGATCTCAGGGTTGTGAGATCAAGCCCCATGTTGAGTTTGGCACTGGGTGTGGATCCTGCTTAAGATTCCCCCCCCCCAAAAAAAAAAAAAAAAGCTCTCTCTCCTTCTCCCTCTGCCCTTCCCCCACTCTAAACAAAGAGAGAGAGAGACTCCAAATGTGTCTCCTTTTTCTTGGTGGGAAGTGCAGCATTCAGCAACTTTTCCTTTATTTTAGAGGAGCTGTCCTAATATGACCCAGACCAGTCAATCTCTAGAAACTTCACTAAGGTGGCAGGGCCTTGAATTTAGTGGGGTTTATCTCCCATTCCATGCTACACATGTGTGTCACTTTGGCAAATAGGATACTTACTATTTTTTTTGCTCATCAGTTCCACTCAGCGTGATATCATCCATGTTGTAGACGAACATGAAATTCTGCAGTATATCAAGGTAATCAAGGTCTCTGTGAATTAGATCAGAGGTTGACATTTTCTGTAAAGTGCCAGATAGTGGATATTTTAGGCTTTGTGAGCCATATGATCTTTGTTGCAACTCTTCAGCTTTGTGGTTGTAGTCTGAGCACAGCTGTAGATAACACATAGCTGGCACCCAAGTGTGGCTATGTTTCAATAACACTTTATTTATAAACACTAAAATTTGAATTTCATATAATTTTTACATGTCATGAAATATTATTCATTTTTGGATTTTTGTCAATGATTTAAAAATATAAATACCATTCTTAGCTTGTGGGCCATACAAAAATAAGTGGCAGGCTGGATTTGGCCTGTGAGTTGCAATTTGCTGATAGCTGAATTAGATTATGGCAGAGCCACAAAATTGACATAGACAACTAAGGCAAAACCATGTAAGTATCCTGCTGACCCTATCGAATGAAAGCAGATTGCCCCTGGTTATCCTTCCACACACAGGATATACAGAAATAGGAGTATGACATGTCAGTGCTGCATACTAGATGGCAGGGGCTGTATTGACTCACTCCATTAAAGAAGCCAAGTCTGAAACAGTAGGTGCAATTGAAATCACCACCTAATTAATGTTATGATAATCCATGGTCATTCACTAAGATACTTCTGTCTTCTGAATATGCCATAGAGGCAAGTTCAGTGGTAATAGAATAGGAATCCTTACCCTAGAGCCTTTCTAGTATTTTGATGATAGCACTAATCTCTGATATTTCCCCAGGGTATTTCAAAATATAATAAGGAAAATATTTACTTAGAAATGATTATTCATAGAAGAATAATACTTTCAATGTATATGTAGGTTTATATGTATATAATATACATACAAATATATATTATTACACTGTTGAAATGGTTATGACTTGGTTGTGTGTTTATGGGTAATTTTTTTCACTTCTGTATACTTTTTAATATTTTTCATTATTTACAGTGAAAATATCTTCCCTTACAGCCAGAAAAAAAATCTAGTTTGTTTTTGTGAGGATCACTGTTAAAGTCAGTCAGTACTAAATTTATCTAGATAATGAGGTATATGAGGCATATGAACTTAAGCCTGAGAATAGTTGATACCAGCACTAACCTCAGCAAATGTAAGTATTTGATTTATAAGTCACTTTACTAATTTCAAAAAAATTTCAGTTAGCTCAGTATTCTTATTTTATTATTTAATTAAATATTTGAATCAATGCACATCCAGTCTACATGTTTCTTTGTTGATATATATATCAACATATATATATTTGCATATATATGTGTGTGTGTATATATATATATATATATTTGCAAAGAGAATTCTCAAGCTCTAACTTCCAAGTAAAAGCAAATTAATTAATGGAACCTCTTTGTAAATGCTTCCCAAACTAGTATTAACGATGTGTGAAATATGTAACATTAAACTAACTAGACAATTCAGGAATGCTGTGTTCAAGCACTGTGCTATAAATGAAGATGGTTTGTTCCGGTTTGCTGTGGTGGGCAGAGTGTGTATGGATGCAGTCACTACTGCAGACCTTAGCACTACCCCTATTTAGAGTTCATTGGAGAAAGAGGAAGAAAAAAGCATGGTTTCTTTTTCTTCTTTATTGTTTCCATAAGTTTTCCTCTGTTTTCTGAGGCTTTAAAAATTCTAGGGTTGGAAATCATAGCTCATTCCTGGAGTCCCAGTGACTTTATTGCTGATCAGTGTAAGGAACGTAGAACTAAAAGTATAAAGACTTTCAGCATGTGCTTTTCAATAATGCCTTTCTAGGCTTTTCTCACTTGGGTGTATTGACAGATGCTCACAGTGGAAATGAAAGCAAGGTATTGTCATGGAAGATAAGTTCAGGGAAAGACTTTGACCACCTGCAGATGGATGACAAGGCCTTAGACCCTTAGACAAGTTATCTGAAGTGGCAAAACCCTTCCACAATCGCTTATGTTTGGAGGAGAAAGTCTGTAGAAACAGGAAGGGAGCATTGGGCTGGGTGTAGGAGTTCTTGGTTTTAGTCAAATTCTAATACTCTAATAATAAGTAGATGTATGGGCTGGGTGTAGGAGTTCTTGGTTTTAGTCAAATTCTAATACTCTAATAATAAGTAGATGTATGACCTTGAGTTATTGCTCAATTTCTTTTTGTCTCAGCTTTTTTATGTTCCAAAGGTGTGATGAATTATGTGCTCTCTAGTGCTGTCTAAGGTTAGCACCTCTCTTCTCTGGCCTCCTGGGCTTACCTCTCTCTAACACTAACCATGCTGGGTCCTAATTACTGATAAACTGGTTGGCACTTGCACCTTGCCCTCCCCACCTGTTCACCAGACAGTAAGCTGTTTGAGATCAGGACCATGTCTTATTCAACTTTGTTGTATTCCCAGCATTCAATAACTGGCAGGAGCGGGCATGTAAAAGCACAGCCTGTTATCAGTGATCCATTTGTGAAGACTGCAGTCGGGGAGTACTCCCAACATAGGCTTCATCTTCCCGAGTAGTGGTGTTCTTGGGATAAGAGGAAGAAAGGGAACAAATATTTCCTGAGCTCCTACATTTATTGATTAAATATTTGTATTCATACATCTAAGATGCGATATAGGTATAATTCCGACAATTTCACCATGCATAGGGTGTGTAATTTGCCTCAGCAAGTGGCCAATTCTGGAATACGACCCCCAGGTTTCTCTTAACTTCATAACCTGGGCTTTCACTCTAATATGCCTGTAGTGGTAATAATTGGTAGCACGGTCTCTGTAGAATAAGATTATTGCAACCGTTTTATGAAAATAGACCCCAGGAATGTTTGGACTGGAAAGAGCTTTTTTGAGATACTATTTATGTAAAGCTTACTTCATCAGAGTCCTTATTTCTACTCTTCATGTAAACAGCTTTAGAAAAGGAATTGATACAGCGGAGAGAGGGGGTGGCAGGCTATATTTAGCGTATTTTACCATTAAGTGCTTTAAAAAATTTTTTTTTCTTTCCCCAGTATATCTCTTCCTCCATGATCCCCTATCCTCAATTCTGCCTTTGCATTTTTGTAGTAGTCAGTTTATACCACTCACCAAGCATTGTTATCCTGCCTTCTATTGTAAATATTTGTGTATCTGATTTGACTCTGGCTCTGTGTCTTCCGGTTCTGACACCGTGTAGCAAGTTGATGTTCAATAAGCTCTTGTTGAATAAAACTATCATCTTTCCCTTTCAAATTTATCCCTAAATCTTCTTTCAACTACTTAAGGGATTTCCTTCTCCTCCAAATGGAGAGGAGTAACATGAAGGAGATCTAAAAGGATATGATACTCTTTCGTGATGCTGTGTTGCTCTGATCCCCCTTCAGTGAAGGCCCCTTCCAGCTCCAGGTGACAGTGTCTCCTGGGATCACTTAAGCTGTAACGAGCTGCCAAGGTCACGACGTTCCCAGGGTAGCCCACACTTAGTGACCGATCAAGGTCGGGCTATCTAGGCCCAATGTGAGATAGCTCTGATGGGCCATTTCAGCTTCCATTTGAGAAACCGAGCTAGGATTTTTTATTTAATTTTTCTGTCTTTTAAAATTGGAATCAAATCATTAAAAATTAATGAATAATAATTATGAATCTACAAAGTATTTTTGACCTATTACTTCACTTGAATAAATTGGGTTAAGAACCATTTACTTTAGGAAACCTCATCTAGAAAATTTTTCTCTTCTGTCCCTTCCCTGCGTTATGTCAAAATTTACTATCTTACAAATTTTATTGATGAGTACTCCAAGCACTTGATCCGTCTATTGTTTAAAAATTGGATCCATGTAATACTTGCTCAGGGAGCATGATAGAACAGAAAGAATGTGGGTACTGGCGTCAGACTGAGTGTTAATGTCCCAGCTAATGTATATATAAAACACCTACCACATGGCAAATATTTGGTTAATGATTAATTTTTTTCTATATTATATCTTGCTAATTCTGCTGGCACCTTTATGATATTTCATCTCCTTGCATCCGTTCTTTCCAGCCAACGTCTCTTCCCTTCTTCAACCACTTATTCCAAACTGATAGTCAAATGATAGTCAAAATGATCTTTGTAAAATGAAAATCTGATTAGTCTCTTCTCTGTTTAAAATCCTGAGACTTCCTATTGCTCTTTTTTTTTTTCTTTAAGATTTCATTTATTTATTTGACAGAGGGAGATATAGCGAGAGAGAGAACACAAGCAGGGGGAGTGAGATGGGAAGAAGCAGGCTTCCCGCCGAGCAGGGAGCCCGATGTGGGGCTCAATCCCCGGACGCTGGGATCATGACCTGAGCCGAAGGCAGACGCTTAACGACTGAGCCACCCAGGTGCCCCACTTCCTATTGCTCTTAAGATAAACACCAAACTTCTTACTTAGGCTTCTAACAACTAGAATGTTTTGGTCTTATTTACCTCTCCAGATTCATCTCTTATATGTCTGCCTTCCTTCATTGTCTCTGCTACAGCCTCTTTTGCCTTTTTTTAGCACTCCCCTTCCACCCCCCCCCACCCCCCCAGTATTTGTCATGTCATTTTGTGGTTCCCACTGCCTGGAATGTTCCATTCCTGCCCATCCCTTTCCCTTGGTTGGTTAGCTCCTTCTCCTCCTTTAGAGGTCAGCCTAGGAAAGCCTTCTCTGAACTGCCTTCCCTTCCTCCAATTTAAGTCATTGGTATATACTGTCAGACAACTGTATTCCTTCACTTCGGGGCACTTAGATAAATTTATAATTAAGCATCAGTGTGATCAATTAATTGATTTCTGTCTTTCCTGCAAGACTAAGTTCCACGAGAGCAGGAAGCTTGGTTACTGAATTCTCATAGCCTAGTCCAATGATTGGATCATAGGCAGCCAGTATCTATTGCATGGTTTGCTCAGGGTGCATGATAGTCAGCAAAAAACCCAGGTGTGTGAATGTGTATGCATATACTTTTATTATTAATATTTTTTAATAAATGAGGAAACTGAAGCTCATTTAAGTTCCAAGTCATACCACTTATAGATCCAGAGTATCTTACAATTATTAAAAAGCACATTTGTTTTGGGCAATCCTCTCGGGTCTCCTCCCTCCTCGGGAGCTTTGTACTATCACTTTGCTATCGCTCAATAAACCTTGCTTTGCTGCCCACAAAAAAAAAAAAAAGAAAGAAAGAAAAAAAAGCACATTTGTTTTATGAATATTTAAATACATTTTCTTTTCTCTTTTGTATTATCCATGTATTAAAACATTCTTATTGTTCTTGATCAAGATCAGAGTCTCATTTTCTTCTCAATTACTTGGAACTCAGAAGACTCTAGTATCCCTTTAAAATTCACTTATGCCCTCTGACTTGTAAATGACAAAGAAATGCTGTGACCCTGAAATATAATTGTCCAGCCTGTTGACAATGGCCCTGGGAATGTGAACTGATCCCAAATTGATGTTCAAGCCAATTATCAAATATTTGAGCCACACCAGATAGTTTATTTATATATATATTTATTTATTTATTTAAGAGATTTTTATTTATTTATTTGACAGTGAGAGAGAGAGAGCACAAGCAGGGGGAGCGGCAGAGGGAGAGGGAGAAGGAGAAGCAGGCCCCCCACTGAGCAGGGAGCCCTACTCCGGGCTCCATCCCAGGACCCTGGGATCATGACCTGAGCCCAAAGTAGACGCTTAACTGACTGAGCCACCCAGGTGCCCCCACACCAGTTGGTTTATTCACTATAATAAACAGTAACCATGAGTTTTTCTGAGTTGTATGAATCCTTTTAGTGAATCATTGAAACTGAAGGTGTTCTTGAAGACCCTGGTCATAGCTGCTTAGTAAAGGCATGGACTTTGAGATTGCTTGGATGGGTTTCAAACTCAACATTAACATATGCTGTGTGATCTTGATCAAGCTGGTCAATCACATTGCCAATTTATTTCTGCATAATTGAAACTAGCACAATAACATCTATGTTACAGTGTTGGTATGAGGATTAAATGAGATAATGTAAGAAATGCACCTAGCATGTGTTTAGTTAAAGGTAGCTATTGTTATCACATTGGGGTAAAGGGTGTAGGAATACAAAGATTATTAAGACATATTCTCCACTGTCTAATCATTTGCTTTACCAGTCAAAAAAAGAAAAAAGGAAAAAATATTCTCCACTGCCTAGGGATTTAGTCAGGGGGAGGGAAATCCTTGTCATGAGAGCTATGGGAAAATTAGGTTATTTCCCCCTTGGTCCACTCTTTGTAGATTGATAACTGGTTGAATCAGCTAGGCAAACTGTCCCTCCCATTCATCAGCACTGCTATCCTTGGGTAGGGACAGGACAGTTGTAAAGATAAATCTAAGATACATACACATGCAATTAGCCTAGATGCATCTATAATATAGTATTATTACATTACATTATATACCAGTGGAAGAGGAAAGCAAGTGGGCCAATCCTGAGGCCAGAAGAAAGTTACAGATTAAAAGCAGATTAAAAGTTATCACTAGTTACACCAGCAAATGGCCTAAAATACACATTGGGATTGACTCCCCAACAGCCATCATCTACCAGATTTTAATATTATAAATCATGGTAATTCCTTCCTTTTTGTTACTGCTTGGTTTGAAAATAGACTAATGATCAAATTCTGGCCGATGAGACATGAGGGGAAGTTTGCTGTGGGAATTCTGGAAGATTGTTCCTTTGTCCAGCATGGAAATGAAGTTAATACCTAAGTTAATACCTGAGCATAAAAACTGAGCATCTGGGTCCTTATTAAAATGACTAAGTCACTGGGAATCCTAGGACTACCTCAGGGAACCAAGGGTTATACATAAAACGAAGTTCAGCTGTGTAGCAATAATGCAAAACTCTATGTCAAGTACACTATCAACAAAACAAATTTTTTATTGCTATTGTATGACATGTTTTCCATGAAAAATGTATTTTCAGTTTGAAATGACTGATTTAGAGAATAAAACCCATGGTAAATTTGAGATTGTATATGTGTTCTAGTATTAATTGAAATCCTTAAATAAAGAATAACCTGGCCTGACATGGACATTTGGGGATTATTATGCTACTATCAGGGATTCTAGGAAACACAGATTTGGCTCCATACCATTCCCAAGGCAGAGGTTCACTTGTCCCAGTGTGTGTGTGTGTGTGTGTGTGTGTGTGTGTGTGCATGCGAGGGAAGGGTCTGGGAAGGAGAGGAGGCGGAGGTCAATCTGAGGTGTCCCCCTTCACGCCTGTTCTGTTATTCAGGCAAAATTAGGTTAGAAAGAACATGTCTTAAATATTGAGGAATCACAAAGGACAACGTGTACCCTGTTGAGGGTCCATCTCCTAGTACTGATATGATAAAAGAGATGTATACGGGCTAATTACGTGTATGAATCTTAGACATATCCTTAGAACCAGGTAGAAAAATCCTTTCCTTCTCTGCCTGTGCTGTCCCTACCCCAGGAGAGTGGTGCCTATAAGTAGGAGAGATTGTTGTGTGGCTCACTCAACCAATTACACACACACACACACACACATCTTTCACTTGCCCGTTACTGCACAGAAAGGTACAGAACAAAAACCAAATTTTTTTTATTATGTTATGTTAATCACCATACATTACATCACTAGTTTTTGGTGTAGTGTTCCATGATTCATTGTTTGTGTATAACACCCAGTGCTCCATTCAGTGTGTGCTCTCTTTAATACCCATCACCAGGCTAACCCATCCCCCCGACCCACTCCCCTCTAGAACCCTCAGTTTGTTTCTCAGAGTCCATAGTCTCTCATGGCAAAACCAAAAATTTAAAAACATTTTCCTACTCACCTGATCCTAAAGCACTTTTGAGGTTTCTTCATTTTGATTTTTATTATTTTATTTTATTTTAAGGTTGGTAACAATGAAAAGCAAATGGTAAGTTAAGATCCCTGCCCCCAACACACACACACGCATTTTCCCTATATTCTCACTTCCTTCTTTTTTACTTAGTTTGAATAGGGGAGTTTTAAGAGTGAATCTTTGGGTACAGAAAGGACTGCAATAACATTCATTTGCATTTAGAGGTGAGTCAGACCTAGGGATTCCCCTGGGCATTTCAGAGCTGGGCGTGGGTTCTGCACAGTGTATGGTGGTTAGGAAATATCATGGGGATTTGGTTCGTGGTAGATGTGGGTCAGGAGCAGAGAGGAAAGGGTCACACATCCCATCTTCCTCCCTTTTCCGATAATCCCCACTAGTGTCTAAAGAGCAAAGCCTGCTCTGGGGCCTTGTGAGAAGCAGAGCAGGGTTTTGGCCTCACTATGGTGGAAGTAAAAGGAATAGGCAGGGAATTCTCAGGCAAAGGAAGCTGAAAGAAAGGAGATCCTAGGTTAGAAATCAGAGACCGCTGTATGAGAAGCCAAATAGCTTTTCAACAGGCAGTATCGAGGTCACTGGGAAACTGAAAATCAACTTGCCTCCTTCTTAAGAATGAAGACACGTGTACTGCCCCTGTTTAAAGCCACATGCCCTAATTTTTCCATTTATATCCAGACATATTTATCTTGGTTCCGCACAAACCCACACCCATGCTCTCAACACACAGCAATGTCATCTCAGACATTTTCAAATTCACACCTGCTGTAGAGCTAGCCTTCCATTTATACCCTATAAAATACACAAAGTACACATTTTATTGCCACAAATGCTCAGAAAAGACAAAGCCCTTTAGTCTGCCTTGATTCAAAAGTAATCTGAAAAGTTAATCTTTAGTCAATGCCTGGAAACAATGTGGGAAAGTTCTCACATATATGCAAATTCAGGGATTATTGACATTTTCACCCAGAAAGAAAGAGAAAAAAATTTCTATATCAAGTGATATGTGACCTCAGATGGGGAGCCTGATTTTATATGTTAATATTTTCAGTGTAAACATACTGTTAGTTGTTGAACAACTGCCTCTTTAAGGGAGAGGAAAAGCTGGGTTTAGACTGACTCTTTTCCTAAAATCAGGAGTCTGGTCTACATACAACCAATGATGAGAAGGAGTGTAGTTAAATAGAACTGAACTGACCACCAGAGGAAATGAGGGTCAGTAATCCAAAACCTGGCCTTTGTTTCAACTGAATCATAGTTCAGCTTTTTTCTGCACAATCTTGTTTATTTCCCTACAGAAATTGATTTGAAGAGCAATTGCCAGTAGATTTGTTCATGGTTATAATCCAACCTACAACAGTTAGTACCAGGAGTGTCTGAGAAAGTAGACTCTAACAGAAGACTTTGGAAAGGCATCACTTACAGGCCAGATACCAATGAAAGCCCCATCAGTGGTAGTAGAAATAACAGATGGTCCATGGCATGAGTAGCAGTACAATTTTTAAAACTTTCTCGTCAGCAGTGAACTTGGATGGTATATCAGTGGAAGGAATGCATTTACCAGTGTAAATGCAATGTGTCACTCATTTGAGAACAACAAAGGACATAGTAAATATTAGGACTATGGAATTGGATGGCTATTGCTAAGGGCCGTTGGAGCTCTGTAGAAAGACAATGAAAGGGGGATTAATTATCAGTTCAAGTCTAAATGTGAAAGCCGGAGAACCTCCTTGATAGCATAAAGGAGACTCTTATCTCCTGTAGTAGAAGGTCCCCTCCCCACCCCCAAACGCTGAAGGTAACGACAGTAGCAGAACTCCAGAGAAAGCTAAATTCTCAACTATAGCAAATGTACTTTGCCAAAGTCAGGGCTCTGTTGGGGGAAGGAATGGGATCCTGAAACAGGGGATGGAGACATCTGGGTTGATGCACTTGACCTACTCCCTGTTGAAAATGAATTCTTTCCATTCAGGTCAATAGACAATGCTCTCCCCAAATAAGCAAGTAGACACTGACTGGACCAGTTGAGGGCAGCCATCTCCATCATCACTCACCCCAGGGCTGACTTATGGAGCACTTGAAGAGAATAGTCATGATGATGAGGATAGAGCCAATATGCTCGCTCAACAGAATGGGTTGCCTTGCACCAAGACTGATCTAGCAATTGTTGCTGCCAAATGCTGCCGGGACCAATCCCGAGCCTCTGATATGTCACTTGGTGGCAAATTAACTACACTGGATCCATCTTAGCAATTTATCTTGACTGGACTTGACATATATTCTGGATATGAGTTTACCTTTCCTACCTACAGGGCCTTATCCAGTATCACTATCTGAGAGCATACAAAGTGTTTAGTTACTGACATGGGATTCTGAATGACATCTCATTGGACTGAGGGACCCCCTTAGCATAGGAAATCTAGTGGTTCATACATGATCTTAAAATCCACTGGTCTTTTTTTTTTTTTTAAAGATTTGATTGATTGATTGATTGATTTAAAAGATTTTATTTATTTATTTGAGAGAGAGAAGAGATAATGAGAGAGAGTACAAGCAGGGGGAGGGGGAGAAGGAGAGGGACAAGCAGGCTTCCCACTAAGCGGGGATCCCAATGCGGGGCTCAATCCCAGGAGCCCGAGATCATGACCTGAGCTGAAGGCAGATGCTTAACCGACTGAGCCACCCAGGAGCCCCAAGGCCCACTAGTCTTATCACATACCATTCTACACAGAGGCTTCTGGTTTGGTAAAATGTTGGAACAGCTTTGATGAAAACAGATCTAATGAAATTTGTTGAGGTGCCAACTTGGAGAGAGCACTCTGAGAAGATGTGGGTACCATTCTCCAGGGCAGTATATATCTTACATCAACTAACATTGTACAATGTTGGGTCTGCAAGAAGTAGATATGATAGATAGAGTTGATTTATAGCTAGACTGGAAAAACTCCCCTCTATCTCTGGAGACTCCTGGATGTATAGTTTTTGAATCTTAGCCAAGATAAGGGCAGTGGGATTTATGAGGTGCTATTAAAAGTCGGAAGGCTCCCATGGTGACCACCAAGGTTAACTTCTTTACTGATGATCTTTGACTGGTGGTCTAACCAGTCTGACAAGCTTGGCCCAGAGTGCATCAAAACTCCACTGGGAACCTTTACATTTAGCTTTCCCAAAGCTAAGATTCCTTGCACAGATATTGGCAGTTTATCCCAGATTCAGAGTATAATTGTGTTTGAATAAGGGCCATGGGAAGTTATGTATGAAACATCTCTCAGACCTCTAATACTTGCCTATACTTTCAATCTCTTGCCTCAATGTATTGTCTTTAAATAAAACCCTCAAGTGAGTCTGGTAAGTCCTTTCAAATATCTGAACTTGGGAAATCTTTGCAATAAATTATATGGATCCAGGAACCAATGGATAAAGGCAGGATTGGCTTCGAACCATCCCTGTAACTTACTGGGGAAGTGGTGTTTCATTTCTGAAACTGCATATTTAGAGATCCTGGTTCCCAAAGTGGGGACACTTCCACTATGGGACATAGCATGTGTTTCATTTAACCCTAAGCAATGGCTATCACTCAGTTACTTAGAACTTACTGTGCCCAAAGACCAGCAGTCAAGAAAAAGATTCACCATCCTGGGAGAAGTAATTCACTGTGATCATCAGGAAAGAATATGTTTGGCACCCCTGTGATGCCTTTGGCTTCTTAATACTCCCTTGCCCAATTTTGATGGTAAATGGACAAGTACGACAGGCATTCTGAGAAGGGAATGATGAATAGGGTTTTAGACCCCTCAGGGATGAAGTTCTGGGTCACCAAAAGAGGTAAAAGGAATCTAAAAGTGGTGGTAGAGGAGAATATGGTGCTCAGTTATGGTCTTGAGAGTAGCTGCGCCGAAGGTGCTATAGTTCATTTCATTAACCTTTTTCTCTGACAAGTCTTTCCCCATCCCTCACCTCCCCACCTCCATAAGATCCTACAAAATCCTAGAGGGGCTGCTCTTAGAACTTAAGAGAAGCAGATTGATCCAGGAGGCTCGGGGATGGACTATGGATGCTGCAGTGCACCACCCAGCAACCCCCCCGCCCCAGTTGCAGGACTGAGGCCCTTATTCCCCCAGCTGCCGGGAGCATTGTAAGCCAACAGTTGTCAGCTGAGTCCTTCTCGGGACTTGGCCTTGGCCGAAGAGATGTGCTTTGGCCAAGGTCTTGCCCCTTTCCAGGAGCAGTTCACATCCAATGTCTAGTTGTTGTGGGGGTATCAGGGCCCAGTCCTCTTGCTCCAATTTAGAACGACTCTGGAATGTCATCCTGTCTTCAGAGTTTCCTTTAGGATTAGCTGAGGGCTTTGCAGTGACTGCAGTACATGCCAACTTCTCTCTCTGCTCACTTTTACTTGTCCTTGAGAGTACTCCCTAATACACACTCCACGCTCAGTCTCTGTCTTAGAGTTTGCTTTACAGGAAACCCAGTCTACGACAACCTGAGTACATCTTTCCAAACCCTGGTCTAGTTCCCAGGAAGCCTGTAATTGCCTTCTTACTCTTGGCGTAAAGCTGCAGTGACTCTCAAACAATATTCCAAGGAGCCCTTCTGTGGGGCTGCTTCATTACAAATATTTAATTGGAATTTCATTTTTAAAAGATTATTTTAACCTTTTTTTAAAAAAGATTTTATTTATTATTTGACAGAGAGAATGAGAGAGAGAGAGCACATGAGAGGGGGGAGGGGCAGAGGGAGAAGCAGACTCCCTGCCGAGCAGGGAGCCTGATGCGGGACTCGATCCTGGGACTCCAGGATCATGACCTGAGCCGAAGGCAGTCGCTCAACTGACTGAGCCACCCAGGTGCCCTATTTTAACCATTTTAAAAGCACTAAAGCCAACAATAACTATTGAAAAACCATGAACACAGAAATGTAAATGTGTTATATATTGAATTTTTTTGTAAAAAAAGTTTATTTTTTTTTAGTACTCTCTACACCCAATGTGGGGCTCGAACTCATGACCCTGAGATCAAGCGTTGCATGCTCTTCTGACTGAGCCAGCCCAATGCCCCTATATACTGAATTTTACACATCTTTGACAGTGTATTAACGTGTGGTGGCAGCTCTATCCTCAAGCAGGCTGAAAAGGGTGCTTATCTACCAAAAGTCATGGAGAACGTATTCTCCATTGCTCTCTTCAGTTATGTCCAGGAAGGTTAACGGAAAAGAAAAAAACCACAGAGAAAAGTGGACTGGGGTAAATGCGGTTCGAGGATTAGTTGAGTAGTTTCCCTAAATGGCTAGTAGGATTGAGGAGAAGAAAAACATCTCTAGGTCTTGGGAATAGTGCGGTGTCAGCCTCCCTGGTAGCCTCCTGAGAGGCGCCTCAAGATCTCAGGATCTTGGATGCATCATGCTTCCAGGGAGTGAGACCCTATAGTGGGGTTGGCTATTAATTTCCTGTGGGGCCAATGTGACTGTAGCTATGTACCATTGAGCTGTATCCTGTGTAGGACAAACGTGTGGACTAATTTAGTCCTCAGCTACTACGGCATTGAACTCCCTCTCTTGCAGATTGGGACTGTAGAGGCCTCTAGAACTCTGGGTTGAGTGAAAGCAACAAAAACAATTAAGGCTGAAGTTTCCCCTAGTCCATCATAATTGAGGGTGATAATTAAAATAATGAATAGAATATAAGATATTCTTGTTTGCCAGAGTTTGTTGACTAAGATTCCTACTCATTATAAATACATTCACTCATTCATTCATCAAAAAGGTCCTGAATGGTTTCTGTTAGGCATTGAACTTGGATCTGGAAATACGGTGGTAAGCAAAATCTCTGCTGTAGAGTTTGCAGTCTGATACATAGGATTTGTGACATTTGGCTGGAAACTTTGTTTTTTAAAGACTTTACTTATTTCTTTGAGAGAGAGAACATGAGCAGGGGGAGTAGCAGGCAGAGGGAGAAGCAGGCTGCCCCCTGAGCCGGGAGCCCAATGCAGGATTTGATCCCAGGACCCTGGGATCATGACCTGAGCCAAAGGCAGACGCTTAACCGACTGAGCCACCCAGGCACCCCTGGCTGGAAACTTTGAATTAAAGTTGAGTATGTATGTTGGCATGACACCCTGTTTACAAGTCTCACACCCATATTCAAATAATTTACTAACAAGGAGGTAGGTGTTATGTCATTACATTACTCCTGATGAAGGATAGTTGGAAGAAAGGCAGACAGGCCCTAAGAGGAAACCACCCATAAAAGGATTTTGTACCACCCTGGAAGGAGCCCTCCACCCTTTCCCATGTGATAGATAGATGACAAAAACCTGATTGGGTGACAGGCATGAAGGGTTAATCAGATTAAAATAGCCCACCAACAAGCCCATAGAAACCCCTAGACTTAGAAACTCCTGGTGGCAACCCTCTCGGGTCCCCTCCCTCCTCCGGAGCTTTGTACTATCACTCAATAAACTTTGTTTTGCTGTCCCCCCCTTCCCCCCAGTCTGGTCTACCTCTTCATTTTTCGAAGCGGTGTGACCAAGAACCATGGGCACCGAAGGAAAAGAAATCCTGTAACACTCCTTGAACCAAGTAGAAGTAACAACAGAAAAATATTTTCCCTGTGGCAGGCTGGCTACATAGCTGTTAGCACAAGCAATCTGTAGCTAATCAAAGTATAAAAGGGAACATAAACATTTAACTGTAATAGGATTATACTTGGGGGGAGGGGCTAAGGCTATTTATCTCCCCCAGTAACTCCCAGAGTTAGAGAGCCAGGGTGGTTAAGATTCAATTTTTATTTCTTCAGAAGAGATCAAATAGAATTCTTCCTAGTAGAAGGCAGGAAGATTCTGTGTGTCAATCTGTCCTTCCCCAGTGCCTCATTCAGACTAGATGTTACACAGAAAATGTCCCTCTGTCTTACACCTAAATTGTACCAGAAACCAGAATTTTTGTTAGATGCTGAGTCTTAAAAAATTGTCAAGTATTTTAATGTGAATCCTCTCATCTGATTTTTCTCTCCAAACAACAGAAATAGTAAATGCCTAAATAAAACAAATAATGTAGTTGATTTTACGAAGTACTGCCTAGTAAAAATCCCACATTTAGGCTGCAGTTCTATTTCTTTTTTCCAGCTTTCAATGTCACTACAATTCATCAGAGGAAAATTAGGCAGGAAAAAAAGGTTTTTCTTCCCAGAGGATCAAGGGAAGGGATAAGGAGAGAGAAAAATATGTGAGTAAATACGGTCAGCCCAAAGTAGAGTTAATGTATCTCCATCTCTAAAATTACTTACTCAGACTGCCTTTTTGATGAAAAACTCCAGTAATTATCAGTTTTGGCATCAAGGATTGCAGAGTGCTTTCTGTGAGATTAGCATTTAATTTTAAATTTCCTTAGGTACGACTTTCAAACAGAATGCCTATTTGTGTGTTCTTAAGGGTATCTACTGGCTTATCTCTTATAAATTTTTATAGGGAACAGAGTTGGAAGTTGTCTTATTTGTTTTATTTCTGTTTCTTTGCTTGGTGGATTTGTACTGGATTTGGTCATTATATTGTTTTGTTAAAATAACGACATTAATAAGCAGGTTTTGCTTTTTTTTTTAAATAAGATTTCTCACCATGGAAACCATTTTGAGTTCAGTGGAAGGCATTTTTAAGGTTACTTTTCTTTACTTAGTGGTATATTTTGAGAACCAGCTACAATGAATACAGAAATAAGAGGGCTTCAGGTTTTGGAAATGTATCAAAATCTAGTCACTTGAGGACAACAAAATTTAATTGATTTAATAAGCTTTATCATCAGGTTCCAACGGTTGATTTTGATCTTTTGTCAGTATGGATTGGTCAATGAAACAATTTCAGGTTTTTCATGTGAAATTGATTTGCATTTTTAAAGAGAGTCCACTAAGCTTGGCTGCTTGGGTTAATAACAAAAATGCTTTCTTAATTTTATTTATTTAAGAGAGAGAGAGAGCACAGAGGGAGAGGGAGAAGCAGATCCCCTGCTGAGCAGGGAGCCCGACGTGGGGCTCCATCCCAGGACCCTGAGATCATGACCTGAGCCGAAGGCAGGCAGACGCTTAACCACCAACGGAGCCACCCAGGTGCCCCTCCCTTCTACCTTTTAGATGGCCCCTTTTCCTTTTCAGTCTGTGTGTATGTGTGTGTGTGTGTTGTCCCCATGCGTGCCTTAGTTGCTGGTAAATCAGAATTTCCTCCTTCACTCTAACTCTGCACACTCCTCCAGTCTAAGTTCCAAAAGTTCTCACAGCAGTCCAGAGATTCTTAACTGAATTTTAGATACACATTTCCATCTGCTTATTAATCTCCACCTGGAAATCTCTGAGACTGCAAAAATTCAGCATCACCTTCTATCCCTGGCCACCAAAAATAAACAAATCTCTGTTCCTTTTCATTTCCCATCCTGGTTAATGGTACCTAACTGCTTTCTATCTAACTGGTCCCATCCGACATCTGAGACCCTCTTAGATGTGGTCTTCTTGTTTAGACCTCCACATTCTAGAAGACTGATTTTACTTCCTAAGCATGTATCCAGTCTGCCTGTTCTTTACATTGCCTGACCACGGCCTTAGGGTCAGCCCTTCACCATCTTTCCCTGTACTGATACAATAGCCTCCTCATTGTTTTCCTTACTTCCTTTCTCACTCTCTTCTTTACATCCTTCACACCAGGGTCTGAGCTATCTTATATAATGTCATCCTTGGTTACATTGTTTCTCTTCGATTCTCATGGCCTTAAAAAAAAAGTGAGCTCTTAAGTCTAGTGTGTGAGGTTCTTTGCCTGATCCTGCTTATTCTACTAAGTTCTGAGACTTCACCTGCTTTCTCAAGCCCCCATGGAATGTCACATCTCTGCCTTTGCCTGAAGTGCCTCTCTCTTGTCTTCCTGGACGCTATTTCTATTTCTATTTTATTTTTATTTTTATTTATTTATTTTTTTAAAGATTTTATTTATCCATTTGAGAGAGAGAGAGAATGAGAGAGAGCACATGAGAGAGGGGAGGGTCAGAGGGAGAAGCAGACTCCCCGCCGAGCAGGGAGCCCGATGCGGGACTTGATCCCGGGACTCCAGGATCATGACCTGAGCTGAAGGCAGTCGCTTAACCAACTGAGCCACCCAGGCGCCCGCTATTTCTATTTTAAACGACCTCTTTTATTTGGGGCTTTACCCTCTTCTACCCTGATTCCCACTCCAGCTAAGTTAAGTGCGCCTTCCTTTCGATACCATGACCCCTTATAAATATCTCAGCAACAAGCCCTGGCCACATAATTTTGTATCTCTCTGTTTTTGTTCAAGATCCAGTGGACTTTTAATAAGCATAATGATTACTTTAGCACTTACAAATGGCTTTCCCATTTTCTATTTAATTTGATCATCCCAGCACTCCTTTTGTCTTTGAATTGTGTAAAAAAAGAGCCTGAGACAAAGTTGATATAGTAATGCTTTATTTAGAGTAGAATCCCAGAATAGCAAGAGTGAGGGAAGAAGGGAAGTAGAGCAGGGAAAGAAGATGAGAAAATATAAGGTGGTGTACAAGCTGGGGACTGCTTCACAAAGAGACGTAGACAGTGGCTCATTATGTGGGACATCTCCTAAGAGGCAGGATAGATCCACTATGCCTCAGAAAATTCCATTAGGTTTGGGAAGTAAGGAAACTAAGGAATTTATTTATCACTGGCTTCTTTTTTTTTTTAAGATTTTATTTATTTGTCAGAGAGAGAGAACACACAAGCAGGGGGAGCGGCAGGCAGAGGGAGAAGCAGGCTCCCCACTGAGCAAGGAGCCTGACACAGGACTCGATCCCAGGACCCTGGGATCATGACCCGAGCCGAAGGCAGATGCTTAACGCCTGAGCCACCTAGGCGTCCTTTATCAGTGGTTTCTTATTTCCTGCTTCTCACCGGCCGAAATTCACCCCATTATTTAAAAGTTTCCTTGACTTTCAGATTGTGTTACGCGCCCCTTGGCACAGCTGTTGGGGAAGCCAAGCTGTGGTGGGACAGGTTGGGTCGAGCTTGGGTGCTGTGGTTCCTGCTGGGGCAGACATGATGGAGGCTGTGTGGAGGCCCAGCCCTCATCCCTCAGGGAGGCTAAGACCCAGAGGGAGGAGAGGAAGCAATGGCAGTGGCTGGTCAGCAGTTCTCACTTGATCAAGCAGCCAAGGGAATGGGGTGGGTTGGGCTAAGCACATACACTGGGTCAAGTTCATCTGTATGTTAGCAAAACCCTATTTTCCTCATATTATTGACGAGGAAGTTGAGATTAGAGAAATAATGTAAATTGTTTAAAGTTTCCCATAACTATTCTGATTGAACAAGAAGGTGTTTCAAAGTATTTCCCAACCCCCACCCCCCCAAAAAACCCAAAGTATTTTATGTTGCTTTGCATTGAACAAATGCACTTAAGTTTCTATCTTTTCCTTTCTTCCTTTTTTTATTCCTTCTATTGCATTTTATTTATTTTGTTATATGTTTTTCTGCCTCCTATTTTAATCCTCAATTTGCAAGAGGAAGAAGAGAAGCAAAATACCCACATCTCACATTTAGGTTATGGAAATTGTCGAAATGATTCAATGTTATTTTAGTGTTTGATGTGGATGTCTACCTGCCTAGATTTAAAGAGTTGGGCAGAAATGTTCCTTGGGGGGCTCCTGGGTAGCTCAGTCGGTTGGGCATCTGCCTCTGGCTCAGGTCATGGTCTTGGGTTCCTGGGATCGAGCCCCAAATTGGGCTCCCTACTCAGTGGGGAGTCTGTTTGTCCCTCTCTCTCTGTCCCTCCCTCTGCTCGTGCTCTCTCTCTCTCTCAAATGGATAAATAAAATTAAAAAAAAAAAGAAATGTTCCTTATGATAGTACTTTTCAGTATTGGCAGCACTGGTTCTTTTTAATTTGTATATCTAAGCTAGACCTTCCTTGATCTCCTCAGAGAACAGTTTTACCAAGTCCAGTAGAAAGTACTACCTAGGGGTCCCTGGATGGCTCAGTCCTTTAAGCATCTGACTCTTGGTCTCAGCCCAGGTCTTGATTTCAGGGTTGTGAGTTCAAGCCGTGCACTGGGCTCCATGCTGGTCCTAGAGCCTACTTTAAAAAAAAAAAAAAAAAAAAAAAAGGTACTACCTAATTCAGAATGTATTTTGAGAGGAGTAACTTTATGACGCTGACAGCAAAAGGTTTTTTCCTCCTCCAACTAATACCATTTTTAAACAAATATCTTGTTTTATTATTTTTTTATTTTATTTTTTTTAAGATTTTATTTATTTGAGATAGAGGTAGAGAGAGAGAGAGCATGAGTGGGCAGCAGAGAGAGAGATGGAGAAGCAGGCTCCAAGCTGAACAGGGAGCCCGATGCGGGACTGGATCCCAGGACCCCCGGATTATGACCTAAGCTGAAGGCAGATGCTTAACCAACTGAGCCACCCAGGTGCCCCAAGAGATATATTCATAATTTTAACTTTCTCCCATGTTTATTGCCTTGGATACCAAGAATGAAAAGCCATAGGTTAGGGCTTTAAATAAATCACAACCATCCTTAGTTCACAACTTTTTTCCAACTTGGAAGAAGGCGTAACATTCTTTCTGAGATCAAACAGGAATAATAATAGGAAGCCTTGAAAATTCATTCTCCATTATATAGACAGTATGAAAAGAAGTAGGAATGGTTTCAGTGGTCAACACACAATTTTATTTTATTTATTTTTATTTTTATTTTTTTTAAAGATTTTATTTATTTATTTGACAGAGACACAGCGAGAGAAGGAATACAAGCAGGGGGAGTGGGAGAGGGAGAAGCAGGCTTCCCACCAAGCAGGGAGCCCGATGTGGGACTCGATCCCAGGACCCTGGGATCATGACCTGAGCCGAAGGCAGACGCTTAACGACTGAGCCACCAAGGTGCCCCAAACACACAATTTTAATTTACTTTCCTTGTACTAACTTTTCCTTTCGTTCTTTTCTTTTTCAAACACCGATGATCTCTGGTTTAGTCAGTGATCACCAGTCCAGCCTGTTCTGTCCAAATGAACATGACAGAATGGTTTAATAGTAGGAAGTCACAAAAGACAGGTTTTTAAAGAATGAACTACTCACAGGGATCTGGGTGGCTCAGTCGGCTAAGCATCTGCCTTCGGCTCAGGTCATGATCCTGGGGTCCTGGGATTGAGTCCTGCATCGGGCTCCCTGCTCAGCGGTTGGAAGTCTGCTTCTCCCTCTCCATCTTCCTCTCCCCCCTGCTCATGCTCTCTCTCACTCTCTCTCAAATAAATAAATAAAATCTAAAAAAAAAAGAATGAACTACTCACTTGGTATGATGTCCCTCTCCAAAACACTTATATGTACACCAACTTCCAGGGCCTAATTTGTTTCTACAAAGTCCTCTGGAGGGCCATCTAAAGTAGGGGAAGTTCTTCCAGACTTTTTTTAGGTCATCCTTGCTCAGAACTGCTGGGAAACAGCTGGGGTTTGAAGTAGTGTTGGTAAAGGCCGGAGGCACTAAGTCCTGGACTTGTCAGTGGCCTATTTGGTTAGTAATGACCTAGTCTATCATCCTCAGGTACATAAGCAATACATTTAGGACCAAAGAACACTGTTGCATTGTTTGAGTGGCTCTTGGTTGGCTCTTGATTGACAAACAGGCAGAGGAAGGGAAAATTTGCTCTCTTGTTAAAACTGGGGCATCCATCTTCTGCCAGACACTGGCACTCCTGGTTCTTGGGCCTTTGAACTTGGATTGAAATTTTCCTGGTTTTCAGGCCTTGGGTCTGGACTGGGACTACACAACTGGCTTCTCTGGTCTCCAGTTTGCAGACTGCACATTGTGGGACTTCTCAGCTTCCATAATCATGTGAGCCAATTTCTCATAATAAATATCTTTCTATATATCTGTATCTCTATATCTATATCTACATCTACACCCACACCTACACTTCTACAGAGAGAGAAAGGGAGAGAGACAGAGACAGAGAGACAGAGATAGATAGATAAATAGGTGGATATCTTATTGGTTCCGTTTCTTTGGAGAACTCTATTATTACAAGGTGGAAAGGAAGCTCTATTAGAAAAGAGTTGGAGGCAAGACAAATCTCAATGGATGCTATTCTAAGTGAGAGCAAGAGCCCATTAAGCAGCAACAGCTGAATGAGATGAAGGTCCATTAGAACCTGTTGTCTTTGTGACTGCCTTATGTTTGTTCTTTATTTCTCCATTCACAGAGGGTCTGCTGCTTGACTTTGTGGGTAGAGAGAGAGGGGCTATGGGAGGTAGTTGCATCCTCCTCTATAACCATGCTTGGTGGGTGTGGAAATTCCAGTGTTGGCAGCTCTGACTGCAGACAGCATTCAGAACCCTGGGGTCTATGGCAGGGAAAGGAAGGAAGGAAGCAGGATCAGGCAGCCTGAAAGGGGGTAAGCAGTGGTTCACTTTGTGCATGGTTTCCTGATGCCACACTACCCTCTTCTTTGTTCTCTCTCCTTTCTTCTTTCCCACAAAGTAACAGTGCTAAATATAAAATACTCTCACGTTGAGCTAGTTCTGGTTGTAGGCTCTGGAGAGTTGGAAACTTCCCACATTCTATTATACATATTTTTCTCATTCCTGCTTACTTCAGGCCAGAAGGCCCATATACTACGAGGAAATAAAATAATAAAAGCCAGTCTTTGCTGCTGGCTCTGTGCATGCGGCCAGCTGATTTTTGCAGGACCACCGTTAGGGTGCTAATAGGGGATCATGAAGGTATGTGCTCATAACATAATCTCACAGGGTAATTTGGGAGGCTGCAGGAGTGCGGGGCTCTTACAGATGTGAAAAGTAATTCCACTCTCCTTGGGAGTTGTTATCTGCCCTTCTTGTCCCTTTTTCCTCTTACCCCTGTCTGTCCTGAGGCCCCATCCAGTGTTTTCAGAAACACTTTTATTTTATTTATTTTTTAAAGATTTTTTTTAAATTTATTTGTCAGAGAGAGAGAGAGATTGAGAAAGAGTGAACACAAGCAGGGAGAGCGGTAGGCAGAGGGCGAAGCGGGCTCCTCACTGAGCAAGGAGCCTGATGCGGGACTCAATCCCAAGACCCTGGGATCATGACCCAAGCTAAAGGGAGATGCTTAATCAACTGAGCCACACAGACATCCCCAGAAACACTTTTAGATGATGACATATGGAGGTCACCTGCTCAACCAAGCAAACTGTCTGGGTGTCAGACATCCTTGCCTTTTAAAAGCCGAACTCAATTTTCTGCTCCATCGTCCCAACGAGGTTTGGTTGAAGCATGTAGAAACTTTTAAAACAACTGACAGTCATTTTATGTCTGCTGAATCTAATAAAAAAATTGGGCTTGTTTTCCCTATGTCTTAGCTTATTTTATTTTTCATTTCTTTTTGTTATTGACTTATTTTTAGTTTATTTTATAAAAGTACCAGTCTGAAAGGAAAAATAAAAAAACCCCACAGCTCACCCACAGGCATTTTGAGGAGCAATGTTCTGTCATGCAGGCCCCCCACTCTGTCTTCCCCGTGTTGATGCAGGGCTGCCCCGCACAGAGGTCTCTTCCCAGAGTCTCAAATAAGGAAAGGAGCAAGGACCCTCCAGTCCCTGGTGTCCCCCCCTCAGTCTGTCCAACACACTCCTCAAGAACTGGAAACACATCAGGGGGACTGCCATCCACTTCAGCCTCCTCTCTCCCTTCTGGGTCCACAATCCCATGGGTCAGGAAAGGATGTTTCTTTAACTTCCATTCTACCTAAATATAATATTGTCCATCACATCTAGTCCTTAGGGTATTTAATGCAAGTTAAACATTTGGAGGATCCATTCTTTCTCAATGTGCCTGTTCTCTAGTCTGTTGTCACACTGCCGAATTCTCTTGAATGTACAAGTTGAATAATAACGTCTGGTCTTTTCATTCCTTCTTTGACAATCTTGATCCAATCTGCAACTTCTTCTCCCCCAGGATACTTTGGGTTTACTAGGGAGAAAGTTATGTTTCCAAAAAGGTGAAAATCACATTAGTATTTTTTCAAAATATTGTCTCCTCTTACACAGTGTTAAGAAATTGTGGCAACAACATCACTCTTGCCCTCACACAACCACCACTGCAGCCTAATAACAAAAAGAGCTCTCAATATCTATTATTATTATTTTTTTCCCCATCACCTGTAGTGAACACAAAGCAGGCTCATTCTTCTTTCAGGTCTCAGACTAAATGCCATCTCCTGAGAAGCACCTTTCTTGATGAGTGCCTTCCCCTCATCATTCTGCTTATTTTAAATTCATAACTTTTATCACAGTGTATTATGTTGTTTTTCTTTTTTTGATAAGCTCTAATTTATTTATTTTATTTTTATCTTGAGCATTTTTTCCAGCCTTATTTTTTTTTTAAGATTTATTTATTTATTGGGAGAGAGAGAGAAAGTGTGCATGCACAAGTGGAGGGTGGGGCAGAGGGAGAGAGAGAATCTCAAGCAGACTCCCCACTGAGTGTGGAGCTGGACATGGGGCTTGATCCCACAACCCTGAGATCATGACCTGAGCCAAAATGAAGAGTCCGACGCTCAACTGACTAAGCCACCCAGGTGCCTCTTTTCCAGCCTTATTGAGATATAATTGACATATAACATTGTATAAGTTTAAGGTATACAATGCGTTGAGTTGATACAATTATATATATGCTACAAAAATGATTATCACCATAGAGTTAGATAACATCTCCATCATGTCACATAATTACCATTTCATGTTTGTGCTGAGAACATTAAAGATCTATTCTCTTAGCACTTTTAGCTACTTCATATACCACCTTTACCCATTTATCTATAGAGGGACACTTACGTTGCTTGGATATCTTGGCTATAGAGAATACTGTTGGAATGAAGCTGGGAGTGCAGGTATCTCTTTAAGATCCTGTTTTTATTTTCTTTGGGTATATACTCCCCAGGTGGGTTTGCTGGATCATATGGTATTATCTTATTTATTTGTTTGTTTACTTACTAATTGTCTTCCCTATGGAAATGTGAGATCCACAAGGCCAGGAACCTTATACTTTCATTTATTATTATATCCCCAATGCCTAGCATACAAGATGGCATATAGTGGGTGTTTTAAAAATCTCTGCTCGGGCGCCTGGGTGGCTCAGTCAGTTAAGCGTCTGCCTTCGGCTTGGGTCATGATCCCAGGGTTCTGGAATTGAGTCCCGCATCGGGCTCCTTGCTCAGCAGGGAGGCTTGTTTCTCCCTCTACCGGCACCTCCCCCTGCTTGTACTCTCTCTCTCTCTCTCTCTCTAACAAATAAATAAATAAAATCTTGAAGAGAAATAAAAAAAATTAAAATCTCTGCTCAGTAAGGAAAAAGGCACTAGAAAGACCCTTGTGTATGCTTAGATGATGAATCCCTATCGAAGCATGGATGCAATTACAGCTTCCGTTCCATTTGGCTTTTGTTTTGTTTTGTTTTGTCTTTTTGTTAAAGATTTTTTAAATTTGTTTGAGAGAGAGTGAAAGCGAGAGAGATCACAGAGGGAGAGGCAGCAGCAGACTCACCACTGAGCAGAGAGTCTGATGCAGGGCTCGATCCCAGGACCCTGAGATCATGACCCGAGCCGAAGGCAGACGCTTAACGACTGAGCCACCCAGGCGTCCCCTATTTGACTTTTTTTATCTGAGAAATTTGAAGTCCTGTAGAGGTGATTCTATTTCGCTGGTCAGGAAGGAGGACTATTTTCAGCTTGAGATGTTCAAGCCTCATAAAAGGAGAGCTGATGGGTGGGTGAGTGGGGGGGGTTCCCCAAGAGAATTCAGGTAGCTGAGGGGTGAGGATAGGGTTATTACAGCAGATAGTTCCTTTTTCCAAGAAGGGGATGAGTCACCCTCCTGTGCTTGAAAACACAAAAAGAGAACTAATGCAACCCCAAGGGAAGACAGGGGGAGGGAAAATGGTCATGATTCAGGGGTCCACATGGTCTCCGTGGAGTCTGTTGTCTAATTTGAGGATTATTTTTGTGGCCCAGAAGGGGTCTGGGCAAGTGATCAAGGGAAATGATTGTTGCAAATGAGCACCGTGCCCGTGCCCAGGGCTGTGGCTGGAGTGGAGGACCTCGTAAGTACCACATTGTAAACGGGCCCAGGCAGGCTGCCGCTCTGGTCACAGCTCGCCACTTCATGGTTGCAGCCAACACCTGCTCTTTCCCTGGGGTGTTTCTTGGGTCAGAGGCTGCAGCCGCCCCTCCGCAGGGCGCTAGCACGCACTGCTGCAGCCAGCAATCTAGGAGCAACCCCGCGCTCCCCTGCCCTTACTTTCCACATTTGTCAGTAGCCAGTTACCTTGATCCCATCCCCAAACTATCTCTTGACTGCGTTTTGCTTTTTCCTCCCTGGCCTGAGACCGAACTATCATCTTCAAGAGTCCTCCTGAGAGTTTCTTCCAAATAAAATTTGATTTCTTCTGTTTTACTTTTCACATTTCACTCAGCAGATCTGAAGCAAGCCCCTCCCCGGATTAAATTCTTCAATGGATCCTTCCATTGCTCTGCCATTCAGTGATCCTTACCTTTCTTCTTAGTCTCACCTCATTATACCTTCCCCCCTTCTCTCGATACTGAAGGTGATTCCTTATTTGTTCCAGTTCCTAGAACTTCTTGTGCCTTTTTTTTTTTTTAAAGATTTTATTTATTTATTTGACAGAGACACAGGGAGAGAAGGAACACAAGCAGGGGGAGTGGGAGAGGGAGAAGCAGGCTTCCCGCTGGGCAGAGAGCCCGATGCGGGGCTTGATCCCAGGACTCTGGGATCATGACCTGAGCCGAAGGCAGATGCTTAACGACTGAGCCACCCAGGCGCCCCTGCTTTTTTATTTTTTTTTAATTTTTAAAAATTTTATTATGTTATATTAATCACCATACATTACATCATTAGTTTTTGACGTAGTGTTCCATGATTCATTGTTTGCATATAACACCCAGTGCTCCATGCAGAACGTGCTCTCTTTAATACCCATCACCCAGCTAACCCATCCCCCCACCCCCCTCCCCTCTAGAACCCTCAGTTTGTTTCTCAGAGTCCATAGTCTCTCATGGTTCGTCTCGCCCTCTGATTCCCTGCCCTTCATTTTTCCCTTCCTGCTATCTTCATCGTCTTCTTCTTCTTCTTCTTTTTTTTTTTAACACATAATGTATTATTTGTTTCAGAGGTACAGGTCTGTGATTCAGCAGTCTTACACAATTCACAGCGCTCACCATAGCACATACCCTCCCCAATGCCTATCACCCAGCCACCCCATCCCTCCCACCCCCCACCACTCCCGCAACCCTCAGTTTGTTTCCTGAGATTAAGAATTCCTCATATCAGTGAGATCATATGATACATATCTTTCTCTGATTGACTTATTTCGCTCAGCATAATACCCTCCAGTTCCATCCACATCGTTGCAAATGGCAAGATTTCATTCCTTTTGATGGCTGCATAATATTCCATTGTATACATATGCCACATCTTCTTTATCCATTCATCTGTCAGTGGACATCTTGGCTCTTTCCATAGTTTGGCTATTGTGGACATTGCTGCTATAAACATCAGGGTGCATGTACCCCTTCAGATCCCTACGTTTGTATCTTTGGGGTAAATACCCAGTAGTGCAATTGCTGGGTCGTATGGAAGCTCTATTTTCAACTTTTTGAGGAACTTCCATACTGTTTTCCAGAGTGGCTGCACCAGCTTGCATTCCCACCAACAGTGTAGGAGGGTTCCCCTTTCTCCGCCAACATCTATCGTTTCCTGACTTGTTAATTTTAGCCATTCTGACTGGTGTGAGGTGATATCTCATTGAGGTTTTGATTTGGATTTCCTTGATGCCGAGCAATGTTGAGCACTTTTTCATGTGTCTGTTGGCCATTTGGATGTCTTCTTTGGAAAAATGTCCATGTCTTCTGCCCATTTCTTGATTGGATCATTTGTTCTTTGGGTGTTGAGTTTAAGAAGTTCTTTATAGATTTTGGATACTAGCCCTTTATCTGATATGTCATTTGCAAATATCTTCTCCCATTCTATCGGTTGTCTTTTGGTTTTGTTGACTGTTTCCTTTGCTGTGCAAAAGCTTTTTCTCTTGATGGGGTCCCAATAGTTCATTTTTGCCCTTGCTTCCCTTGCCTTTGGCGATGTTTCTAGGAAGAAGTTGCTGCGGCTGAGGTCGAAGAGGTTGCTGCCTGTGTTCTCCTTTAGGATTTTGAAGGACTCCTGTCTCACATTGAGGTCTTTCAACCATTTGGAGTCTATTTTTGTGTGTGGTGTAAGGAAATGGTCCAGTTTCATTCTTCTGCATGTAGCTGTCCAATTTTCCCAACACCTTTTGTTGAAGAGACTGTCTTTTTTCCATTGGACATTCTTTCCTGCTTTGTCGAAGATCAGTTGACTATAGAGTTGAGGGTCCATTTCTGGGCTCTCTATTCTGTTCCATTGATCCATGTGTCTGTTTTTGTGCCAGTACCATACTGTCTTGAGGATTACAGCTTTGTAATAGAGCTTGATGTCCAGAATTGTGATGTCACCAGCTTTGATTTTCTTTTTCAATATTCCTCTGGCTATTCGGGGTCTTTTCTGATTCCATACAAATTTTAGCATTATTTGTTCCATTTCTTTGAAAAAAGTGGATGATATTTTGATGGGGATTGCATTGAATGTGTAGATTGCTCTAGGTAGCATTGACATCTTCACAATATTTGTTCTTCCAATCCATGAGCGTGGAACGTTTTTCCATTTCTTTGTGTCTTCCTCAATTTCTTTCATGAGTATTTTATAGTTTTCTGAGTACAGATTCTTTGCCTCTTTGGTTAGATTTATTCCTAGGTATCTTATGGTTTTGGGTGCAATTGTAAATGGGATCGACTCCTTAATTTCTCTTTCTTCTGTCTTGTTGGTGTATAGGAATGCCACTGATTTCTGTGCATTGATTTTATATCCTGCCACTTTGCTGAATTCCTGTATGAGTTCTAGCAGTTTTGGGGTGGAGTCTTTTGGGTTTTCCACATAAAGTAGCATATCATCTGCAAAGAGTGAGAGTTTGACTTGTTCTTTGCTTATTTGGATGCCTTTTATTTCTTTTTGTTGTCTGATTGCTGTGGCTAGGACTTCTGATACTATGTTGAATGGCAGTGGTGATGGTGGACATCCCTGCTGCGTTCCTGACCTTAGGGGGAAAGCTCTCAGTTTTTCCCCATTGAGAATGATATTCACTGTAGTTTTTTCATAGATGGCTTTTATGATATTGAGGTATGTACCCTCTATCCCTATACTCTGAAGAGTTTTGATCAAGAAAGGATGCTGTACTTTGTCAAATGCTTTTTCTGCATCTATTGAGAGGATCATATGGTTCTTGTTCTTTCTTTTATTAATGTATTGTATCACATTGATTGATTTGTGGATGTTGAACCAACCTTGCAGCCCAGGGATAAATCCCACTTGGTCGTGGTGAATAATCCTTTTAATGTACTGTTGGATCCTATTGGCTAGTATTTTGGTGAGAATTTTGGCATCCATGTTCATCAAGGATATTGGTCGGTAATTCTCCTTTTTGATGGGGTCTTTGTCTGGTTTGGGGATCAAGGTAATGGTGGCCTCATAAAACGAGTTTGGAAGTTTTCCTTCCATTTCTATTTTTTGGAACAGTTTCAGAGGAATAGGTATTAATTCTTCTTTAAATGTTTGGTAGAATTCCCCTGGGAAGCCATCTGCCCTGGGCTCTTGTTTGTTGGGAGATTTTTGATGACTGCTTCAATTTCCTTAGTGATTATGGGTCTGTTCAGGTTTTCTATTTCTTCCTGGTTCAGTTTTGGTAGTTTATACATCTCTAGGAATGCATCCATTTCTTCCAGATTATCTAATTTGCTGGCATATAGTTGCTCATAATATGTTCTTATAATTGTTTGTATTTCTTTGGTGTTGGTTGTGATCTCTCCTCTTTCATTCATTTTATTTATTTGGGTCATTTCTCTTTTCTTTTTGATAAGTCAGGCCAGGGGTTTATCCATCTTATTAATTCTTTCAGAGAACCAGCTCCTAGTTTCGTTGATCTGTTCTATTGTTCTTTTGGTTTCTATTTCATTGATTTCTGCTCTGATCTTTATTATTTCTCTTCTCCTGCTGGGGTTAGGCTTTCTCTGCTGTTCTTTCTCCGGCTCCTTTAGGTGTAGGGTTAAGTTGTGTATTTGAGACCTTTCTTGTTTCTTGAAAAAGGCTTGTATTGCTATATACTTTCCTCTTAGGACTGCCTTTGCTGCATCCCAAAGATTTTGAACAGTTGTGTTTTCATTTTCATTTGTTTCCATGAATTTTTTAATGTCTTCTTTAATTTCCTGGTTGACCCATTCATTCTTTAGTAGGATGCTTTTTAGCCTCCATATATTTGAGTTCTTTCCGATTTTCCTCTTGCAATTGAGTTCTAGTTTCAAAGCATTGTGGTCTGAAAATATGCAGGGAATGATCCCAATCTTTTGGTACCAGTTGAGACCTGATTTGTGACCTAGGATGTGATCTATTCTGGAGAATGTTCCATGGGCACTAGAGAAGAATGTGTATTCTGTTGCTTTGGGATGGAATGTTCTGAATATATCTGTGAAGTCCATTTGGTCCAGTGTGTCGTTTACAGTCTTTACTTCCTTGTTGATCTTTTGTTTAGATGATCTGTCCATTTCAGTGAGGGGGGTGTGAAAGTCCCCCACTATTATTGTATTGTTGTTGATGTGTTTCTTTGCTTTTGTTATTCATTGCATTATATAATTGGCTGCTCCCATGTTAGGGGCATAGATATTTACAATTGTTAGATCTTCTTGTTGGATAGACCCTTTAAGTAGGATATAGTGTCCTTCCTCATCTCTTATTATAGTCTTTGGTTTAAAATCTAATTTGTCTGATATAAGGATTGCCACCCAGCTTTCTTTTGGTGTCCATTAGCATGGTAAATGGTTTTCCACACCCTCACTTTCAATCTGGGGGTGTCTTTGGGTCTAAAATGAGTCTCTTGCAGACAGCATATCGATGCTTGGGTCTTGTTTTTTTTTATCCAATCTGATAGCCTATGTCTTTGATTGGGGCATTTAGCCCATTTACATTCAGGGTAAGTATCGAAAGATATGAATTTAGTGCCATTGTATTGCCTGTAAGGTGACTGTTACTGTATATTGTCTGTGTTCCTTTCTGGTCTGTTACTTTTAGTCTCTCTCTTTGCTTAGAGGACCCCTTTCAATATTTCTTGTAGGGCTGGTTTCGTGTTTGCAAATTCCTTTTCTTTTTGTTTGTCCTGGAAGCTTTTGATCTCTCCTTCTATTTTCAATGACAGCCTAGCTGGATATAGTATTCTTGGCTGCATATTTTTCTCATTTAGTGCTCTGAAGATATCATGCCAGTCCTTCCTGGCCTGCCAGGTCTCTGTGGATAGGTCTATTGCCAATCTAATGTTTCTACCATTGTAGGTTACAGATCTCTTATCCCGAGCTGCTTTCAGGATTTTCTCTTTGTCTCTGAGACTCATTAAGTTTTACTATTAGATGTCAGGGTGTTGACTTATTTTCATTGATTTTGAAGGGGGTTCTCTGTGCCTCCTGGATTTTGATGCCTGTTTCCTTCCCCAAATTAGGGAAGTTCTCTGCTATAATTTGCTCCAATATACCTTCTGCCCCGTCTCTCTCTTTCTTCTTCTTCTGGGATCCCAATTATTCTAATATTGTTTCATCTTATGGTATCGCTTATTTCTCGAATTCTGCCCTCGTGATCCAGTAGTTGTTTATCTCGCTTTTTCTCAGCTTCTTTATTTTCCATCATTTGGTCTTCTATATCACTGATTCTCTCTTCTGCCTCATTTATCCTAGCAGTTAGAGCCTCCATTTTTTATTGCACCTCATTAATAGCCTTTTTAATTGCCTTTTGTTTTTTAAAAGTTAGTGCTTTTGCAGGGCAGTTTCACTCTGTCTAGAACAGATCTTTATTTGCTCCCTGTTCCCGGACACAACCAGCAGGTGACATCCAGCCCCCTCCTCTTCACTCTTCTGGTCTTAGCTTAAATATTTTTTTATTTATAAAAAATAGGCTCAATCTTTAAGCGTCTGCCTTGAGCCCCACATTGGGCTCCCTCCTCAGTGGGAAGCCTGCTTCTCCTTCTCCCACTCCCCCTGCTTGTGTTCCTTTTCTCGCTGTGTCTCTCTCTGTCAGATAAATAAAATCTTAAAAAAAAAAAATTTCCCCCCAGTAGAATTCTCAAAGAATCATATGCAAGAGTTTAAGCTATATTTAACTCACTGATGAGGGAATCAGCAGGAATGATGCTGTTTCCAAGATGTATTGAAGATGAGGGGTTTATATAATCTGATAAGAAAGGAATGACAAAGTAACAATGTTAAGTTTTATGCAAAACTGGTTAATGTCCTACAGGGTAATAAAACCATAACTGTTCTTTCCTATTTACTATAAACCAATGACACTTTATAGGATCATCTCTATTTCAGGGCTGTAAAATGTCCCTTGTGAGTAGTGGATTGTTTTTTTTTTTAAGTGACATCTTCTGAGAGAGTCACATGAAAGTCACGCAGGATTATTAGAAATATACTCTGGTGTAAAGGTACAGCACAGGGAATATAATCAATGGTATTGTAATAGTGGTAGATGGTAGCTACACTTGTGGTGAGCATAGATAGCATAATGCATGGAGTTGTTGCACCTATGTTGTATGTCCCAAACTAATGTAACATTGTGTGTCGACTGTACTACAATTAGGTACATGTGCACACATTGGTATGATATAAAAGTGTCAAGCAGGGGTGCCTGGGTGGCTCAGTCTGTTAAGCATCTGACTCTTGATTTCAGCTCAGGTCATGGGATCTCAGGGTAATGAGATTGAGCCCTGGGCTCTGGCTCTGCACTGGGTGTGGAGCCTGCTTAAGATTCTCTCTCTCCCTCTGCCCCCCATCCCCCCACCCTGCTTGTGTGCAGGCACTTGCTCTCTCTCAAAAAGCAAATAAATAAAATGAAATAAATAAAATTATCAAACAATCATCATTTTGCCTTATTTCCAAGTTTGGAAAAAAATATTTTGAAGTTCAGGAAAGTCTTTTCTTCTTTCCTTATGTAAATTAGACCTTCCTCCTGATATGCTCCCAGAATACCTACATATATGCTTTGTAGCACTTATCACAATTATAATTTTATGCATTACTTTTATATTCTTTGTTAGGGAATCACATGATTATGGAGGCTGAGAAGTCCCATGATCTGTAGTTGGCAAGCTGGAGACTTAGGAGAGCTGATGGGGGTAGTTCTAGTCTGAATGCCTGAGAACCAGAAGAGCTAATGGTATAAATTCTAGCCACCAAACCAGCAGGCTTGAGACCTAAGAAGAGTGAAGGCAGGACAAAGATCCATGTCCCAGCTCAAGGTAGTCAAGCAGAAGGAGTTTCCTCTTACTCAGCCTTTTTGTTCAAGTCTTCAACTGATTGGATGATGCCCAATCACATTAGGGAGGGCAGCCTGCTTTACTCAGTCTATGAATTCAAACATTAATGTTAATCTCATCTGGAAACACGCTCACAGATACAGGATAATGTTTGATCAAATGTCTGGGCAGCCCATGGCCTAGTCAAGTTGACACATAAAGTAGTCACCACAGATTAAAAAGCACCATGGGAGCGGGGACCTCCACATTTGTATCTGCAGCGACCTTCGAACGCTTCAGTTAGATATGTCTTATTAGTATCTTAAACTTGAATAAGGCTGAAATTGAACTCCTGATTTTTCTCTGTAATCACAGCTACCTCCATATTCCATTCAAATGCTCCATTCAAAGACTTATTTGATGTTCTTGATTCCTGTCTTTCCATCTTGCTTTCTACTGTACCAGCAAGTTTATTTGGTCTTCCCACTAAAATATGTTACTAATTCATCCATTTCTTTCTCTCTGTACTGTATCTACCACTCTCATCTTTTGCCTAGTCTGTTGTAGCTTATGTATTAGTCTCCTGCCTCAATTCTTGATTCCAACAAGATTTTGAGAAATCAATTCTCAATTTTCAGAAACTCTGTACCTATTAATCAGTAACTCCCCATTCCCCCTTCCCTTATCCTCTATTCTACTTTCTGTCTCTATGAATTTGCCTATTCTAGGTACCTCATATAAATGGATTCATATCATATTTGCACTTTTGTGCATGCTTTCTTTCCCTTTGCATAATATTTTCAAGGTTCCTCTATATTGTAGTGTGTATCAGAATTTCATTACTTTTTAAAGTTGAATAATATTTCATTGTATGTCTATACAGTATTTTATTTATCCATTCATTTGTTGATGGACACTTGGTTTGTTGCCATCTTTTGGCTATTGTGAATAATGCTGCTATGAACATTTGTATGCAAGTATCTGTTTGAATCCCTGCTTTCAATCCTTTGGGAATATACCTACTGGAATTGCTGAGTCCTATTACCATTTGAGCATAATCATATAATTCTACGTTTAACTTTTGAGGAACCACTTTGGGGTTCACTTTTTGTATACAGGCATCCAATTATTCTAGCACCATTTGTTGAAAAGATCATTATCCTCCCTGGATTATGGTATTCTGTTGAAAGTTAATTGAGTGGGCTTTTTTCTGTATCTCTCTTCTGTTCTCTAGACCTTTGTGTCTATACTTAGCCAATATCACATTGTCTTGGTTTCTATGACTTTATTTTAAATCTTGAATCAGGTAGTATAAGACTTACAGACTTGTTCTTTTTCTGAAAATTATTTTGGCTTTTCTAGGTCTTTGCACTTCCATATACATTTTAGAATCAGCTTGTTAATTTCTAAGACGTCTGTAGGAATTTTTGATTTGGATTGAATCGAATCTCTCGTTCAATCTGGGGAAAACTAACATCTTAATAGTGAACCTTTCAATTATAGACATGTATTTCTCTCCACTTATTTAGGTCTTTCCTTCTTCTCAGTAATGCTTTGTAGTTTTTCATGTATGTGTCGTGCACATATTTACATATCTTGTTAAATTTGTCCCTAAATGTTTCATATTTTTAAGTGTTATAATAAATGGTACTTAAAACTTTTAAAACTTTTAAATTGTTTGCTGTTGACATATAGAAATACAATTTATTTGTGAATATTGGCCTTCTGATACATTGTTAAGCTTATTTTTATTGCTATTATATTTATTTATTTATTTAATTTTTTTAAAAAAGATTTTATTTATTTATTTGACAGAGAGAGACACAGTGAGAGAGGGAACACAAGCAGGGGGAGTGGGAGAGGGACAAGCAGGCTTCCTGCAGAGCAGGGAGCCTGATGCTCAACTCGATCCCAGGACTCTGGGATCATGACCTGAGCTGAAGGCAGATGCTTAACAGCTGAGCTACCCAGGCGCCCCATATTTTTATGGCTATTATATTTAAAGATTCCATGGGATTTTCCATATAAATAATCATGTTATCTGCAAATAAAAACAGTTCTACTTCTTTCTAAACAGTAGAAATTTCCTTCTTTTTCCTGTTTTATTGTCTTACCTAGAATCTTCAGTACAGTGTTAAATAAAGGTGGAGAGAGTGGATGTTCTTCCTGATCTTAGGGGGAAAAGATTCAATCTTTTACCTTTAAGTGATGTTAACTGTATATTTTTCATAGATGCCTTTCATCAAGTTGAGAAAATTCTGTTTTATTCTTAGTTTGTTGGAAGTTTTTTTTTTTTTTTTTTTTTTTTTTTTAAGTCATGAATGAGTGTTGGGACGCCTGGGTGGCTCAGTCGATTAAGCATCTGCCTTCAGCTCAGGTCATGGTGTCAGGGTCCTGGGATCGAGTCCTGCATGGGCTCCTTGCTCAGTGGGGAGTCTGCTTCTCCCTCTGCCTGCCGCTCCCCCTGCTTGTGCTCTCTCTCTCTTTCTGATGAATAAATAAATAAAATCTTTATTTTATTTTTTTAAAAGATTTTTTTAAAGATTTTATTTATTTATTTGACAGAGAGAGACACAGAGAGGGAACACAAGCAGGAGGAGTGGGAGAGGGAAAAGCAGACTCCCTGCTGAGCAGGGAGCCCCATGCGGGACTCGATCCCAGGACCCTGGTACCATGACCTGAGCTGAAGGCAGATGCTTAACCACTGAACCACCCAGGTGCCCCTAAATAAAATCTTTAAAAAACAACCATGAATGAATGTTGAATTTTGTGAAATGCTTTTTCTGACACTATTAATATAGTTATATGGTTTTACCTTTTTTTTTAAAAGATTTATTTATTTATTTGAGGGAGAAAGAGAGAGAGCATGGGGAAAGGAGGGGCAGAGGGAGAGAGAGAATCTCAAGCAGACTCCCTGCTGAGGCAGAGCTTGAGGTGGGGCTCGGTGGAGAACATGACCTGAGCTGAAATTAAGAGTCACAGGCTTAACTGACTGAGCCACCCAGGCGCCCCTGGTTTTACTTTTTATATGGATTGATTTTCAAATGTTGAACTAACTCTGGATTCCAGGATAAACTACTTGTGTGTGTGTGTGTGTGTGTGTGTGTGTATGCAGGTTTGATGTTTAAATATATTGTTAAGGATTTTGCGTCTATGTTCATGAGGAATAATGACATATATTCTTCTTGTAATATCTTTATCTAGTTTTACTATCAGAGGAATGATAGCCTGATAAAGTCAGTTGGGAAGTGTTTATGCTTTCTGTAAGAGTTTGTGTAGAATTGGAATTATTTTTGTTTGAAAGTTTCATAGCCTTCACCATTGAATCCATCTGGGCCTAGACACTTTTCTGTGGGCAGATTTGTAGCTACAAATTTAATATCTTTAATGGATATAGGGATATTCAGGTTATCAACTTCTTGAATGAGCTGTGGAAGTTTTCATTTTTCAAGGATTTTCATGTAAGTTATTAAATTTATAGGTAAGTTATTCATAATCTTTATGATGTCTTTAGAATCTGTGGTGATGTCTCCCCTCCTCTTTTCATTCCTGGTATTTACAAGTTGTGTAATTTTTTTTCTTAAGTCTGGCTAGAGGCTTATCAATTTTATTAAAGTTTTAAAAGAAACAGGTGTTGATTTTATTGGTTTTCTGTATTTTTCTACTTTCTATTTCATTCATTTCCTACACTTTTATTTATAATTTACTTTCTTCTGTTTGCTTTGGGTTTGATTTTCTTTTCTTTTTCTAGTTTCTTACAGTAGAAGTTTAGATCATTGATTTAGACTTTCTTTTTTAATATAAGCATATTATGATATATATATTTCTCTTTAAGACTGTTTTAGTTGCATCTCACAATTTTGATATGTTGTGTTTTTGTCTTTATTTACTTCAAAATAAAAATTTTTTTCTAATTTCTCTTGGGTTTTATCCTTTGACCCTTGGATTATTTAGAATTATGTTGTTTAATTTCCAAATATTTGGGGATTTTCCAGATACCATTCTGTTATTGATTTCTAGTTTTATTTGGTTGTGGTCAGAGAACATGCTAGATATATAATTTAAATTCTGTATTTATATTGAAATTTGCCTTATAGCCAAAAGTATAGCTCATCTTGGTGAATGTTCCATATATACTCAAGAAGAATGTGTCTTCTGCTGTTGGGTGCAGTGTTTTATAAATGTCAATCAGGTCAGACTGGCTGATAGAGTTGTCTGAGTCTCCTACATCTATTTCTGCCTACTTGTGCTACTACTTACTAAGAGAGGAGTGCTTCAATTCCCAGCATGTTTGTAGGCTTTTCTATTTTTCCTATTAATTATATCAGTTCTTGATTTATGTATTGTCAGGCTCTATCATTATTAATATATATTTACAATTATTATATTTTCTTAATGAATTGGACTCTTTATCCTTAGGAAATGTTCCTCTTTATTCTGATAATACTTCTTGTTCTTTTTTTTTTTTTTAAGATTTTATTTATTTATTTGAGAGAGAACATGAGCAGGGGGAGGGGCAGATGGCAAGGGAGAAGCAGACTCCACCCTGCCCCCCAGTAGCAAGCCCGATGCAGGACTAGATCCCAGGACCCTGCTTTCATGACCTGAGCTGAAGGCAAATGCTTAACCGATTGAGCCACCCAGGCACCCACTTCTTGTTCTAAAATCTGCTTAATCTGGGGACACCTGGGAAGCTCAGTTGGTTAAGCATTTGACTCTTGATTTTAGCTCAGGTCGTGATCTCAGGGTCCTGGGATCAAGTCCTGCATAGGGCTCTCTGCTCAGCGGGGAGACTGATTCTCCCTCCCCCTTTGCCTGCCGCTCTCTCTCTGTCTCTCTCTCTGTCAAATGGATAAATAAAATCTTTTAAAAAAAATAAAAAAATAAAAAATAAAAATAAATGAAATCCACTTAATCTGATGCTAATAAAGGCACTTCAACTTTCTAATGATTCACATTTGCATGTTATATCTTTTTTCCTTTTTTATTTTAACCATCTGTGTCTTTATATTTAATGTGGGTTTCTTACTGTATATAGTATATCATTGAGCCTTTAAAAAAAATTCAACCTGGGGCACCTGGGTGGCTCAGTTTGTTAAGTGACCATCTTTGGATTTCAGCTCCGGTCATGATCTCAGGGTCATGAGACCCAGCCCAGAGTGGGCTCTGTGCTGGGTGTGGAGCCTGCTTAAGATTCCTTCTTGCCCTCTCCCTCTGCCCCTGCCCCTCCTTCCCCCTTGCATGTGCATGCTCTCTCTCTCTAATAAAAAAATAATAATTAAAAAAATCCATCTGACATTCTCTGCTTTTTAAGTGTTCAAACCATTTACATTTAATGTAATTATTTATATGGCTAGGTTTAAATGTACCATCTTGCTAGTTGTGTTCTATTTGTCTCAACTGCTTTTTTCCTTTTTAAAATTTTCCTGACTTACTTTAGATTGAATTTTTTTCCTGATTTCATTTTATCTCCGTTAGGCTTATAGCACTTAATTTTTAAATTTTAATGATTGCTCTAGGACATACATATACTTTAAAACTTTTTGCAGTCCCCTTACAAATAATATCATAACATTTTACATATAGCATAAAAATTTACAATATTTGTTTACCTTTCTCCCCCTTTCCTTTGTGCTACTATTATGTTTACTTCTACATATGCTATATAGCCACAATAATTGTTATTTTTACTGTATAAAATATGTTTAATACTTAATACATTTATATTCTTACTGTATAAATATAAATATAGTTATTCTTGCTATAGTTACTTATCCTTTTTTAACAACTTTACTGAAATATAATTGGCATAAAATCTCCATATTTAAAGCATATAATTTGCTAATTTTTTACATAAGCATGTCTGTGAGACCAATACTACAGTCAAGGTAATAAACATATTCATCACCTCCAAAAGTTCCCCATGCTCCTTTGTAATCTCTCCTTCTTCCCGTGCCTGTCCCTGTTGAGATGATTTTATGAGTTTTTCTTTTATAACCTGTTAATATGGTGAATTACTCCTTTAATCTACTAATCCTTCCTTTTGGTTCTTTCCCTAGCCTTGGATAGTTTCCTCACATGTATGCACCTTTCAAAACCCAGCTGAGTACTTGCCAGGACCTTCTACAGATGTCTGCAGTTCTCCCATGCTCAAGCTGGTTCCTCTCCAGGACCCTGCCACACAAACTCTAGCCACCTGGGCCTTCTTGGACATCCAGCAGCATCTCCCCAGCTCAGGAAGACTACTAGGCTCTGCCTGGCTTTCCCCTCCCTATGCAGTAGCCTGAAAACAGAAGGTTCTCAGTGAACAGAAGCAATGCTCACACTCAGCTGAAGTTGGGAGAGCTGTCTGGCAGAGACTATGAGGATGGGTGGGACATGCAAGTGAGAGGTACAGTGGACTGAGGGGGGCGTTGCAAGGTCTAGGGACAGTTATTTGAGGGAGGGAGAGTGAATCGGGTATAAAAACCTTACAAAAAGAGGCCAATGATGAGAAGCTGGGAAGGGAAGAGAAATGAACATGTATTGACCTAGTGCTGGCTGCCCAGGCTGACATGCTGGCAATCTTGCCGCCAGCCCAATCATGGTTTTGTCCCTAAACTCACTCCATGCAATTTACAGATGAAGCGTCTTCGACCTTTTAATCACTCTCATCCTCATGAGATTGAGAGTGACTGTTAGAGACGCATTAGCCATCACTACAGTATTGCTTGGGAAGGAGACAAGTGTGAAGGCTTCAGAGGACCCCTGATCCACTTAGGACCGAAGCTCCTGTAAGAACTCCAGAGCCCTCTGGAATTGGTTAGGAGGCTATACTCCATGTTTTTGGCTACTGTATGTGGCAAGCCTGATCCCTCTTGTTTTTGACTTCTCTAGAGAATCCTGCTTTTATACTGGAATATTAGAACTTTCTATCCAAGATATAGGTACTTGAGGGCAGATTCTATTGGGGAGAGGGAAAAGCCTGAGAGGAAAAGCATAGTTTTCGGTGGATGATGCAGATGGAGTGTAGAAGATTAAGCAGTTGACCATGACATGGAGGTCCAGCAAGAAGTAACAAGTGGAGCATTGGCAACAAGTGGGGCCCTCAGGGCAATCCAAGAGTATTACAGATCTGGACAAGCAGTCAGCAGCCTGCATCAAGGCTTGCCGACTACATGGAGGAAATAAAGATTTATCACTCTCCTGGGCACCACATTATCTCTCCCAGGTGCCCTGCCTATCATTGGCTCCTTGGATACAGAGTTTTGGAACACAAGATTATTGGCATTGGTGAAGTCTACATTATTCATGCATTCTTTCTCTTAACAGCTTGTAGAAACCACAATTCCAGTCTTTACAGTCTTTAGAGGAGTTCTGCATTTGCACAGAGCATCTCACTGATTAAGTCTAAAACGAGGAAGAGTGAGAAGAACTTAGGGAAAGGACAAAGTGAATCTCCTCCCTTGTGCATTGTAAAACTTAAAACATTATGCTCAGGGATAAATAATGAGGCAGGAAATAGATAAACAGATTGTTTTTTCTTGAGTAAGCATGTACTTCTTCTCATGTCAGCATTTGGTTTCTTTAGGGGTTATGCATAATATCCCATGAACATCGCTCTCACTGCTTTCCCACGTTGTCTTATAATCATTTATGCTGCTCCCCACACCAGAGTGAGATTTTTGTGGACAGAAATGGAGTCTTATTAATCTCTGTATCCCCAACACCTAGCAGTGATGAATGATGAAAATTATTTTCTTATCAAGCATGTATTATTCCAGAAGTCATTTGAATTAGAAATTCCTTCATAGCAAACATCATCTTTCTTTTCTAGTGTAAGTAGGAAGTCACTCGGAACAATCCCTCACAGGCATTTAGTGAATGTTGATGATGCTAATGATGACATCTAGTTTCCATGGCAACATGAGCTTATACTTACAGTGTTTCTTGGACTACATGAAATTTGGAAAAAATATACGCTTCTTCCCACATTGTGAGAAAATCTTTTGTATTACAGTATTTCTATCACCTTATCTTCTTTCTAAACGTGTTTATCCTAAGTAGTTGAATCAATGATTGACATATTGTGGAAGATAATGAGGCGAAATTTAGAAATGGTATTGGGTGGGGGTGGGGAACGAGGAAAAACAGAGGGGAAGGGAGGTGGATTGTTAAAAATATATAGATGGCAAACTCATTGCAGCACACATTCCCTTTCTCCCTTTTTTTCCTTGCATTGCCCCATTCTGATCCCCATCAACTCAACTAAATCCAACTTTTTTTTTTTTTTTAAAGAGAGAGTGTGTGAGTGCGTGCACGCGTGGTGGTGGGGGAGGTTGTGGGGGAGGGCAGAGGGAGAGAATCTTAAGCAGACTCTGCGCTGAGTGTGGAGCCCAGTGGGGGAGGGGGGGCTCGATCTCACAACCCTGAGATCATGACCTGAGCTGAAATCAAGAGCCCACCACTTAACCGACTGAGCCACCCAGGCGCCCCAATCCAACTTTCTTCAAACCTTGAAATCACTTTACTTTCTGTATAGAGCATACTGAAAACTGTGAAAGGGGGATCTAAGCTGCTCCCCCATTTAAAATCCTTTAGAAGGTCCCATTGCCTTCAACCATGATAGAAGCTCATCGGCTGGGCACAGCAAGCCCTTCTTCAGAGGGCCTTTAGCTACCCTTTCTTCTGTCTCCCAGCTCCCCCAGTTTGCACCTTCTGCTCAAGCTCTCTTTAATTTTCTGAACCTTGCTGGTTAACTTGGAATAGGTTAGCCCTTTATCACCCAATAAGCTTATGTTTCAATTTCAAATCTTACTTCAGGCCTCACCTTCCCCGGAAATCATTTGGGATTCCCTCTCACTCCGGTTTAGGTGCTGACCCATGTACTGCAGGACACCTTGAGTACCTTGTACCATTGAATTGAGGCTGCTGTTGTGTAAACCGAGTCCCTCAGTGGACAGCGAACACTTTGAGAGTAGGAACTGTGTCTTTTAGCTCTAAATCCCCAGCCCCAGAATAGCTTCGGGCTAATTGAGTAGGCTCTCAACTATTGCTTCTGAGTGAATGAGTGAAGTGGTCCAGTGATGCCTGGGACTCCTTATGCTCAAGTTCTACCTCTAGTGGAGTTGTTTTAATACATTAGAGAAATGTGATGTTAAAACTTAATTCTGTGGAAAAGAGTCAGAACATGTAGCATTGCTAATAGGTCCAAATCTAAAAGGAAGCATCTGCCTCAGGTCTTGGCAGATTTCCTTACCTCCCTCTAATCTGTTCTTTAATCCAACAGATGTGTGAGTACTGCAACCTCAAGATGATTAATAACTCAAGGATTGGGGGAGGGGAGTATTTTTGTACTTTTTTTTTTTTTTTTTTTTTTTACCAGTACTTCGGACTCAAATCTTTCCATTTCCATGTGTGAGAACAATTTTATTTTCTTCTATTGAGGTGGGTGCCTCTATAGGTTTAGTTGTGAGCAACTGTTAAGAATTGATAGTTACTTGTTAGCTATGGAAGAAATGACAGATGGGTGTAGGCTCCCGGGATCCAGCAGAGAAGACGGTCCAGGAGTCAGAGCAGGTGATGATGTCCTCACCACTTGAGGACATTTAGGAAAGAATAGTTAGTTTAGACGAATCTGAACACAAGAAAAAATCAGCTCCGTGTGTTGAGGTCACCCTTGGTTGACTTCTTTATCGAGTTAGGTACCTAAACATATGACTGTGACCCCCTGGGAGGCCTTGGAATTACTGAAAAGGACTTGAAGTCCAAGCGAAAACTTGTATTTTCTCAATCATCAGATAGTAAAAATACAATTCCTGGCGTATGAAGGTTTCTATGCTTAAAAGATTGGGAACAGATCTCGGTAAACTAGTAGTTCTCATCCTGGGCTGTAAGCACTATTTTGTATTTGTGTAGCACCTTATAATACAAGAATTTTTTACCTGCACAAATTTATGATATTCACCATAACTCTGTAGGATAGTATGATGGGTATCTCCAGCATTCTGATGTGACTTGTATTTGGTTTCATGAATTTGATTCAGTTAAGATAAATTGCAAATTCCATGGCTCTTGGTCTTCTGCTTTCATATCTACATTATAAAGAGGTCTCTGTGCAGAAGGTGGGGAAGGGGGAGGAAATCCAAAACCAAGAATTGAGAAAGATGGGACCAGATATAAAATACATACTTCTAAAGAATCAAAGAAAAGGAAGAACAGAGCTGGGTCCAAGGCTGGGTTCTTCTGCTTAACAGTGGCATCGCAAACTAAGGGATTCTGGAAGTATGATTTAATTAAGAAATTGAACAAAGGTACATTATGGCCAACTAACCATAAATATTTATGCTTAAAAAAATACTCCACACTCATTAAAAAGTGCTTTTCTTTTGCATTCAAGACAGACTGAAAATTATGCTGTTGAAGATTTATTTTGAGAATGGATATTAGAGACAAATGAAAAGGTTACATTCTGAAGGTTGTAGATCTAAGGATGAACTTCAAACTTGTATTCCAGTACCAAGGAAGGAAACAGATGTGACACACATTTAATAAAAAATGTAGTGCCTTTCTTGAATCATTAGAATATTTATTCTAGTCAGCCGCATAATAATGAGTGTGTAATTTCTGCAGGGGAATCTGTAATTATCTGACCCAATCTATGCTAATGTAAGCATTTAAAAATTGATCATCATCTCTTGTTTAGTTTAGTTAGAAGAGTAGGGAGTAGCAACCCACAGAGAAATGGATATTCTATGGAAGTCCTCCAAGTAGCTAATAATAGAAATAACTATGATTTATTATTGTTTATTAAGGGCAAAGTAGTTTACTAAGCCCTCTGTCTACTATCTATCTATATAAATTATTAGGAAATTCTTATTAGGTATTAAAAATTAACATTTTAAAAAATAAAGTTTAAATAAGAATTGCCCTAGTTTTTACAAAAAAAAAAAAAAAGTTTAAATAAGGTAAATGACCAAAGTCACACAGGCAAAACTCAGTAGGAAATAGAACAGGGATTTGAACTCAGAGTCTGAACCCAATGTCCATGCTTATGCAAGTTACTACTAAAATGAGCAATGTACAATTTTCCCTGGGAATCTCTGGAACTGAAATCTAGGTCTGGCCATTCTAAATACATTGTCTCATGTTTAGCTGTCAATGCTATAAACTTGATCCGAAATGAGAAGTTTGGATGCATTCTCTTCAACAGTCACTAGATGGAGCCAGTGCACTGAAAAGCTATCAGTCTTTTTGGAGACCAGCACACCCGATTTATTCTAGGAAGTCAGCAAAGGCTGGTTTTGATTGGAAAAGTGCTAAAAAGATCACTCCCTCTGACAGCTGGCTTTTTTTCCTTTCTGGATAATGTAGATGAAGAGGAAGATGAGAGGTCTCTGGAGGTGTAGAGAATTGCTAGAGCCAAGAGCTATGTGGGATGAATGCATAATCAACGAATTCTGTTCTTTCCCAGGAGTGGTTTTAATAATCTGATGTGTGGCTGGGCTGGTGGGTTGTGGAAGCAGAGCATGATATTACCCTTCTCTGTGTGATCTGCCTTAGAGATTCCAGCCTTTCACATTACATAAAACTGAGTGTACCTCATTGAATCTCTTCCATTTTTAAAGTCAGCAATGGCTGGTTTTATATATACTTAGTTATATTAATATTAATATACTAATGTATTTTTTCATATATACAAAATGACTTACTCAAGGTCACACAGGTATTTAATGAGAGAACCCAGGTCTTGTGCCTGCAACATCATGGTTCTTCATACGGCATCATATAGCCACCGCACAAACGTGCAGTCATAATCACTAGGACTAGAAATGCCCACCTGGTTGTGCTGGGTAACATGTGTCTAAATAGGTCCAACAAAATAAGGAATTGGCAGTCCTGAGTGGGGCAATGGTTAAAGAAAGAAAAATATGGAAATGTTGAGGCCTCATCCTTCCCACTAAAGTAGAGATGCTAACTTGAATAAATCCCTTCTAGACAGTGTGGCAGAGTGGGAAGAAAATAATTGGGCCCTAAGCTCCCAGTGAGCGTTAGGCTTAGGAATGGTACCGTACCCTCTGAGTGTAATCCTGTCAAGTCCTAGCTCGTGGCGTTCTCCCTTCTGCAATCTGAGATAGCCCAGGTATACACCACTACAAAAATCAAATATACAAAATAATGAAGCAATGTCTGTAAATAATTCTACCAATACATCTAATGGAGGCTGACAGATGGGAGGCAATGGGAGCTGGATCAGTGTATCCAGCCAGGGGATTTTGGCACTCCAGGCTGGACACCAGAAACCCTATTTAGCCTGTTGTGTCAGCTTGGGGAAATAGTAAGGTTGAGTCTGGAATTAATATGTGGACTCTTGGGGAAAATGTGGTGCCATTTGAGTATCCACAAGGTAGCCCCAAGAGAACTTGTTCAAAAAGTGCCGTATGTGAGAAACTTGAAGGGAAACTTAGAGAAAAGAGACACTTGTAACAGAGCTGTGGTAATAGTGGGGAAAGGGTAGCCAAACGTCGTTGGTAGGACGGAAGGGAGAGCCGACTTCAGGCTAGTGAGTAGAACCGTGCAGGAGCTGTGGAATGGAGCAATAGCGTGATTGGCCGCGCTAATGGTGGGGCCATAAAATATCAGTAGGACTGGTAAGTACAATGGCAGCTGCAGGTTTCTGCTCAATGAAATCCAACTCCATTCAGCTGGAAAGCATTTACTGTGCTCCGGCGATGGGCCAGGTGTAGAATGCAACAGTTCCAGTGTAATCCTAGAGAGGTACTTAGGATCTACAGAAGCTACACAGAGACAAGAGATTAAGTTTATTGGAGAGAGGGGGAATGTAAGAGAAGACAAACCAGAAGACATCTTACTGATTGGGGTTTTGAAGAATGCATGTTTTCTTCAAGAAAGAAAGAATATTTTCCAAGCACTTAAGGAAAAGAAGGACGTTTGAAACCAGGGACACAGGGAAGGCATTTTTCAGATCGGTATTGTTGTGTTAACGCACCATCCCAAACTTAAGGGCCAAAGATGATGGCAATAATTTATTTTGATTGTGAATCTAATTTGCTCAGAGCTAGTCAAGGATGGCTTAGCTCCAATGAAGCAGCTGCGCCCGGGGCTGGGAATCCACTTTCATAATGGCGGACTCACAAATTGGTCCTAGCTCTAGGGTCGAAGCTCAGCCAGTCTGGGGGTTTTGACATAGCTGCTTGGAGTTCTTTGAAGTATGACAGCCTCGTGGCTGGTTTCAAGAGATTATTCAGAGCACATCAAGAAGCTATGTTACCTTTTATGACCTAGCCTAAGAAGTCCTATAGCTCACTTCTACCATAATCTTAAACTAATCCAGATTCGAGAGTGGAGAACGTAGACTCCACATATCAACTGGAAGTGTGTTAAGCCACATGTAAGAAAATATTATTGTGAATGCCTTTGGAAAATACAATTTGCTTTGGGCACCGAAGAATGAAACACCATGGCTTATTCAAGGAATAGTTCATAACATAGGCATTTCTTCCTTTCTAAAACAGTAAGCAATAAAGACTTTTATTTGTTTATGGAGGAGAAGGATTCCCATATTAAGTCCAGCTAGGCAAATATAAAAATCTTTGGGCCTTAATATTTTATTTTTCAAACAAATATAATCATACTTCCTTTGCCTACTATCAGAATGCTCTCCCTTCACTCCCAGCTACATTGAAATATAATTGACATATAACATTGTATAGGTGTAAGGTATACAACGTGATGATTTGATACACTTATATATGGTGAAATGATTATCCTAGTAGAGTTGTTAACATCTCATCCCCTCACATAATCATTATTTTGGTTTTTTTTTTTTTTTTTTTTTGCTGTGAGAACATTTGATATCTACTGTCTTAGCAAATTTCTGGTATATAATACAGTACTGTTAACTCCAATCACTGTGCTGTGCATTGGATTTCCAAGATTTATTCATCTTGATTGGAATATTATAACTTTTGACTGATATCACCCTATTTCCCACACCCCATAGCCCCCTGGCAACCATCAATTTACTTTCTGTTTCAGTAAGTTCAGGATTTTTAGATTCCACATACAAGTGGAGTACACGTGTAGTATTTGCCTTTCTCTGTCTGACTGACTTATTTCACTTAGCATAATGCCTTCAAGATACATCCATGTTGTTGCAAATGACAGGATTTCCTTCTTTCCCATGGCTAACTAATATTCCATTGTACATATGTATATCTGTCTATTTATCTTACATCTTCTCTATCCATTCATCCATTGATGGACACTTAGGTTGTGTCCATATCTTGGCTATTGTGAGCAATGCTACAATGAACATGGGAATTCAGATATCTCTTTGAGATCCTGATTTAATTTCATCTGAATATATACACCCAGAAGTGGGCTTGCTGGATCATACGGTAGTTATATTTTTAATTTTTGAGGAACTTCCATATTGTTTTCTATAGTGGCTATACCAGTTTACATTCCCACTAAGAGTGCTAAAGGGCTCTCTTTCTCCACATCCTTGACAACACTTCTTAACTCTTGTACTTTTGATTATAGCCATTTTAACAGGTATGAGGTGATAGCTCACTGTGGCTTTGATTTGCATTTTCCTGATGATTAGTGATGTTGAACACCTTTTCATGTATCTGTTGGTCATTTGATGCCTTCTTTGAAAGAATGTCTATTTAGTTCCTCTGTTCATTTTTTTTAATGTTTCTTTTTAATATTTTATTTATTTGAGAGAGAGAGAGAGAACAGAGGGAGAGGGAGAAACAGACTCCCCACTGAGCAGGGAGCCCGATGTGGGCCTCGATCCCAGGACCCTTGGATCATGACCTGATCCAAAGGCAGACGCTTAACTGACTGAGTCACCCAGGTGCCCCCTCTGTTCATTTTTAAATTGGATTAAAAATTTTTTTTGCTATTGAGTTGTATGAGCTCCTTATATATTTTGTATACTAATCCCTTATCAGTTAGATTGTTTGTAAATATTTTCTACCATTCTGTAGGTTGATTTTTCATTTTTTTGATTGTTTCTTTTACTGGGTAAAGCTTTTTAGTTTGATGCAGTCCCATTTATTAATTGTTGCTTGCTTTTCTTGTGCTTTTGGTGTGATATCCAAACATAATTGCCAAGACCAATGCCAAGGAGATTTTTCCCTATTTTTATTTTAGGAATTTTATGGTCTTAATCTTTTTATTGAAGTCTTTAATCCATTTCAAGTTAATTTCTATGAGTGGTGTAGGATAAGGATCCAATATCATTCTTCTGCACATGATTATCCAGTTTTTCCAACACCATTTATTGAAGAGACTATCCTTTTCTCATTGAGTATTCTTGGCTTCCTTATCAAACAGTAATTGACTGTATATGCAGTCAATTTTATTTCTAGCTTCTCAATTCTGTTCCATGATTCAGATGTCTATTTTTATGCCACCACTATGATTTGATAACTATGGCTTTGTATATGGTTTGAAACCAGAAAGTATGATGCCTTCAACTTTGTTCTTTCTCAGAATTGCTTTGACTATTTGGGGTATTTTGTGGTTCCATATGAACTTCATGATTATTTTTTCTATTTCTGTGAAAAATGCTGTTGGAATTTTGTTAAGGATTGCATTGAATCTGTAGATCTCTTTGGGTGGTATGGACATTTTATCAATATTAATTCTTCCAATCCATGAATATGGGATATCTCCATTTGTGTCATCTTCAATTTCTTTCATCAAGGCCTTAGAGTCTTCAATGCACAGATCTTTCACCTTCTTCATTAAATTTATTCTTAAGTATTTTATTGTTTCTCTTTATTTCTTTTTCAGATATTTAGTTGGTGTCTAGAAACACAACTGATTTCAGTATTTTGATATTGTATCCTCTAACTTTACTGGGTTCATTGATTAGTTCTAACAGTTTTTGGATGGAGTCATTAGGGTTTTCTTTTTTTTTTTTAAAGATTTTATTTATTTATTTGACAGAGAGAGAGGCAGGGAGAGAGGGAGCACAAGCAAGGGGAGCAGCAGAGGGAGAAGCAGGCCTCCTGCGGAGCAGGGAGCCCGATGCGGGGCTCGATCCCAGGACCCTGGGATCATGACCTGAGCTGAAGGCAGACGCCTAACGACTGAGCCACCCAGGCGCCACCAGGGTTTTCTATATATAAGATAATATTATTTACAACAGAGACCATTTTACTCTTTCCAATTTAGATTATTTTTATTTCTTTTTCTTGTCTGATTGTTCTGACTAGGACTTCTAGTATTATATTGAATAGGAGTGGTGAGATTGAGTACCCTAGTCTTGTTCTTGATCTTAGAGGAAAAGCTTTCAACTCTTTATCTTTGAGTATGATGTTAGCTGTGGGTTTGTCATATATGGCCTTTATTATGTTGAAGTATGTTCCTTTTATACCCATATTATTGAGAGTTTTTGTCATGAAGGGATATTGTATTTTGTCAAGTACTTTTTCTGCATCTATTGAGGTGATCATATGATTTTTATTTTTTATTTTATTAATGTGGTTTATCACATTTATTAATTTGTATATGTTGAACTATCCTTGCACCCCAGGGATAAATACCATTTGATCATGGTGTATGATACTTTTAATAGACTCTTGAGAACTTTTCCATGTATATTCCCCAGGTCTTTACTTCATTCACTTCTACTCTGCTTTTTGTTATTTCCTTCCTTCTGCTAACTTTGGATTAATTCCTTCTTCTTTTTCTAATTCCTTGAAGTGAAATTTAGGTTGCTGATTTGAGATCTTTCTTTTTTTCTTAGTTTAGGCATTTATCATTATAAACTTCTCTCTTGGAACTGCTTTTGCTGCACTATAATTTTTGGAATGTTGTGTTTCCATTTTCATTTGTTTTGAGATTTTTTTAAATTTACTTTTTGACTTCTTGATTCATTGGTTGTTCTGGAGAGTGTTATTTAATTTCCACATCTCCATGAATTTTCAGCTTTCCTCCTGTAATTGATTTTTAGTTTCATACCATTGTGGTCAGAAAAGATACTTGCTATGATTTCAGTCTTCCTTTGCTAATACTTATTTTGTGACTGATCAATAATTTATCCTGGAGAATGTCCCATGTGTGCTTGAGAAGAATGTGTTTGTATTCTGATGCTGTTGGATGCAGTGTTTTTTATGTGTCTATCAGGTTCATCTGGTCTAAAGTATGGCTTAAGTGCAATGTTTCTTTACTGATTTTCTGTCCAGATGGTCTATACATAGTTGAAAGGGGTACTGACCTCCTCTACTCTTATTGCATTGTTCTCTATTTCTTCCTTCAGATCTGTTAATATTTGCCTAATATATTTAGGTGGTCTGACATTGGGTGCATATATGTTTACAATTGTTATATCCTCTTGATGAATTGACCCCTTTATTGTTATTATTATGTAAAAACTTTGTCTTTTGTTATGGCTTTGAGTTAAAAATCTTTTGTCTTCTATAAGTGTAGCTACCCCCCCTTTTGGTTTCCATTTCTGTAGAGTATCTTTTTTCATTTTTTCACTTTGAGCCTATGTATGTGTTTCCTTAAAGCTGATATGAGTCTTAGTAAGCAGCATTTAGTTGGGTCTTATTTCTCTATCCATCCAGTTGGTCTATGAATGGAGAATTTAATACATTTACATTTAGAGTAATTATTGATATTAAGGACTTACTAATGCCATCTTACTGTTTTCTGGCTTTTTCTAGATTCCTCATTCCTTTCTTTCTCTCTTGCTGTTTTCCTTTGTGAATTGATTTTCTATAGTGGTATGCTTTGATTCCCTTCTGCTTATCTTTTGTGAATCTACTGTTGTTTTTTGCTATGTGGTTACAATGAGGTTCACATAAAATACCTTACAGATATAACACTCTATTTTATTCTTTCTTTTTTTATTATTATTATGTTATGTTAATCACCAGACATTACATCATTAGTTTTTGATGTAGTGTTCCATGATTCATTGTTTGTGTATACACCCAGTGCTCCATGCAGAACATGCACTCCCTAATACCCATCACCAGGCTAACCCATCCTCCCACCCCCTCCCCTCTAGAACCCTCAGTTTGTTTTTCAGAGTCCATCGTCTCTCATGGTTCATCTCCCCCTCCGATCCCCCCCCCCTTCATTCTTCCCCTCCTGCTATCTTCTTTTTCTTTTTTTTAAACATATAATGTATTATTTGTTTCAGAGGTACAGATCTGTGATTCAACAGTCTTGCACAATTGACAGTGCTCACCATAGCACATACCCTCCCCAATGTCTATCACCCAGCCACCCCATCCCTCCCACCCCCACCACTCCCGCAACCCTCAGTTTGTTTCCTGAGATTAAGAATTCCTCATATCAGTGAGATCATATGATACATATCTTTCTCTGATTGACTTATTTCGCTCAACATAACACTCTCCAGTTCCATCCACATTGTTGCAAATGGCAAGATTTCATTCCTTTTGATGGCTGCATAATATTCCATTGTATATATACACCACATCTTCTTTATCCATTCCTCTGTCGATGGACATCTCGGCTCTTTCCAGAGTTTGGCTATTGTGGACATTGCTGCTATAAACATCAGGGAGCATGTACCCCTTCAGATCCCTACATTTGTATCTTTGGGGTAAATACCCAGTAGTGCAATTGCTGGGTCGTATAGTAGCTCTATTTTCAACTTTTTGAAGAACCTCCATACTGTTTTCCAGAGTGGCTGCACAAACTTGCATCCGCACCAACAGTGTAGGAGGATTCCCCTTTCTCTGCATCCCTGCCAACATCTGTCATTTCCTGACTTGTTAATTTTAGCCATTCTGACTGGTGTGAGGTGATATCTCATTGAGGTTTTGATTTGGATTTCCTGATGCCGAGGGATGTTGAGCACTTTTTCATGTGTCTGTTGGCCACTTGGATGTCTTCTTTGGAAAAATGTCTGTTCATGTCTTCTCTCATTTCTTGATTGGATCATTTGTTCTTTGGGTGTTGAGTTTGGTAAGTTCTTTATAGATTTTGGATACTAGCCCTTAATCTGATATGTCATTTGCAAAAATCTTCACCCATTCTGTCAGTTGTCTTTTGGTTTTGTTGACTGTTTCTTTTGCTGTGCAAAAGCTTTTTCTCTTGATGAGGTCCCAATAGTTCATTTTTGCCCTTGCTTCCCTTGCCTTTGGTGATGTTTCTAGGAAGAAGTTGCTGCAGCTGAGGTTGAAGAGGTTGCTGCCTGTGTTCTCCTTTAGGATTTTGAAGGACTCCTGTCTCACATTTAGGTCTTTCAACCATTTTGAGTCTGTTTTTGTGTGTGGTGTAAGGAAATGGTCCAGTTTCATTCTTCTGCATGTAGCTGTCCCATTTTCCCCCACTGTTAAAGTCCCCCACTGTTATTGTTTTGTTGCCCATTTGTTGAAGAGACTGTCTTTTTTCCATTGGACATTCTTTCCTGCTTTGTTGAAGATTAGTTGACCATAGAGTTGAGGGTCCATTTCTGGGCTCTCTATTCTGTTCCATTGATCTATGTATCTGTTTTTGTGCCAGTACCATACTGTCTTGATGATGACAGCTTTGTAATAGAGCTGGAAGTCTGGAATTGTGATGCCACCAGCTTTGCTTTTCTTTTTCAACATTCCACTGGCTATTCGGGGTCTTTTCTGGTTCCATACAAATTTTAGCATTATTTGTTCCATTTCTTTGAAAAAAGTGGATGGTATTTTGATGGGGATTGCATTGAATGTGTAGATTGCTCTAGGTAGCATTGACATCTTCACAATATTTGTTCTTCCATGAGCATGGAACGTTTTTCCATTTCTTTGTGTCTTCCTCAATTTCTTTCATGAGTATTTTATAGTTTTCTGAGTACAGATTCTTTGCCTCTTTGGTTAGATTTATTCCTAGGTATCTTATGGTTTTGGGTGCAATTGTAAATGGGATCGACTCCTTAATTTCTCTTTCTTCTGTCTTGTTGTTGGTGTATAGGAATGCCACTGATTTCTGTGCATTGATTTTATATCCTGCCACTTTGCTGAATTCCTGTATGAGTTCTAGCAGTTTTGGGGTGGAGTCTTTTGGGTTTTCCACATAAAGTATCATATCATCTGCAAAGAGTGAGAGTTTGACTTGTTCTTTGCCTCTTTGGATGCCTTTTATTTCTTTTTGTTGTCTGATTGCTGTGGCTAGGACTTCTGATACTATGTTGAATGGCAGTGGTGATGATGGACATCCCTGCTGCGTTCCTGACCTTAGGGGGAAAGCTCTCAGTTTTTCCCCATTGAGAATGATATTCACTGTAGGTTTTTCATAGATGGCTTTTATGATATTGAGGTATGTACCCTCTATCCCTATACTCTGAAGAGTTTTGATCAAGAAAGGATGCTGTACTTTGTCAAAAGCTTTTTCTGCATCTATTGAGAGGATCATATGGTTCTTGTTCTTTCTTTTATTAATGTATTGTATCACATTGATTGATTTGTGGATGTTGAACCAACCTTGCAGCCCAGGGATAAATCCCACTTGGTCGTGATGAATAATCCTTTTAATGTACTGTTGGATCCTATTGGTTAGTATTTTGGTGAGAATTTTGGCATCCATGTTCATCAAGGATATTGGTCGGTAATTCTCCTTTTTGATGGGGTCTTTGTCTGGTTTGGGGATCAAGGTAATGGTGGCCTCATAAAACGAGTTTGGAAGTTTTCCTTCCATTTCTATTTTTTGGAACAGTTTCAGAGGAATAGGTATTAATTCTTCTTTAAATGTTTGGTAGAATACCCATGGGAAGCCATCTGGCCCTGGGCTCTTGTTTGTTGGGAGATTTTTGATTACTGCTTCAATTTCCTTACTGATTATGAGTCTGTTCGGGTTTTCTATTTCTTCCTGGCTCAGTTTCGTAGTTTATACGTCTCTAGGAATGCATCCATTTCTTCCGGATTATCGAATTTGCTGGCATATAGTTGCTCATAATATGTTCTTATAATTATTTGTATTTCTTTGGTGTTGGTTGTGATCTCTCCTCTTTCATTCATTGTATTTATGTGGGTCATTTCTATTTTCTTTTTGATAAGTCTGGCCAGGGGTTTATCCATCTTATTAATTCTTTCAGAGAACCAGCTCCTAGTTTCGTTGATCTGTTCTACTGTTCTTTTGGTTTCTATTTCATTGATTTCTGCTCTGATCTTTATTATTTCTCTTCTCCTGCTGGGGTTAGGCTTTCTCTGCTGTTCTTTCTCCGGCTCCTTTAGGTGTAGGGTTAAGTTGTGTATTTGAGACCTTTCTTATTTCTTGAGAAAGGCTTATATGGCTATATACTTTCCTCTTAGGACTGCCTTTGCTGTATCCCAAAGATTTTGAACAGTTGTATTTTCATTTTCATTTGTTTCCATGAATTTTTTAATGTCTTCTTTAATTTCCTCGTTGACCCATTCATTCTTTAGTAGGATGCTTTTTAGCCTCCATGTATTTGAGTTCTTTCTGACTTTCCTCTTGTGATTGAGTTCTAGTTTCAAAGCATTGTGGTCTGAAAATATGCAGGGAATGATCCCAATCTTTTGGTACCAGTTGAGACCTGATTTGTGACCTAGGATGTGATCTATTCTGGAGAATGTTCCATGGGCACTAGAGAAGAATGTGTATTCTGATGCTTTGGGATGGAATGTTCTGAATATATCTGTGAAGTCCATTTGGTCCAGTGTGTCATTTACAGTCTTTACTTCCTTGTTGATCTTTTGTTTAGATGATCTGTCCATTTCAGTGAGGGGGGGTGTGAAAGTCCCCCACTATTATTGTATTGTTGTTGATGTGTTTCTTTGCTTTTGTTATTCATTGCGTTATATAATTGGCTGCTCCCATGGTAGGGATTGTTAGATCTTGTTGGATAGACCCTTTAAGTAGGATATAGTGTCCTTCCTCATCTCTTATTATAGTCTTTGGTTTAAAATCTAATTTGTCTGATATAAGGATTGCCACCCAGCTTTCTTTTGGTGTCCATTAGCATGGTAAATGGTTTTCCACACCCTCACTTTCAATCTGGGGGTGTCTTTGGGTCTAAAATGAATCTCTTGCAGACAGCATATCGATGGGTCTTGTTTTTTTTAATCCAATCTGATAGCCTATGTCTTTGATTGGGGCATTTAGCCCACTTACATTCAGGTTAACTATTGAAAGATACGAATTTAGTGCCTTTGTATTGCCTGTAAAGTGACTGTTACTGTATATTGTCTGTGTTCCTTTCTGGTCTATGTTACTTTTAGTCTCTCTCTTTGCTTAGAGGACCCCTTTCAATATTTCTTGTAGGGCTGGTTTCGTGTTTGCAAATTCCTTTAGTTTTTGTTTGTCCTGGAAGCTTTTGATCTCTCCTTCAATTTTCAATGACAGCCTAGCTGGATATAGTATTCTTGGCTGCATATTTTTCTCATTTAGTGCTCTGAAGATATCATGCCAGTCCTTCCTGGCCTGCCAGGTCTCTGTGGATAGGTCTATTGCCAATCTAATGTTTCTACCATTGTAGGTTACAGATCTCTTATCCCGAGCTGCTTTCAGGATTTTCTCTTTGTCTCTGAGACTCATAAGTTTTACTATTAGATGTTGGGGTGTTGACCTATTTTTATTGATTTTGAGAGGGGTTCTCTGTGCCTCCTGGATTTTGATGCCTGTTTCCTTCCCCAAATTAGGGAAGTTCTCTGCTATAATTTGCTCCAATATACCTTCTGCCCCGTCTCTCTCTCTCTTCTTCTTCTGGGATCCCAATTATTCTAATATTGTTTCATCTTATGGTATCACTTATTTCTCGAATTCTGCCCTCGTGATCCAGTAGTTGTTTATCTCGCTTTTTCTCAGCTTCTTTATTTTCCATCATTTGGTCTTCAATATCACTAATTCTCTCTTCTGCCTCATTTATCCTAGTAGTTAGAGCCTCCATTTTTTATTGCACCTCATTAATAGCCTTTTTGATTTCGACTTGGTTAGATTTTAGTTCTTTTTTTTTCTCCAGAAAGGGTTTCTCTAATAATGTCCATGCTTTTTTCAAGCCCAGCTAGTATCTTATAATCATCATTCTGAAATCTAGTTAAGACATCTTACTAATGTCGGGGCGCCTGGGTGGCTCAGTCATTAAGTTTCTGCCTTTGGCTCAGGTCATGATCCCAGAGTCCTGGGATTGAGCCCCGCATCGGGCTTCCTGCTCGGCGGGAAGCCTGCTTCTCCCTCTCCCACTCCCCCTGCTGGTGTCTCCTCTCTCGCTGTGTCTCTCTCTGTCAAATAAATAAATAAAATCTTTAAATAAAAAAAAAAGACATCTTACTAATGTCAGTATTGATTAGGTCCCTAGCAGTTGGTACTGCCTCTTGTTCTTTTTGTTGAGGTGATTTTTTCCATCTTGTCATTTTGTCAGAGGAGAATAGATGAATGAGAGAACAAAACGCTAACAGGGTAACAACGTCCCCAGAAAATATACACTAAACAAATCAGAAAGGACCTGAAACTGGGGTAAAGAAAGGGAAGGAAAGAAAAAAGAAAAAGAAAAGAAAAAGAAAAAGATAAAAACAAACAAAAACAAAACAAAACAAAACAAACCAGAATACGATCAAATATGATCAGGCTGGTGCATAGATCATTGCCACACACTAGATTTTGGGCGTATTTTGGTCAGTTAGAAGAAAGTGCCTCCCAAAATTTTAAAGAAAGAAAAACTTATATATGTACAAAAATAAGGGTTAATACAATGAAGGGATGGAATATGACTGTAAAGATGAAAAATTATAAAAGATTTTATAAAAGGAATTGCTAAGATAAGAAGTTGGTAGAAAAAAGAAAGAAGAGAATTTAAAAAAAAAAGGGAGAGAATGTGATCAGGCAGGAGACTAGAACAAAGCCATACACTAGAGATTTAGGGTATATTTTGATCTGTTAGAAGAAACTGTATCTTAAAATTTTAAAGAGAGAACAACTTATATATATATACCAAAAATAAGGGTAACTACAATGAAGGGATAGAATATGACTCTAAAAATGAAAAATAAAAAATATTCTTTAAAAAAGGAATTGATAAGATGTTGGTTGAAAAAGGGAAAAAGAAAAATTAAAAAAAAAAAGTCATTTAAAAAAAAAGTTAACTTTGAAAGACTAAAGAATCATGGTAAAAAAAGCCATGAATTCTATGTGGAGTATTCCCCTAGTGCTGGAGTTCTGCCGTTCTCATTGATTGGTAAACTTGGTCTTGGCTAGCTGTTCTTGCTGAACTTCTGGGGGAGGAACCTGTTGCTGTGGTTCCCAGATGGGTTTGCTCTTGGGAGCTTTTGTTCCCTGCAAGCTTTCTGTACAGCTCTGGAGGACGAGAGTGAAAATGGTGGCCTCCCAATCTCCAACCCGGGGGAGCTGAGAACTCGAGGCTCCACTTCTCAGTGAGCCCCCAGAGAAAAGCAGTCAATCACTCCCGTCTCCCCAGTCACTGGCTGCACTCCATGCTCACCTGGCCTGTGACCGAGCATTTCTATCTCTGGCACACGACCCCGTGTGGAGTCTCCAAACCCAGCAGATTCCTGCGGTGCACTCCTGTGCCGCTCCTCCTGGGGGAGGAAGGGGAGTCTCCCCGGATCTGCCACTTGTTGGGTCCCTGCTGGAAGAGCAGTGGCCTGTGTTGCGGATCACGGTTTATGGTGACCCCGAGCTGAGAGCTCACTCCTTGGCTCCGTCTGTGCAGCCGGCTTCCCTGCTCTGATACCTGGGAGCTCTGCTGCACTCAGGCACCCCCGGTCTTTCTGTGACCCCGAGGGTCCTGAGACCACATTGTCCCACCGAGGGTTCCACCCCCCTCTTAGCCACTGGAGCGACATCCCTCAGTGGAGCCGACTCCTAAAAGTTCCGATTTTGTGCTCCGTGGCTCTATCACTTGCCAGAAGCGGCCAACGGAGGCCCCCTCCCCCGCCATCTATCCTCCCGAATATCACCTCGGATTCACTTCTCCGCACATCCTACCTTCCAGAAAGTGGTCACGTTTCTGTTCAAAGAGTTGCTGCTATTCTCTTCTTCGATCTCCTGTTGAGTTTGTAGGTGTTCAGAGTGGTTTGATCCCTATCCAGCTGAATTCCTGGGACCAGACAAAATCCAGGTCTCCTACTCCTCTGCCACCTTGCTCTGCCAACACTCTATTTTATTCTGATGATGACTTAACTTCAAATATATACAAAAACTCTATTCTTTTGCTCCTCCCCCTTTTGTGTTTTTGATGTCATAATTTACCTCTTTTTATATTGTGTATTCACTAACAAATTATTGTAGTTATAGATATATTTTTATTTTTTAAAAGATTTTTAAAAAAATTTATTTGACACAGAGAGAGAGAGAGAACAAGCAAGGGGAGTGGCAGGCAGAGGGAGAGGGAGAAGCAGGACCCCTGTGGAGTAGGTAGCCCGATATGGGGCTCAATCCCAGGACCCTGGGATCATGACCTGAGCCACAGGCAGATGCTTAACCAACTGAGCCACCCAGGCGCCCATAGTTATAGATATTTTAATACCTTATATACTAGTATACTAGAGTTAAGTGGTTAACACCCACCACACTATGTTATAGTATTAGCATATTCTGAGTTTGACTATATACCTTTACCAGTGTGCTATATATTTTCATATTACTAATTGGTGTTTTTTCATTTCAATTTAAAAAACCCTTCAGCATTTCCTGTAAGGCAGGTCTAGTGGTGATGAACTCCCTTAGCTTTTGTGTGAGAAAGTCTTGATCTCTCCCTTATTTCTGAAGAATGGCTTTTTCAGATAGGATATTTTTGGTTGGCAGTTTTTTCTTTCAGCACTTTAATACACCCTCTCACTCTCCTGGCCTGTAAGGTTTCTGCTGAGAAATTCACTATTAGCCTCATTGGAGTTCCCTTGTAAGTTACAAGTGTCTTTTCTCTTGCTGCTTTTAAGACTCTCTTTGTCTTTTATTTTTGACAGTTTTATTATAATGTTTCTTGGAGATTTCTTTTTTTTTTTTTAAAGATTTTATTTATTTATTTGACACAGAAAGACACAGCGAGAGAGGGAACACAAACGAGAGAGGGAACACAAACGGGAGAGGGAACACAAACGGGTAGTGGGAACACAAACGGGGAGTGGGAGAGGGAGAAGCAGACTCCCTGCCGAACAGGGAGCCTGATGCGGGACTCGATCCCGGGACTCCAGGATCATGACCTGAGCCGAAGGCAGTCGCTTAACCAACTGAGCCACCCAGGCGCCCCTCTTGGAGATTTCTTTATGTTGAGTTTATTGTGGACCTATGAGCTTCATGAACTTGGATTTCCAAATCTCTCCCAAGATTTGGGAAGTTTTCAGTCATTATCTCTTGAAATAATTTTTTTGCTTCTTCTCCTTTTTTTTTTTTTCTTCTAAGACTTCAGTAATTTGTAGATGGTTTCTTTTGGTGTATCCCATAGATCATGTAGGCTTTCTTTACTCGTTTTCATTATTTTTGCTTTGTTCTCCTCTGACTGGAGAATCTCAAAGTTCCTCTCTCCTGCCATTATGTTCTTTGTTGCATTTTTCTTTTTCTTTCTTTCTTTTTTTTTTTAAGATTTTATTTATTTATTTGACAGGGGGGGGGGAGAGCACAAGCAAGGGGGGAGCATCAGAGAGAGAGAGGGAGAAGCAGGCTCCCTGCTGAGCAGGGAGCCCAGTGCAGGGCTCCATCCCAGGATCCTGGGATCATGACCAACTGAGCCACCCAGGTGCCCTGCATTTTTCATTTCATTTATTGTATCCTTCTGCTCCAAAACTCCTTTTTTAAAAAATGATTCTCTTTGTTAAACTTCTTAATTTGTTCATGTATTGTTTTCCTGATTTGTCCAATTGTCTCCCTATGTTTCCTTGTAGCTCAATGAGCTCCTTTAAAAGAGCTATTTAGAATTTTTTATCAGGTAAGTTGCAATTCTCCCAGTCTTTGGAGGTGGACTATTAGAAGATATTGTGATCCTTTTGTGGTGTCATGTTTCCTGGCTTTTCATGTTTCTTGAGGTCCTGTGCAGCTGTCTTCACATCAGGTAGGTCACCTCCTCCAGTCTTTACTGACTATCTTCAGGAGAGAAATACCTTCTGTCAGCCCTGCTAGGAACTTCGAGTTTTTCTCAGATCTTCTGTGGACATGTCTGCTCCATACTTCTTACTCCCTCTTGTGGCAGAATTCTTAAGCTTGTATACCTTCTCTTGATCCTGCCGTGCTGCAGGCTGGGTACTGACAGTATTCCTTTTGGCTTACCAAAAGTGATGTTAAAGCTGAAGTTTGTGGTCTGTCCCTGGCCCACAGATTCAAGTTGACTTTCTGCATGTGCTGACTAGTTGTCTACCAAAGCTTGCTCTTGCTGTCATGAGGGGTCTGCACAGGTTGAACTGGCCACAGGGTGGTGGTATGTGTGGGGGTGAATTATGTGGAGCCTTGGGGGTACCCATGGGCCAGTTGGGAGGGAATTCAAAGGCAAGGCATCCCAGCAGCTCATGGGCAGGTTTCTTCATGGAGTCCATGATGCTGTTAGTAGGATCTGCATTCCTTTAATGCCCTCCCAGAGTCCTTCCTCAGTCTCCCAGTCTCTCCTGCCCTCTAAGTCATGCATATTTCATGACTGAGTACTCTGGATGGGGTGAGAGAGAAATGGGCCTCTTTGGAAGAGTCTTGCATATCTGGGGAACCTAGGTGCTCACTCACACTCTTTTTCTCCCCACAGTAGGAGGAGAAGGCCTCTCTTGGCACTGAGCTGTGCCACCTTGGGAGAGAGGCAATGTGGGTCAAGTTACATTGTCCTCTTACACTCTCCACTGCATCTAAACTCCTATCTTTTTGCTCCAACAGTATGCTGGAACTTCTTTGCTTCCACAAAGACTGTCTGGACTTCCACAAAGGCTCTCTCATCTGTGGGTGATTGTCTAAGATAGTGTTCTCCAGAAGCTCCTGGACCATGGCTAAGCAGGGGTGGAACCAGTTCATGGGCCATTGGAGGGTCCACAGCCAGGACAAGGTCTGTATGCCTATGACCTGACACATGGGTGGATGAGACTCCTCTCGAGTCCCTCGGCATATGCTGCTGATCCACAAAGGCATTTTTGTCCATTGTATACAAAGTACAAAATCATTGGACAGGGAAGATACAAGTGAGGGATGTCTTTTTCAGCCATTTTGCTCATAGGATGCTTCTGATGGTCAAACTATTGGAAACTGGTAAGGCACATTCATATTCATTTATTCAACTATCTATCCATTCATCCACCCAACCACTATCAATCCACCTTGATCCATCCATTCTTTCATTTATTAAATATTTATTGAACATCTACAATATACCATTCCTGTACTATGGCATAGACACAGGGTAAGCAATTATTAGTTCTCTGATGAATAGTCCTAAATACCATTTCCTGAAGCAATGCCAGTGAATTAGAACCACCACTTTAGCAAAAATATTTAACTGGTATATGTAAACTAACTGGTCACCAAAGGTAACTTTTATTTTCAATTTTTTTTAAAAGATTTTTTATTTATTTGATAGAGAGAGAGAGAGAGCGAGAGAGGGAACACAAGTGGGGGGGTGGGAGAGGGAGAAGCAGGCTTCCTGCAGATCAGGGAGCCTGATGCGGGGCTTAATCCCAGGACCCTGGGATCATGACCTGAGCAGAAGGCAGACGCTTAACAACTGAGCCACCCAGGTGCCCCTATTTTCAATTTTTATGTTCAAATTTATGTTCAAATTTAATGTTTATTTTGGCTTCTTTATCAAAGGTAGTGATATTTAAAAACCTTTTCTTGAATACATTTTCTTTTTCTTAAAATTTTATTTATTCTTGACAGAGAGAGAGACAACGTAGAGAGTGCAGAGTGCTTCCCCTTAGGAGAAGGGGAAGCAGCAGGCAGAGGGAGAGGGAGAAGTGGGCTCCCTTCTGAGCAGGGAGCCTGATGTGGGGCTCGATCCCAGGACTCTGGGATCATGACCTGAGCCGAAGGCAGACGCTTAACCGTCTGAGCCACCCAGGCACCCCTTGAATACATTTTCAAAGAAATTCTGTTTCTACTATAACAATGCAAAATGCTCAAATAATCTGCTTTATTAGATTTACCACAAATAACAACTATGTACTCTATTTGGCTAGAACTGTGGGTTTGTTATCACAGCATCTTTTCAATGTTGTACATCTTTCAGTGGCTGTTTTCCAACCTATTTTGGGGTTCACGTTATAGTATGACATTACTCAGTTTATAAGTGAATTGAGAAATAATTATTTATATTTTATTTAAACAACAGTACTGTAGACCTGTGGTGTGAGTTATGGTAGTTAAGATGGAAAATCTTAAAACAATTTTTTGTTATTTTATTAATTACCAAATATTATCTATACCTAACACCAAACAAATCCCTTCTTTACACATTATAAAAATTTAAAGACATTTTATTGCAGTTCAGTATGTCCTAGATCTCTACACAAATACATCTTTGCCAGAAGAACTTTTAGGCTGGTGTGCTATATAGTGGTTAAGAGCATGGCTCTGGATAAGACAGACTAGATTTTTATAATGGCTCTACAGATACTAGGTGTGTGACCTTGGACAAGTTATTTAACTTCTTTAAACGTCAGCTTCTCTGTCTCTACGATGTGAACAATAATACCTATTTATGGAGTTGTTACTAGAGAACCAATGGTTATGAAGCTTTTGGTACTATTACTTGCATAAGGTCTCCATAAATGTTGGTTTTTAGTATCTATGTTTTTTTTTTAAGATTTTATTTATTCAACAGAGAGAGAGAATGAGAACAAGAACACAAACAGGGGGAGTGGGAGATGGAGAAGCAGGCTTCTCGCTGAGCAGGGAGCCCAATGCGGGGTTCGATCCCAGGACTCTGGGATCATGACCTGAGCTGAAGGCAGACGCTTAACGACTGAGCCACCCAGGTGCCCCAGTATCTATGTTATTTTGACTAAGTTGAGGTGAAGAGGTATCACATAGTCTTATTTTTTCTATATCTGAATTTATAGATTATTTTTGTAGTAGTGTATTTTGCATGTATTTCATGTAAAATTAGGTTCAGCTGTGAGTTAGAGAGGCCTAAAGTGACAGCAGCTTAAAAAATAGAATCCCCCTGTGCCCCTTTTCATATAAAAGTTAGGCTGTCCAGGGCTGGTGTAGTAGTTCTCCTCCAAAAAGTTCCCTGGAATCCAGAATCCTTAGAGTTTACCTCTTCATCATCTTGAGGCTGTGGCCATTATCCTCATGATACAGAATGCTAGCTATAGCCCCAGTCTCCAGCTTGAGAACCAGAGTGGGACAATGCTTGAAGAAGAAAGTGGCCGAGGCCAGCAAAGGGCACAAAGTAGTGGCCTTTCAAGGGAGGTCTCCAAAAGCTGCCACGTATTTCCATGTTTATTCTGTTGTCCATAATGTAGGCACATGTTCAAACCTAGATACAATGGAAGATTAGAAAATGTATTCTCTTGGCTTGGCTTAGAATTGGAAGTCCTCTTACTATGAAGAAATGGGGAGCATGGATCCTGGGACACTGGCACCTATCTCCCACAACATGTAACTTGTGTATTAAATCAACTTGTGAATTTGTTGAAACTGACTCACTAAACCCAAGTGGTATAAATAAATTCTACCAACTTTGCCAAATCACCATTTCCTCCTGGGAACCAGCTCCCCTAATGATATTTCAGTCTGGGTCCTTGTACTTTGGCCACTTTAGGCCATGCAGAACAGTCTTGTTTCAATTTGTGAGCCCCAGTCTCTTCATTTAAAAACTTCTGTCTGATCAGACCAGTAAATATAGGACAAACAGATGGTTGCCAGAGGAAAGGGGGATAGGAGGACGGGCAAAGTGGGTGAAGGGGAGCGAGAGATACAGGCTCCTGGTTATGGAATAAGTCATGGGAATAAAAGGCACAGCATAGGGAATATAGTCAATGATACTCTAATAGCATTGTATGGTGACAGATGGTAGCTTCACTTGTGAATATAGCATACGTATAGAGATGCTGAATCACTGTGTTGTACACCTGGAAGTAATGTAACATTGTGTGCCAAGTATACTAAAATAAAAAAAATTAAAATAAAATTTAAAGCCCCCATGTATCTGATATTTGATTAAAAGCTTTCCCCTTCCTCCCTCCTATTCCGATTAGACTACTAGTTCCAGGGTTCTAGAGGGAAGGGGCATCACGTGCTCTTTTTCATCTCCCTCCTTCTTCTCCCTGCTTATCTCTCTCAGAGTGAGTCAGGGACAGACTGAGGGACACGGCTGGTGGCATCTTCCTACCTTTCGTTTGGCCATTCTCTGCTTGGCTGTGTGCTTGAAGGTCCAGTAGTAGCAGTGGACATTGCTTTAGGCTCTGCGGATGAAGCTCTGCCCCATGTGCTCCATTGACATTAGTAGTCCTTTGTGAGTTTCCCAAAGCCACCTGCCCTCCACAGCCCCCTACTCAGGATCTGCAGCCGGTTGTGGAATTTATTTTCTGCATGCTTCAGGAAACAAGAACCCAAGGGGACTGTCTGTCCCTCCTTGCCTGGCTGTATCCCTGGGCCCTTTCAGTGAGGCTCTTTCTTCCTGCTCTGGGGGCAGGTCAACAAGCCCAGGAGCCTTCGGCTGCTTAGACATTCAACTGGGGCAAGCTCTGACCCCTGCCCTTCTTTTTTCCTTGTTCTGATTATGTTTATATATATATATGTGTGTGTGTGTGTGTGTGTATATATATATATATATATATATAAACTTGCCATTTTAACCCTTTCTGAGTGGCGTGAATTACATTTACAATGTTATGCAATCATCACTATTTCCAAAATGTTTTCATCACCCAAACAGAAATTCTGTATACATTAAAAAAAACCTCCCCATTTCTCCTCCTCCCAGGCCCTGGTAAACCTCAAACCACTTTGCATCTCTATGAATTTGCCTATTACTGGTATTTCAAATAAGTGAAACAATACAGTATTTGTCCTTTCTGTTTGGCTTTTTCAGTTAGCATAATGTTTTCATGGTTCACCCATGTTGTAGAACATATCTGAAGTCCTTTCTTTTTTATGGCTAATATTCCATTATGTGTATATGCCCCATTTTGCTCATCCACACTTCGTGGCTATTGTAAATAATGCTGCAAAGAACACTGGCATCTCTCTGAGTTCTTGTTTTCAGTTCTTTTGAGTGTATATTTAGGAGTGGCAGTGCTGGGTCATAAGGTAATTCGATGTTTTTTTTTTTTTAACATTTATTTTATTTTTATTTTTATTTTTTATTTTTATTTTTATTTATTTTTTTAAAGATTTTATTTATTTATTTGAGAGAGAGAGCACATGAGAGGGGGGAGGGTCGGGAGGGTCAGAGGGAGAAGCAGACTCCCTGCCGAGCAGGGAGCCCGATGTGGGACTCGATCCAGGGACTCCGGGATCATGACCTGAGCTATTTTATTTTTATTTAAAAATTTTTTAAATTTAAGTTCAATTTAGTTAACATATAGTGTGTTATTAGTTTCAGAGGTAAATCTAGTGATTCATCACTTGCATATAACACCCAGTGCTCATTACATCAAGTGTCCTCCTTAATGCCCAGCACCCAGTTACCGCATTCCCCCACCTACCTCCCCTCCAGCAACCCTCAGTGTGTTTCCTGTAGTTAAGAGTCTCTTATGGTTTGCCTCCCTCTCTGGTTTTGTCTTATTTTATTTTTCCCACTCTTCCCCTGTGTTCATCTGTTTTGTTTCTTAAATTCCACGTATGAGCGAAATCATATGGTACCTATCTTTCTCTGATTGACTTATTTCACTTAGCATAATACCCTCTAGTTCCATCCATGTCATTGCAAGTGGCAAGGTTTCATCCATTTTGATGGCTGCGTAATATTCCATTGTATATATATAGACCACATCTTCTTTATCCATTCATCTGTCGATGGACATCTGGGCTCTTTCCATAGTCTGGCTGTTGTGGACATTGCTGCTATAAACATTCGGGTGCAGGTGCCCCTTTAAATCAGCATTTTGTATCCTTTGGGTAAATACCTAGTATTTATGACCAATTACTGGGTCATAGTGTAGTTCTATTTCTCACTTTTTGAGGAACCTCCATACCGTTTTCCAGAGAGGCTACACTAGTTTGCATCCCCAGAACAGTGTAAGAGGGCTGCCCTTTCTCTGCATCCTCGTCATCAATGTTTATCTTTCTGAGGAATCGCCAAACCATTTTCCACAACATCTGCACCAGCAGCGTACCAATTTCCCACTTTCTATATCTCACCAACATTTGTGCATGTCTTTTTTTGATATAGTCATTCTAATAGATTTGAAGTCATAGTTCATTGTGGGTTTTTCTTTAATTTAAATATAGTTGGTGCACACTGTTATATTAGTTTCAGGTGTACAACATAGTAATTGGACAAGTCTATACATTGTGCTGCGCTCACCACAAGCATAGCGACCATCTGTCACCATAAGGCGCTATTACAACAGCATTGACTATATTCCCTACATTGTACCTTTCATCCCCATGACTTATTCATTCCATAACTGGAAGCCTGTAGCTCCCACTCCCCTTCACCCATTTTGCCCATCCTTCTATCCCCTTCATTGTGGTTTTCATTTACATTTCCCTGATGACTAATGATGTAAAGCATTTTTTCCCATGCTTATGGGCCATTTGTATTTCTTCTTGGAGAAATGCTTATTCAAGTCCCTTAATGCATTGTTTTAAACTGGGTTGTTTGTCTTTTTGTTTGGGGCTTCCTCTCTTCTTGTAGCTGCCTCAGGGGAGAAGAAAGAGGAGAACTTTTCATGATGCTACATTTGCCAAGAAGTCTTCTTCTTATGGCAGTTTGTTGGTGAATCAGTTCAGGCTCTCTTGTCCTTGTAGTGGAGAAAGGGGGTGGGTAATGGGAGGCTCACAGTTTAAAAACTGTGTTCCTAGGGATCACCTCTGGAGGATCAAAAAGATCTTAATCAGATCTTACATGAACCTGTTTCATTTATGCATAAAATAATTCATTCTTAGAACAGGAAGAGACCTTAGAGTTCATTGGGTCCAACTCCATTATTTTATAGATAAGGTCCAGGTTCTGAAAGGTGAGATAACTTTCTCCATTATTTTGCTAGTTTAAAACTGATTTTTTAAATGCCTGGTTTATGTGTCACTACGATTGGCTGAAAAAGTGTTTTTTCACTGGAAGAGGACACATTCGAGAGACGACCTATTTTTGTTTTCCCTTTGCCAGGTGAAAGAGGAAGAATGCAAGGTGAAAATATTTTGCCATCAACTCTAATATATGATGGTTGCTAGGCTTCTTGGGATCAGACCATTATTCTAAGTGAATATAGATGAGCAGAGCACTTGTCTAGCACTCTACACTCTGTAAAGTGGTATCTTATTCTTAGAACATTCTGTCAGTGAGCAGGTATTACTACTATTAGATGGGTGAGGACATGACCAAGACCATCAGTAAACTGGTGGCAGGGTTTGGAGCAGATCACGGTCCCTCATCTCTATGAAAGTGATCTAGCTGCCAGCCTACTGATTACCAGCAAGCTGAAGTGGAAAGAACATCAGAATGTGGGGTTCGAGAACCCAGCCCTGTCCCTCACCGACTGTGACCTTAGGTAATCACTTTACCTTTCTGATTCTCGGTTTCCTCCTGTGTAAACAGAGACAAAAATAACACGTATCCATCCAGTTGTTGTGGGAATCAACACAGAAAATGGAACAAAAGTCTTTTGTGATTATAGAGAACCGTACAGATATTAGAGATTGCTATTATCTGGCCATCTGGGTAGAGGGTCACTTCGTGTATTATAGATAAGACTTTGTAAGGTTGAATGGCATTGGAAGCTTCAGACGGCTCCTGCCGCCTACAAGAGGATGTTCCCTTCATCCTCAGGTCTTATCATAACCCATAACCATTGTTATTTAGAATTCAACAGACATAACAAGCTAAGTTTTCTTGAAATATCCCCCACTTTGTAAGTACAGCTTTGCTTTTACAGTTCTCTTACCAGCAGAAAGATGCAACGTTTGCTCATTTCACCTAGCATCTGAAAGGTCAGTTGTGAAAATCTGAAAATCTTTCCAACACACAAATCCAGTCACGACGCTCCTATTATTAAAACCTTTTAACTCCCTGTGGCTCACAGGATAAAGTCCGAATGCCATAATGGCAAATCTTTTTTTCTGCCCGAGTGGACTATAAATATGTAAATGAATTTATTTCTCAAACCCCTGTCGTGGGTGTACAAGGCGCACTCTGGCCCCGCCCCTGTGTGCTTTCCGCCTCATCTCCCACCTCCCTTTGCACACGCCCTTTGCGCGGCTGCCCTCTCGCCCAGAACTGCTGTCACTCTCTTTGTCACGGCCTCTTTGTCCCATGAGCCACCTCAGCCGCATGGAGTGCCTTTCTCCCTCTCTGCCTCTTTGCCGCTTTCATATTTATCCTTGAAGACCCTGCTCGAAAGCCGCCTCCTCTGTGAAGCCATCTCTGACCTCCTCTTCCTCCCAGGGAGGATTCATCATTCCTTTTGTGTGTGTGTGCGGGGGGGGGGGGGGGGGGGGAGAATTTCCCACATGATTCTTTTGTTTTGTCATTTCATTTGAGATTTTGCCTAGCCATTAGTCCGCAGGCATTTTGAGGGCTGGGAGGCCAGAATCATGTTCTTTGCATCTCTGTATCCCAGTGCTCAGTGCTGTAAGTGGGAACAGCAGGTACTTAATACATGTTTGCTACATGAATGTTTGTTGAAACCCGTAGGGCAAGATACACCAGTAAGAAAAACAGGAACCCGTTCATACTGTGTGACTTAAAACCCACCAACAATCTCTATGGCCCAGAATGATGCCCATTATTACTTTGAGTCTCCCGTTTCCTCTGTCCAAGACTAAAAAGATTTCAACATTCTCTAATTCGACATGAACTAGGCAATAAAACAAGAGCTTGCTTTAAAGTTCCACCCTCCAGGCCTCTCTTTTGGCCAGTCAGTCTATTAGGTGGAGAGCCGGGTCTTGGGACACCAGGCCCCTCTCTCCTTGTATCACTAATAAGCTGTGTGACTTTAGCCAATCTCTCCTGGTCTCTGGGCTTTAGGTTTGGAATCAGGGAGATAGCCTATATATTCTCAGAGGTTTCTCTCAACCCTGACCGTTTATCTTCTACATATTACATCCTAGAAAAGCTGAATGAGGCAACTATATTTCATCTGGGGCAGAAAGACAGCCCTTAGACACACTGGGAGGAGAGGGGGTGGGAGAGGGGTAGGCCAGGAATCAGCCTGAAATCCTGACGGTAATTCAAAATTAGAGTGTTCTGTTGTTGCTTCCTCATTTCTCCCAGCCAAGAGTGAGTCCTTCCAGCTTGAAACACATCTTCAGCATGCTTAGCCCTTCCTCATGATGCTCCCTAACCCTAGACATTTTTCCTCAAAGCTGGTCACAGAATCCTTTAGAATATAGCCCCTTTGAATTCTCGTGCCCTCTTTTTCTGCACCTCCCCAGAATTTCAACAGGTTACGGCCGGTGAGATCAGAATGGGAAATAGCAGACGGGTCAGGCAAATCCAAGCATATACTTGAACGAGAGCAGAGGAGCCAGCAAAGAGGAATAGGAACACAAGGGTCAGTGAGACTCTGGATTGAAAAGCGGATGTGGAAAAAGAGGAAGAGTCAGTGATGGAAGGGAGGGCTTAGGAATAAGACACGTTTAGAAGTTTTACTGCGGATCTGTTGTGCTGCAGTTTTTTTCCTGTTTTTGTTTGTTTTGATTTTAGGAATGAGAATTCTGAAAGAAAATAAAAAGCATGAGGATTGTACATCAGCACACAGGGTGAGGATAAGAGTGATTCAAGAACATAAGTTAAATATTTTACCAAAGTCCTTATATTAATTGTTTTGTTTCGAGAATGCAGGCGGTGGTGGGGAGGGGCAGAGGGAGAGGAAGAGAGAGAATCTCTTCCACACTGAGCCCGGAGTCCGATGTGGGGCTCTGTCTCATGACCGTGAGATCATGATCTGAGCCCAAATCAAGAGTAAGACACTTAAGCAACTGAGCCATCCAGGTGCCCCAAATTTTGATATGTCTTTTTTTTTTTAAGATTTTATTTAGTTATTTGAGAAAGAGAGAGAACAGAGGGAGAGGGAGAAGGAGAAGCAAACTCCATGCTGAGCAGGGAGCCCGATGTGGGGCTCGATCCCAGGACCCTGAGATCATGACCTGAGCTGAAGGCAGACGCTTAACTGACCGAGCCACCCAGGCGCCCCTGATATGTCTTTGATTAACTGAAAAGCAGAGACCCTTATTGGATGGACTGGCTCTGAATAAATTTTTAAATAAATCCTAATATTTATTGCTGCAAAAGGGACAAAGTCCAGCACCAAACCCAAACTGAGCTGCTGTCAAGAAAAGGGCTAAAAGAAACATTATCTTCTTTTATTAAAGGGAGGACCATGGAAGGCAAGATTAAGAAAAAGTAACAAAAAATGAAAAGAGGACACAAAACGTCCAGCGCCGAGGTGGCCAGGGACCAGCCATTATTCACTGAGCTCAGTGCAGCCCTTGCTCCCCCCATCTCCCATCCCAGAAGCTTCTCCTTACGTAATAAGAAGAGGATAACGCGGGGTAGTCAGGAGAATGTTGCTCAAAATTCAACTAAAGATAAGTAACAGCAAAGATCTATCCAGTCCCTCGGCAAACCGGGGACTGATGTTGCATAGCAACAACTGCCTGGTTTTATTTCTGTCACAGAATTGCCATAAGGAAGCTTTGAAATTAAGTATTTTTTAGAAATTTAAACAAACAAGGTAGCATACCTCACTGCACCCATCCAAGTCACCGGCTCCCTTCCAAAATTAGAAAGGCAGCCTCTCAAAGGGGGGGAGATAATTAAGAGCGTAAAAAGGGAAACAAAAATTTATTGGGTCCTTACTAATCTTTTTTTTTTTAATCTCATTTAATCCTGACAATAACCACGTGAGGCAGGTCTTACTCCCATTCTGCAGATGGGGAAACAGGACATGGGGTAACTTGGCCAAGGTCATAACAGCCAGTAAGACGCAGAGTTAGGATTTGAAACGTACCCCCCATCCTCTTCCTGCCTAACTCGTAATCCAGTGCTTTTCCCATCACCCTATGCTACAGTGAGGTCTGTGGCTGGTTGTGGCAGCAACCAACCCTTCAGAAGGTATCTGGGATTGTGGCTATAACAGGCTAGTAATATTTTCAGAAGAACGTCTGGAAAAATTTGGAACCATGTCTGACCCTGTGCTGTTTCATATACAGATTTACCTGAGAAAAGCTGAGTTTAGCATCAGTCTATGGAAGAAACTCATCTCTCTTCAGGGCCCTTGTGTTCTGACCTGTTTGAGGGGACTCCCGACCACAATTCCTGGTATTGGCATTTGCAGGCAGGTATTTAGGAGTTGTTCAAGAAGCAAGTTCCCTATGAATTGAGATATTTACTTTACTCTTCTGTCTTTTCTTAGTAATTGCTTCAGTATCTATAAGCAAGAATAATGGTGTCTCTAAGCAAGAATGACAAATGCAAGGAACCCAAGCTACAGACATTTTTGAAACCCCTTCTGCTTATGACTTGGAAAGATCCCACCTCTGATTGCTGACCACTCCTTTGGTTCTTATACAGAGGAGGAATTTCTGCAACAAATGTTTCTGGGCACCTATTGTGTGCTGGTCATTGTGCTGAGTAACGGGATACTGTATTATCATGATCCTTGGCCTCAAGAAATTCTTCAACCTAATTGAAGAGACAAATATTATACAAAGGTTAATACTGTGTGATAGATGAATATTATAACAAATTAGGCTTAAAACCTAGCAGGGGCCCAAAAATAGGTGTCATCTAGTCTGGTGCATCCGAAAAGGTTTTTGTTGGAAGAGGATCCACTTAATCATGTTAATGCAGGTCTTAGGATCGCTGGGGCATTCTAGGTGGAAGGACAACATGGGATCATGAAACCACAAGCAGTCCAGGAAGCCTGGAGTATAAGTTGTTGGGAGGGAGATGACCTTAGAGAATAGGTAGGAGTCAGTGGTGCTGGGGTCTCTGTGTATGCTGTGGATGGAGATACGGTATAAGGTTAGGGAGGGGCATTCATTCTATGGATGATGGGAACCATTGACAGATTTATAAGCAAGGGAGTAATATCTGGTGGCAATTAGGAAGTAGATATAGCTGGGCAAGATTAGATGCAGAAAGATCAGGGAAACACTGAGTAAATAAATTTAAAGAAATTTCTCTGTCAGAGTTCTTTAAAAAAAAATTTTTTTTTGAAGATTTTATTTATTTATTTGACAGAGACAGAGATAGCGAGAGCAGGAACACAAGCAGCGGGACTGGGAGAGGGAGAGCAGGCTTCCTGCCGAGGAGGGAGCCCGTTGTGGGACTCGATCCCAGCACCCAGGGATCATGACCTGAGCCAAAGGCAGACGCTTAACGACTGAGACACCCAGGTGCCCTTTTAAAAAATTTTTTAATGTGCAAATGAATACTGTGATATGGCTTTGTGTGGCTATTCTCCCTTTGCCCTTCCAGATCTATTCTCCATGCTTTCTCTACCCTGACTCAAGTACAGTGACCTCTGAAAATGTCCCTTGCCTTTTGGCTTCTTGTTGGGTTCATCAATGGGGGCACCAGCAGGAGATTAGAGGGTGGACAGAGAGACAGGACAGGAAATTTATAAGCCCCTCCAGTGAGCCTCAGCTTGCCAGTGGCCCTACCTGAGGTCACAGTTCTACTTGGGAGATCCCTTTTCTGGAACAGCTTGTTCTGGGTTCTAGAGCTATGGTTCCTCTTGTCCCTTGAAACCCAGCAGTGGCAGTAACATCCTGCTATTACTTGCCTAGGGGAGGATCATCAGCACCCCTTGATATTTCCTGGAGTCTGCCCTCAACTTTGTAAATGGTCCTTCATTCATATATCTTCACTTGCCACTTTGGAGTGTGATCCAGTTTCCTGTGGGACCCTGACTAGTGCAGTCTTGGAACACTGACCTTGAGGAGAACGCCTGTCCTTTTCAAGAAACATGCTTGATGTGGGGCTGGGAGAATGGGAATTTGAACCAAGACTGATATAGTAAATATGAAGAGAAGGATGCAGATTGGAGAGCTGGAGGTACTCAGGAAGGAGAATTGACAGTGCCAAGGGCCCGGGAGGTAGGGAGGAAGATGGGGAAGAGTCTAGGATGGCTTCATGGATGGCTTTGCACTGAGTTGAGTCATGTCATCTACCAAATCACAGAATACAGAAGGATGGGCAAGTATTAAGGAGACTATAATTAGTATACTTTGGGACATAAATTCAAGGCATCTGTGGGGCTCTTAGGAGTGGAGAGGGGCTCCTTCTCATCTACTGACTTGAAGAACATGCATACCTCAAATATTTTTTTCACTGCTGCTCGGAATTTGCCCTATTTGCTTTTGCCAGTCTTATTCTGACAATCCTCTTTGAAAATAAACATACGCTTGGATGAGGAAATACGTAGTTTCTGGTTTCTTTATTGTGATTTTGTAGCAAGAGAGACAGATAGCTAAAAATATTGAGAACCTAGGGCCATATTGATCTTCTGAAAAGGCCCACATTTGTCTCTATGCTCTGTCTCTCTCAAGTTAAAGTCCCTTTAAGCCAGGCACGAAAAAGCTTTGGGCTCCCCACCAGTCAAGCACTGCTAGGCTCCCCGCATCCCTTCTAGTCTCCAGCCTCCACTTCGTAGGGCTCCCTGCCCATGCCCGTCACAAGGTGGCACTCCTGCCCAGCCGACCTGGTGTGAACCTGTGGGTGGGGTGTTGACATTACTGTTCCTGCTTCTGACACCCCCTCAATTCTCAATCCTGATGCAATTTTAGCTCAAAAACTTTCAACCATTATAGAAATGGAGTTCAAATTCTTTAGTTCTGACAATCAAGTCACACCCAAAGCAATGAAGGAGGAAGCAGTGTCTTCAGAGGCCTGGTGGTATTTGTAATGGTAACTAATGGAATCTCCCCAGGGGAGAAAGAGACTTTTAGGGAATAAAGGGGGATTTCTTGGTCAAGAGTCTATTGCTGGAGGTTGGGGTGTGATTTAACCAGGAACCAATGGATTTCCTTTATTCTTTCTTTCTTTCTTTCTTTCTTTTTAGTCTGCAAGTCTTTTTAAATGCTTATGGTACATATTGTATCCCATTGTTCATTCAGGAGGCAAACATATACTGATTTTATTGTAATTTTTCATTATATTTGGCTTTTCTCCCTAGTTAGACTTTTAAGTCCAAGTGTTTTATATTCCATACACCCTGTAGATTATACTATGCTTAAAGCAGGTGTCAAAAAAATTACTTGTTGACTACATGGATGAATATATTGCTAAATACAAAACACCAAGATAGAGCTCACCTCTATCAAAAGGCCTGAGGCAAGCACCTCAGCTTACTCTTTAAAGAGAGCTCTGGTTTCTTTTAATCTTCATTCAGCTAATTATCTCAAGGTCAGTGAAGCTTGAGAGTGGGAAAAAGATTATTATGAAGAATGGAATCATGTTCAGTAGGTTAGTGCAGAGGCTCAGCTACTTGCTTGTTGTAGAATCTTGAGCAAATTACTTAATCCACTGGGACCTTATTTCTTTATCTATGAAATGAATCTATTATGGAGAGTCAGCATGGTGCAGTGAAAGGAACATCGAGCATAAATCAAAAGACATTGGTTCTAGTCCCTGGTCTATTGTTAGTGGTATCATCTTCACCTCCTTAAGCCTCAGTTCTGTGTATATTAACTCTTAAATAACTCAAACTATAACCAAGCATGTATGTATGTGTGGGTGTGTAACTATGTGTGTGTGGGGGGGATACTTAGTTATCTATTGCTGTATAACAAATTACCCCAAATTTAGCAGCTTAAAAGCAAAAGTTTATGATCTCAGTCCTCAGTTTCTGGGAGGTTCTGACTGAGTCTCTCACAAGGCTGCAGTCAAGCTACTGAGCTGGGGCTAGAGTCATCTCGAGGTTCCATTGGGGAAGGAAACACGAGAACTTCTCTGCCCATTCATGTGGTTATCAGCAGGCTTCAGTTCCCTAGTGGCTGAAGCCTGGATGCTTCAGTTCTTCACCACAGGGTTGCTCACATCATGGCACCTGGGTTCCCCCAGAGCAAGAGATGTAAGAAAGTCAGAGCTGGAGCTAAAGTTACAGACAGATGAGGAGGAAGGGCAGTACCCAAGACTGAGGCTGCAGTCTTTTATAACCTAGTAATCTTGGAAGTGACCCACCATCACTTCTGCTGTATACGGTTGGTCACCTAGACCCACCCTGGTAAAATGTGGGGGCAAATTCCATAAGGGTGTGAATATGAAAAACTGGGATGATTGGGGGCCATTTCAGAGGCTGGCTACCACAGTGCTCAGTAGCAGGATAAACACTGTTTTCAAGTACTATTCCTACCATTTCTCATCGTATTTGACTATCTTCCCTGCCAGAGTCGAATCTTATTTTCCACTATTTCTCCACGTGCCTGGTGCGTGCTATATGTGCTCCACATTTGCTGGAATGAAATGAATGAGTGAGTATGGTGCTTTATCCATGTTTCAGCCCTACCATTTTTAAAAAAATAAGATGGAAGGAAACAGAGAGTCTCTAATATACCTCATCTCTTTACAGATTGGAGACCAAAGTCCGTAAAGGTCTCCTTATTTGTTAGCAGTGGAGCTGACGTGAGAATCTGGTCTTTACACTCCCCATTCTCTGTACTTTCCACTTCACTCTCTCTTAACTTCAGTCTTTGTGACTTGGAATTATCCTTGACACAGAATTTAGTAGCTCTGTTAATAAATCATCTACCTCTGCAGCCCTGCCTTTTGGGCCATTGCCTTCATTCCACTTGTGTTGAAATATTCAGTAATGCTTTCATCTGACTTTGTAATCTTCTCTTTCTGTTCACCTTCTGCTTTCCTGGCCCTAACCCTAAATGTACTGAATGGCCAAGGTTTCATGGATATTAAGTTCTAATATTAACTTGCACTATCATCTTCCATGCTCTGTTTATTTTTTATTCTTGTAATACAGTTCATAATTATGTGTCTGAAATGGCTTCTAGTTTAAAAGGCAAGAGCAAAAATCCTGTTGCAATAGGTCCTATTTAAATCACAGTCCTCATTTTTGCTTCATTTTTCCACCCCCCCCTACCCTTATCTGGTACTAGCCTCATTAATTTTTTTTTTTTAATTGAGATCTCAGCATTTCCAGAGTGAAGATGTCTTTTTCACACTTAAGATATTGGATGCTGACTCCTTTACTCTTTCCCTTTTGATGATGGCTTTACTTACTCCTTAACTCTTTCCCTTTGTACATAAAGCTAGTGTAGCATGCACCACATTGCACTATCGACATGCCCATGTCTCCTGTGAGACTGGGCACCTTGAGAGTAGGCATTTTGTCTTACTAATTCTCTGTATGCTCTAGTATCTCAAAGTACAGCTCTTAAGAGGATCCCCATACTTACTTGTCAAGTTGAACCAAGCAGTTCTTCATGTCTTTTTGAATATTAGATAAAAGTATTCTCCTTCCAGTAGTGATTGCTCTTACCTGAGACCTTTTAGTCCTGCTCTGAGTGAGAGACAGGCATTATTATTGCCTCAGCTCATCATGCAATCTCCCTGGAGTATTCTGGAGCCCCAAATCTTACCTGCACAAAGCCCTCCTACCCAAGGCAATGTAACTTCGAGGTGTGGCCTGGCAAACCTCTCCCCCACAGGGACAGTCCTTTTCCAGATAAATGCAAACCCTCTCTCACTGGAGATTGAAGACTTAGTTTGCAAGAGCCTCCTTTTGAAATCCACATGTTTCATAACTTGTCTCTCACCTGCTGGCACCCTAGCAGGATTCATGTTTCAGTAGAAAGAACTAGAAGAGCCAGCAGATTCCTTTTGGAATGAAGCCCTCCGTGTGGAGGGCCGGTGGGGAGGGGCTGACGGGAGGGGAGGCCAGAAGGCACATGCAAACTTCAGGGCTGCCCTCCTCGCTAATGCAGCTCTGTAAGCCTGCAGCTGGTGCATAGAGGGGAAGGAAGCAGAAGCATGCCTTTTGTCCTCTTGCACTTGCTCTGGCTTCGCGGTCTTCTCTTTTTCTCATGTTTATCTCTTTTCTTTTATTATCTCATGTATATTTCTTGAAGTCAGACCCCAAACTGGAGAATTTTCTAGCCATGAGGCTGTCACCAGTTACCCTTCTTTGGCTCTCCCAATCAGCCGGGAGGGTCACTCTATTGCCTGCCGCTCTAGCAGCGCTAGAAAGTTTGTAGGGACCCCTTTGCTCAGCAGAGGGTGCTGTGCTGACAGCCTCCCTCACTGTAAAGAATGGTTCTTTCTCAACCATTCTAGTTAGCTGCTAGTTTTAAATTTTTTTTTTTTTTCTGGTTTGCCGCACAATGTAACCGGCTTACTGGATGACAAATGTTTACTTTTTAAAGGTTAAAATCATTAAAATTATTTTTAAGAATTTAATTTTTCCCTGCTCAAGGTGGCTCAGATGGAGTTAACGACTCAGGTGATGTCAGGAAACAAGACTGGATGTTGACTGTCCTCTTTCTGTCTCAGGTAGGTGTGTTTGCTGCCCTTTAGACTGATGGCTGAGTCTTCACTCTCATGTAGGCCACCCACAGAGCAGGGGTAGATCGGGGCTCTCACACAGGTTGTATTGTCTTTGAGGATGTAGGTCTTCTCTGGCTGAGCATACTCCTGGTAGTCCATTCCTCTGGTCTTCGGGAAGAGCCTAGCTCAAGGTAGAGTCTAGGTGAGAAGTGCTGGCCTGGATGTGGTCTCCCCAGGGGACTCCATGGCCCACCTCTGTAGTTCCAGGCACATTCTTGGCCTTGCCGTGGTGAGGAGAGTGTCTGTGCTGTGACTGGCCCACGGCTAACCTATTATCACAGATGTGCCGTGGGCAAACCTGGCAGCCAGGAGCATAGACTTCGGATACTCTTTCTCTTATACCTTGGAACTTCTGCGCTGTTATTCCTGGGAGTTGCCCCGGATGGACACCAGCTCCTTAACCCCTTGGCGTCTCAGAAATTGCTCTCCAGTTTCCTTTAGACCTTATGAAGCAGGAACTGATGGAATTGCCTAATGCTTCTTAACGTTTCAGTGTTGTTACATTTATAATGTTATTCAATTTAAAAATAAATGTATTTTCTACTTTGCAACTCCTATGTTCTCTTTCATTCAGCTGTTTAATAATGTCAAATGCTTAGAACCCAGATTAGAATTTCTTACAATGGTCTCTGATTAAACCGCAATAAAAGCACAGTCAGGAAAATTCATAATATAAGGCATGCTAACTAAGTCTTGAAAGCTCAATTTACATTTTGTAAGTCTTAAACTAATTTAAGGATTATGCCTTAAACTGAAAAAGCTTCATGGGTACTTTGGCAAAATATTAACAGTAATAAATTTTTTTAAATGAAAAAGCTTGGGTAGTTTTGTTCATTCATTCATGACTTTGCCTACTTACAAAAAAATAATTTGAGACAATGTACCATAATTTATTAAAACCACTGAAATAAAAATACAATGATGAAGACAAAACAATGAAGGGCATTGAATAATTATTCCAGAAAACTTGGACAGAGGGAAATGTCTACTTTGAAGTCCAAGACTTAATTCCAGGTTTTCCCATAGCCAAGGCAAAAAGAAAAGCACATTGTGTTACATATCTCTCATCTCTAATATGAATAAGCATATTGGACAAATGTCTTCCTGGAGCTAAATTCTAAAAAAAAAAAATTATGTTGTGAATCTTTGGGGATGTTGATCAAGATAGTTGGCATGTCTTTAACTAACTAAATAAGATGTTCTTCATTTAGTATTATCTATACAAAGTTTTGATTTATAAATGAGAGCTTGGTATTAAGTCATAGTAGTGAAACCATTCCTATAAAGAGCTCGAGCAGTATTCAGGTATACAACTTTCTGTTAAGATGTTGTGATAGAGCTTAGAAATTCTAAAAGAAATAAAAGGAGAATGAAAAGAAACACAAGGAGAATGAAAAGATTAGCCATCTTTCTGTCTATCTTTCTTAAGCATCAGTGATCTTCACTAGGTTTTTGTTAAGAACTTATAAAAGACACTTCAGAATTGAGGTTACTGGCGGGGGGAACCTTAATTGAAGTTACTTGACTGAACCTTAATTGAAGGGTATCCTGTGTTGTTTGAAACAGTATTCATATTCTTTAGCTATGTGGCAGGTTGATGTTTTATTATACATTTTGAAGACTCTGACTTGTCTTCCTATCCTGATGATGGACCACTCCAATTCTGCATGAATGAAAAAATACCTGCAAAAATATTAACAAAACATCTAGCAGACTGGTTGGGACTTAGGAGGCACTCAGTAAGTGTGAGTGCTCAGTTGGTAAAGGCAGTCTGCCATGGGCCTTGCACCTTTCTATACATTCTTGCCGATTGTGCCAGATTGCAAGGCTTATCCATCTCCTGATACTAACAACTAGGTAGGTCTAGGTGACCAAAGTGTGACTACCTTGTAACTACTTACTCCCCTGGCAGAAGGGGACTAACTAACTTATTTCAAAACACTCATGGCTCCTTTTATTTTACATTACTTTTAAATATCTTTATTTTATGCTTGCTGCAATGTTTGCAGCTTGATCAGAAAGTTCTGGGCTTTTGACCTTGGGTTACCCCCTGTAAAGCAACCCACTGTGCATGCAAGGATCATCTGATCCCATCATGTCATCCCCTGTTGGGTTTGAGAGCAAGAGGAACTGATGGAAATATGCTGGTGCTCAGGTTGCCCATGTGCTGTAAGTAATAGTCTTTGTCTGTGAGCCAGAAATCTTTTGTCTTCTGTCCATGAAACTGGTGGACTCCCTAGTTTGCTTGCACAGAGGGGGAAATCTCAGACTCTTTACAGCTTTTGACAGCCCTTCTGTAAGTCATCATGCCTTAATCTTCCTGCCTCTTTCGATTGCCTCGTTAAGGCAGATTCATTATCATCATTACTTCTAAGAGTGTTTCCTGCAACTGGCAAGCTTATTTTCCCTTTACTTTATTTACAACCACAGTGATGGGGAGTCATATTCTTCAGTTTGAATGAAAACTGTAACAGTATAAGAGCCCCTGGGTTGGACATACAATCCATAATTATTCCTGTCAAAATGATAATAGTAATAATAACAACAATTAACATTATTTTCATCATTATATATGAAGAAATTGAGGCTCAGAGAGACTGTGTAGATTCTCCAAGGCCACACAGCCCATAAGCAGCAGAAACATAATGAAACCCTGGGCCTGCTGACTGTTAGCCATTATTCTATATTCCCAACAGTCATTTCTGGTTCAGTTTCAAATGCATATACATATGTGTGTGTGTATACAGGGTTCTTACTGAGCCAGCTATGAGGCAGACCTGGCATTTGTGGTGGGAAGAACTGGTTTCTCACTGCTTCATTTGGAGGAACACTTCTGACCTTCTGACTCTAAATAGGAATATTCTCTTTCCTATTTACCACTTTGAAATAATTCACGGCCATACTTGACCAAAGACTCCTGTCTCTAGGGTCACAGGTCTCCCAGGTAGATTCCTCATTACCGTTAAGTTGCAATAATTTCTTATGCCCTGATTGCAGGTTATAAAACCAACAAAGGAATAATAATATTGATCATAATAGTTATAATTATTATACTACCACCACCACCACCATTTATTGAATAGTGATGATTCATTCACAAGACTCAGTGCTAAGGTTTACATGTATTATCTCTTTTAAACCCTTTTAGCACTATACCAAAGGTAGGTAGTATTATAAACCCCATATTACAGATGAGGAAATTGAGGCTTACAGAGGTGAAGTAGTTTTTCTTTCTTTTTTTTTTTAAAGATTATTTATTTATTTGAGAGAGAAAGTGCACAAGTGGGGGGAGGGGCAGAGGGAGAAGGACAGACTCCCCGCCGAGCAGGGAGCATGATGCAGGGCTCCATCCCAAGACCTGGACGGAGATCATGACCTGAACTGAAGGCAGATGCTTAATGGACTGAGCCCCCCAGGTGCCCTGAAGTGGTTTTTCAAGACTGTTCAGCTGGCTTGTGGCAGAACTAGAATTCCATCTTAGATGCTCAGATGTTAGAGCCTCTCTCTAAACCATCATGTTCTAAAGGTTCATGAAGTGTGCTTCCCAGAACAGTAGCATCAGCATCATCTGGGAGCTTGTTATTAATGCAGATTCTCAGGCCTTATTTCATATCTACTGAATAAAGAGCTCTATGAATGGGGCCCGGCATTCTGTTTTAAATAAGTCTTCCCAGTTGATTCTGATGTATGCTAGTTCTATAGTCACACCGTAAAGCTTTTCCTTTTCCATATAAGTATCTAATATCAATTCCATTAATATTGATAATGAGAAATAACTTCCTTCAAAAAGGCATATGTGTTAAATATGAATTTGTTAAATGCAGGTTTTCATACATGGTGCCATCTATAAAGTGTTTTTGGCAAAAAACCAGAGCCAGATTCTGATGAGCCTCTAGCTCTTACTGCTAGTTTACAGGGAAGATGGGGGACAGAAGAACATGTTAGAAGAAGCCATAAGAATGCATTCAGTAAAATCCAAATTGTGAGAAATTCTACAGGATTAATGACCTGATTTCTTCACCAAAGAAAGTGCACCGAAAGAAGAGAGAAAGGAGCAATGTATAGGTTAAATGAGATTGAAGACATCAACCAAATGCAGTGTTTGGACTTTGGATCCTGATTAAAACAAAATTTAAAAAACCAAACAAGACAGCATAAGCATTATATAAAACAATCAGATGTTTAGGGACATTTAATGCCGACTGGGCATTTGATGTTGATAAGGAATTAATGTTAATTTTTAAAGTTATAATAATGATATTATAGTTACGTTTTTTAGAAAGTCCTTATTTCTTCAGACATACATAGTATTTATTCAAATAGAAGTTTCTGGGGTCAAGCCACTGGATTTAGTGAACATTATGGTGTTTCCCCAACACATTCCCCCTTCTCCTCATGTCAATTGAGTGTTCATACCTCTCTACCCTGCGTAGTCCCAAATAGTGGGGCATGTAGCTCAGGCTTAATTTAGCTCAATATCAAGTCCTAGCTATACTCCTAGCTATACTTTTTGGTTTGAGGAGGGGTCAATTAGGCAGGAAGAAGTTTTCTGCGAAAGAAGTTTACTTGTTCTGAGCAAACTCCAAGAAGCAAATCAAACTTGCTTCTCCAGGACATTCATGTGGCGTTTAGTCCCTCAGAGGTATCCATGACCTTATGTAGTCTCCTCTTACATTGAATTATGGCTGACCTGTGTGAACAACAGAATACTGTGGAAGTGATGGTATGTGACTTTTGAGGCTAAAAAGATTGCAAGTTCCTTCCTGCTCCCTTTGACTGCTTGCTCTGCGGAAATCCAGCCTCTATGTCATGAAGACCCTTGAAGTCCCATGGAGAAGGCCACACAGAGAGGAACCAACTTGCCAGCCAGTATCAGTCTATCAGCCATGTGAACAAACTACCTAGGATGTGGACCCTCCAGCTCCAGACAGGTCTTATTTATTTATTTATTTATTTATTTATTTATTTATTTATTATTTTTTAAAGATTTTATTTATTTATTTGACAGAGAGAGATAACGAGAGTAGGAATACAAGCAGGGGGAGTGGGAGAGAGAGAAGCAGGCTTCTCGAGGAGCAGGGAGCCGGATGCGGGGCTTGATCCCAGAACCCTGGGATCATGACCTGAACCGAAGGCAGATGCTTAACAACTGAGCCACCCAGGCGCCCTGGGACAGGTCTTATAATGTCTGTAACTTCAGCTCACATCTGACTTCAAGAGAGACAGCTATACAGGATCCCACAAATAACTTCCAAATTCTACATCTATGTTAACCTTGAGAGATAAGTGATTAGTGTTGTTTTAAAGAGCTAGGCTTGATGTAATTTGTTGCACAGAAATAAATAATGAATATACTAGATGAAAAAAACTGCATTCCAGAGAGTCGAGGTAGGCATCTTATGACCATGGGAGGGAACCAACTTGAGATGATGCTTCCATTTTGGAAGGCAAGACAGAAGGGCTGGAAAGAAATGGATTCCTCATTGTCATCACTGAAGCTCATCTCACTCTGTACTGTGCAGGTCATGAACAATATTTTGTTGTTAAAGCCAATTTGGATTTCTCTTACTTCTAACTGCCTGACTGGGGTAGGAAATAAGAGACTATTGGTGGTATGAGGGAGAACGAGTATAGACACAAGGAGTAGTAAGTGAGTGGAAGGACTCTTGTATTGGTTTCCCAGGGCTCCCATCACAAGCTGCCACAAACTGGATGACTTAAAATAACAGAAATTTATACTTTCACAGTTCTGGAAGCCAGAAGTCCAAAATCAAGATATCAGCCGTGTTGGTCCCTTCTGGAAAGGCTGAGAGAGAATCTGTTCCATGCCTCCCTCCTAGCTGCTGGTGGTTGCCAGCAATCCTTGGTGTTCCTTAGCTTGTAGATGCATCCCTCCAATCTCTGCCTCTGTCATCATATGGCCTTCTTATAAGGATGTCCCTCCAGTCACTGGATTTGGTAAGGTCACATTCTGAGGGCCCAGATAGACATGAATTTTAGGAGAACACTATTCAACATAGCACCACTATGCTTTATAGTGTTTATTCATTCAACAAATAGTCATTGAGTGCCCACTACGTGCTAGGTATGTGTTAGTTATTAGGGCTGAAGTGATGCATAAGACAGATATGGCACATGTCCTATGAGAAGCTTACAGCCCTTACAGTCTAGGGTAGAAGACAGACATTAAACAAATGGCTGCAAGTATAATAAAAATTACAAAAGGAAAAATATCGTGTGCGATGATATCAATGAGAAGGCACCTAAATGGGGGGCGCCTGGGTGGCTCAGTCGGTTAAGTGTCTGCCTTCGGCTCAGGTCATGATCCCAGTGTCCTGGGATCGAGCCCTGCATCGGGCTCCCTGCTCCTTGGGAGCCTGCTTCTCCTTCTGCCTCTCTCTCTCTGTCTCTCATGAATAAATAAAATATTAAAAAAAAAAAAAAGGCACCTAAACGGTATGAAATGGGGTGGGGATGATTAAAAAGGCCTCCTTGCAGCAGGGACATCTAAGCTGAACCCAAAGAGCAAATAGGTATCAGCCAGGTAAGCAGTGTAAAGGCTAGGTTACTACAAGGTGCTATGTATGAGAATTTGCCCATAGAACTAGCATTTCAGTAATGCTTATGCATCATGGACTTTGAGAACCCCTGCTGTGGGGCCTCAGCTAACCCAAAATGTGTATCCCCCATCAGCCACCTGTGGGGAAGACTCTCGCTGCTTTCCCACTCAGCCCTGAACTGGGAAATGGTGGGGAGGCCCCTTATTACTGAACCTCCCTGCCCATCCAGGCACGTGAGCCCCCTTCCTACCCCTGTGCAAAATTCAACTAAATAAAACATGTGATTTTTATCTAGTTTAGATTTTTCTCCTCCTTCAGTGAGCATTCTCCAACTTTTCCCTTCCTCCAGCCCTGCTCTATTTTCTGCCACATAGCAAGCCTATTGCTTTGCATTTTAGTTGATAATTTATTCGCCATTGAATTGTAGAAGGCCACTTTTCTCTTGAAAACATCTTAAGTGTATGTTGTGCTCATTCAGTATTTTATAGGAAGAAAAGGCATTTACATCTTTTCATTTCTCATCTTCATCAGCACAAGAAGCTTTTTAAAAAAATTATCTTTCCTTCAGAATAAAAGAGAGAGATAGCCCACAATAACATTTCCCAAATATCACAACTGAAACAAAACAAAAATTGTAACAAGATTTGGGGCTGTTTCTCAGGAAAACTCTAGTAGATTCTTACAATTTGGCTGCTTTGCAAGGTTGATGAGACCAACATTCAAAATGATATGATCATAGATTTTGGAACTTTCAAGAGTCTTGGAGGTCATCAAAATTCTGCGAGACCATCATGCTCTTTATTTTACAGATGAGGAAGATTAATGTGGAAGTGAGGTGACTTACATAATCACTCTTAGCCAGATAATTCAAAACTCCTCTTACTCCTCAAAAATTGTTATTTTATTGGGGCACCTGGGTGGCTTAGTCGTTAAGCATCTGCCTTTGGCTCAGGTCATGATCTCAGGGTCCTGGGATCAAGCCCCGCATCGGACTCCCTGCTCGCGGGAAGCCTGCTTCTCCCTCTCCGCCCCCTGCCGGCTTGTGTTCCCTCTCTCGCTGTGTCTCTCTCTGTCAAATAAATAAATAAAAATCTTTAAAAAAATTGTTATTTTATTATTATTTTCCATGACCTTGGTTCTCCATGTTACTTTGCATGTGTGGCTACACTCTTCATGTCTGGTCCAGTCTTTTCGGGTTTCTCCTCCCTTATTTGTTGCCCCTTGCCTCCTAAGAAAGCTAGCACCCTCCACACTCAGGGGTCTGAGTCTCAGAGAAATGAGGGTCACCTCATATCAGCACTAGTGGAACTTGCTCCTACACTGGAGCTTGGGCTTCTGAGTCTTTTTTAAAAGGTTATGCATGTCTTAAACATACAGAAAAGAAAAAAAAAAGTATTTTAAAGCCGTTTTCATTCGTTGTCTTCAGTCTAAAAATAGGGTGACAGAGGGATCGTGGGATAAGCAGCCGAAGCAGGGAAGAGTCGGTTGCCACAGTAACCAATGAGCCATTTCGCTGCATTTGCCTTGACTGTGTGATTTCTGGGAGGTTTTTTCCCCTTTCCTTCTCCTGTGCGTGGGGGTGGGGGTAGGTGGTGGGGGCATTTTTAGATTATATAATAGGATCCAGATTCCTTACTTCCGGAGTCAACCACTCTTCATGAAAGTGCTATATTCCCTGTTACTTTTCCCCTCATTGCAAATAGCCTACGGCCCATTGGCTTTGTGGGGACCAAGAGAAAAGATTATGATCACACCCATCTCCATGCCCAGTAGTGCCATTCTGGAACACTTCCCCAGTTTTTGACAACCTGACGCCATAGAAATATCCCTCCCCTCCCCCCATATCCCACCCTGTATCCTATTGGGTCCTCAGATGCCCCAAGCTCCAGTAATCCACCAGGAGAATACTGGGGCTTTCTTTTGCTCTGCAGCAGAGAGAGGCAGCCTTGTGTGTGGGTTGAGTCAGTGAAGTCACTCTGGAGCTGACCTGCTTCTTCTGCCCTGAATGGCAAGCTCCACCTTCTCCCAATGAGCAGATCCTGGAATCCGGATATAGATCCACATCAGAGTATAGAGAGACTGGCTTTGGAAGCAAACATATCTGTGTTTGAATCCTAGACCCGCCGCCTTGGACTAGTAACTATTTGACATTTTTGAGCCTTTTGTGGTTGTAAGAGGTAATACACCAGCACAGTGGCTGGCCAGTACTTGGCACTGAATGAATGTTAATCTCTTTTACTCCTTCCTCAATTTCCCTGTCCACCCATGCCTCCTTCTGCCCTTCCTGCTCTTGTAGGGCTCTGGTTGACCATTGCAGGCTCCCCCCTGTATAGTGTTTGGGAAGAGTTAACATATATTCGAGGGGTCACCCTTTTCTGTATCTCTTTTAGAAGACCCCTTTCTACCCAACTTTCCACAGTCCTTGTTCTCTTCCCTGCCTGCCTCATATCCTTACCTGACCTCCTTTCATGCTTTAGACGTTTCCTGACGCCTTTTCATCAAAACACATCTGTTCTCTATCCCATTCATGAAGAGCCCAGTAGGTACCTGGATAGCTAATCAAGGTTAAATCAAAATGTGAAACTGTGTTCAATGTATCCAAATGTGTTAAAATGGCACATGAAAAGCTCCAATCTTTACTGCTTATTAGGGTGATCAGGAATGAATGAGAAGCTGAATGGGAGTGTCATAGTTAGAAATTATTTTTTTAGTTGCAGTGATGGAAACACCAGACTGAACTCACCTAAGCAAAAAAGGATGTGTTAGCTGAAGTAAGTGGGGAGTCTAGGAGTGGAGTCACCCACAGGTATCTCCAGAGATTCAACGACTAGCATCAGAAATCTTTCTGTTCCTAATTCCGCTTGTCTCTGAGTTGCTTTATCCTCTGCTTATCACAGACAGGCTTTCTCAAAACTAGTAACATGGCCTCAGATTTATATCTTCCCACCTTCTATGACTTAAGAGGCAAGACTCCTTTCTCAGTTGCAAATTGGATAATTGCAGGGAAAGGCTTTGGTTAGCTTGATGTGGGTTTTTTTTTTTTTTTTAATAGGATCCACACCCAGTGTGGAGCCCAATGTGGGGCTCAAACTCATGACCCTGGGATCAAGACCTGAGCTGAGATCAAGAGTCGGATGCCTACCGACTGAGCTACCCAGGTGCCCCTAGCTTGCTTTGGGTCTTATGCACCCCTGAACCAATCACTTTGGCTGGGAGAATGGGGTACTATCATTGACCATGTCAGGTCTCACATCAGGGAGGTGACTGTCTATGATGGGTAGCCACCAAAATGACATGATTCAAATGTTGGGGGGGGGGTGATGAGTTCCCTAAAGGAGAGCAGAATGCTGGTGGAAGGCAGAAACAACAGAGGTTCACTTGAGAAGAATAAACAAGAATGCTGTTGCCTGTTACTCAGAAGAGTACCTGGGGAGGGGCAGGGGTAGCTACAAAGCACATGCTTGATTGGCTCTGAGAAAGAAGACAGTGTTCTTGCCCTCAGGGAGCTCTGAATTCAGTGCCAGAAAAACAACTAAGAACACACAGAGAAAGGTGGGGTCGCAGGGACTGGCCAAAATGCACATACCCAGCCAGAGAGGAACTGGGAGAGGAGTGCAAAGGAAAACTCAAAATTGGACCCTATGTTAAAGGAACCGATTGCTTATAAATAACATTCTCTCTCACACTGGGTTCTCTGGAACCCAGTATTCCAGTAGGTGCTGCTAGGTGCCCCTAAGAAAAAAGAAAAAGGAAAAGAGAAGAAAGAAAAAGAAAGGGAGGGGAAAAGAAAGGGGAGGAAAAGGACTCCATGGCCATGTTTGAAAATTATGGCTCAGAGTTAATTAGGCTTTTAAATTTTTTTGTTTTCTTCATTATGTTAATGCTCACTCCACACTTCCGTGATCATAGAACCAAGCCCCTTAACAACAGACCATTTACTAGCATCTATAAAAGTTTTATAGTTTTATGTTTTACACTTTAGTTTGTGATCCATTTGAGTTAAGTTTTGTATAAGGACTGAGACTGAGGTTGAGTTTTATTGTGATGATTTTTTGCCTATGGGTGTCCAGTTGTTCCAGCACCATTTGGGGAGAAGGTGTCTTTCCTCATTGCATTGCTTTTGCACTTTTGTCAAAAATTTGTTGAGAATTTTTATGTGGATCTATTTCTGTGTTCTCTTTTCTGTTCCACTGATCTGTGTGTCTCTGCCAATACCACGCAGTCTTGATTACTGTCACTATGTAATAAATATTAAAACCAAGGAAACTGATTTTGCCCACTATTTGGGACTGAATGCTTTTGTCCCCCCACTCCCCAAATTTATATGTTGAAGCCCTAAATCCCCAGTGTGGCTGGATTTGGAGATAGGGCCTTTAAGGAGGTAATTCAAGTTAAATGCAGTTATTAGCGTGGGGTTCTGATCCAATAGGATTAGTGTCCTTAAAAGAAGAGACCCTAAAGTTTCTCTCCCCACCCTCCTGCCACATGCACACTCAGAGGAAGGGCTATGTGACGTGAAGGTACAGCTAGAAGGTGGCTATCTGCAAGCCAGGAAGAGAGCTCTCACCGGAAACAACCCTCCCAGAATCCTTTTTTTTTTTTTCCCCAAATTTTAATTTAAATTTTAGTTAGTTAACATATAGTAAAATACTGGTTTCAGGAGTAAAATTTAGGGGGAGCCTGGATGGCTCAGTCGGTTAAATGTCTGCCTTTGGCTCAGGTCGTGGTCCCAGGGTCCTGGGATGGGGCCCTGGGATCAAGTCCCGCATCAGGGTCCCTGCTCAGCGGGGAGTCTGCTTCTCCCTTTACTGCACCCCCCCACCCCCCCCGCTTGTGATCTCTCTCTCTCTGTCTAATAAATAAATAAAATATTTTTGAAAAAGGAGTAGAATTTAGTGATTCATCACTTACATATAAGTGTTCATCATAACAAGTACACTCCTTAATACCCATCATCCATTTAGCCCATCCCCCACCATCTTCCTCCATCAACCCTGCCAGAATCTTGATCTTGGACTCTTAGGCCTCTAGAATGGTGAGAACATAAATTTCTGTTGTTTAAGCCACCCAGTCTGTACTATTTTGTTATGGGGAGCTATGTTAGTAGACTCATATGTCCACTTTAATCTTCCTTTTCTTTTCTTTTATTTATTTATTTGAGAGAGAGAGAAAGAGAGAGATCATGAGCCAGGGGGAGGGGTAGAGGGAGAAGCAGACTCCCCACTGAGCAGAAAGCTGATGTGGGACTAGATCCCAGGACTCTGGGATCATGACCTGAGCTGAATGCAGATGCTTAACCAATTGAGCCACCCAGGTGCCCTAATCTTCCTTTTCAAAAATTTTTAACTATTCTAGTTCTTTTGCTTTTCCATATACATTTTAGAATAATCTCATGCATACTTAAAAAAAATCTTGCTGAGATTTTGATAGGAATTTTGTTAAACTTTTATATTAATTTAGGAAAGATCTTTACTTTGTTCAGTCTTTCCATCCAGGAACATAATATGTCTCTCCATTTATTTAGGGTCTTTGATTTCTTTCATCAGTGTTTTTTAGTTTCAGCATACAAACCCTGTACATGTTTTGTTAGATCTATACCTAAGTATTTATTTCTTAAGCAATTATAAATGATATTGTATTTTAATTTTGCTATCTATGTATTCATCGTTAGTATATATAAATACAATTGAATTTTGTATGTTTATCTTTATCCCATGACCTTGCTGTATTCACTTATTAGTTCTAGGTGGATTTTTTGTAAATTCCTTGGGATTTTCTATGTACACAATCATGTCATCGGCAAATAGAACAGTTTTACTTATTTATTTCTAATTTATGTGGCTTTTATTTCTTCTTGTCTTATTATACTGGCTAGGACTTCAAACACTGTGTTGACTAAGAGCAGTGTGAGTGGGCATCTTTGCCTTATTCTCAATCTTCGGATAAAACATTCAGTTTTTCACCATTAGCTGTAATTTTGAAGTTTATTTTTGAGATGTTCTTTATCCAATTGAGAAAGATAGCCTACATTCCATATTTCTGAGAGTTTTTATCATGAATGGGTGTTGAATTTTGTCAGATGCTTTTTCTGCATTGGTCGATATGTCATGTGAGTTTTCTTCTCTAGCTTAATTTATTGAAATATATTTATTGATTTTCAAATATTGAACCAATCTTGCACCTCTGGAATAAACCCCACTTGGTTATGGTGTATAATTCTTTTTATATATTGCTGGATTCTATTTGATAATATTTTGTTAAACATTTTTGTGTCTGTATTCAGGAGGGATATTGGTTTTTGGTTTTCTTTTTTAATTGTATTTTTCTTATTCATTTATCTTATTTTTTTACTTATTAAATTGAAATATAATTAATGTACAATGCTATATTAGTTTCAGGTGTACAACATATTGATCCAACAATACTGTACATTACTCTGTGTTCACCATAATAAGTGCCACCATCTGTCACCAAACAATGTTATTACAATATTATTGACTATATTCCCTATGTTGTATTTTTCTTCTCCATAACTTATTTATTTTATAACTGGAAATTTGTGCCCCTTAATCCCCTTTATCTATTTCACCCATCCCCCCACCAACTCCCCTGCCGGCAACCATAAGTTTCTTCTCCATATTTAAGAGTCTATTTTTTTGTTTGTTTCTTTGTTTGTTTTGTTTTTAGATTACACATATAAGTGAAATCATATGGTATTTGTCTTTCTCTGTTTGACTTATTTCATTTAGCATAATGCCCTCTATATCCATCCATGTTGTCACAGTGAAAAGATCTCATTCTTTTTATGACTGAGTAATAATGTTGCATTGTATGTATATACCACATCATTTTTATCCATTCGTCTATCAGTGGACACTTAGGTTGCTTCCATATCTTGGCTATTGTAAATATGCTGCAATAAACGTAGGGGTGCCTATATCTTTTTGACTTAGTATTTTTATTTTCTTTGGGTAAATACCCAGTATTGGAATTATTGGATCATATGGTATTTCTATTTTTAATTTTTTTGAGGAACCTCCATATTGTTTTCAACAGTATCTATGCCAATTTACATTCACACCAACAGTGCATGAGGGTTCCTTTTTCTCCACATCCTTTGGCAATGCTTGTTAATGCATTGGGAAGTGTTTCCTTCTCTTGTATTTTCTAGAAAAGATTGTGTGAAACTGGTGTTTATTCTCTTTTAAATGTTTGGTAGAATTCTCAACTGAAACCATTGGGGTCTGGAGATTCATATTTTGGGAATTTTTCAAATTATGATTTCAAATTTCTCAATGGTTGTATGACTATTCACATTATTTATTACTTTGCATGAGTTGTGGTAGTCTGTGCCTTTTTTTTTTTTTTATTTGAGGAATTGGTCCATTTCATCTAAGTTGTCAAACTTACGCATCTAGAGTTGTTTGTAGTATTCCCTTATTATCCTTTTGTCTGTAGTCTGTAGTAACATCTCCAGTTTCATTCCTGATTCTGGTAATTTATATCTTCCTCTTTTTTTTTCTTTGTCAATCTTGTTAGAGGTTTGTCAGTTTTATTGATTTTTGAAAGAAAAAAAGAATTCTTTCTTCATCGATTTTCTCTATTGTCTTTCTGTTTTCAGTTTCATTGATTTCTGCTTTTATCTTTATTATCTCCTTCTACTTGCCTTGAATTTATTTTGCTCTTCATTTTCTAAGTTCTTAAGGCAAGAGCTTGGGTTATTGATTTGAGACTTCCCTCTTTTCTAATATGTGCATTTAATGCTATAAATTTCTCTTTTGGCCCTGCTTTAGCTGTGTCCTACAAATTTTGGAATTTTCTGTATTCATTTTCTTTCAGTCCAATGTATTTTTTTTTAAAGATTTTATTTATTTATTTGAGAGAGAGAATGAGAGACAGAGAGCACGAGAGGGAAGAGGGCCAGAGGGAGAAGCAGACCCCCCTGCTGAGCAGGGAGCCGGATGCGGGACTCGATCCCGGGACTCCAGGATCATGACCTGAGCTGAAGGCAGTCGCTTAACCAACTGAGCCACCCAGGCACCCCAGTCCAATGTATTTTTAAATAAAATTTCCTTTAGATTTTTTCTTTGATCCATATATTATTTAGAAGTGTGTTGTTTGTGTCCTAAGTGTTTGGAAATTTTCCTTTTATTTTTCTGTTATTGATTTCTAGTTTAATTCCATTGTGGTCAAAGAACACTCTGATTTCAGTTCTTTTAAATTTGTTGAGATTTGTTTTATGGCCCAGGATTTGTTCTATCTTTGTATTTCTTCCGTGAGCTCTTGAAAGGAATTTATATTCTGCTTTTGTTGGGTGGAGTGTTCTATAAATGTTTATTGAACCTGTTAGTTGATGGTGTTATTGAGTTCTTCTGCATCCTTGCTGTGTTTCTATGTAATTGTTCTATCAATTGTTGAGAGAGGAGTGCTGAAGTCTCCAGTGATAACTGTGGACTGTCCATTTACCTTTTCAGTTCTATTAGTTTTTGCTTCACACATTTTTCAGTTCTGTTGTTCTGTGCATGTATATTATATTTAGGATTACTAGGTCTTCTTGGTAGATTGACCCTCCTATCATTAAGCAATATCCCTCTCTGTCCCTTTTAACTTTCTTTGCTTTAAAGTATATTTTAGGGGCGCCTGGGTGGCTCAGTCGTTAAGCATCTGCCCTCGGCTCAGGTCATGATCCCAGGGTCCTGGGATCGAGCCCCACATCGGGCTCCCTGCTCAGCGGGAAGCCTGCTTCTCCCTCTCCCTCTCCCCCTGCTTGTGTTCCCTCTCTCACTGTGTCTCTCTCTGTCAAATAAATAAATAAAATCTTTTAAAAAAATAAAATAAAATAAAGTATATTTTACTTGATTTTCATAGAGGTATTCCAGCTTTTCTTTGATTAATGTTTGCATGATACATCTTTTTCTGTCCTTTTACTTTCTACCTGCCTGTATAACTTTATTTGAAGCTAGTTTCTTTCAGTCAGCATAGAGTTAAGTCATTTTTTAAATCCACTCTGCTCATCTCTAGCTTTTTATTGGTGTATTGAGACTATATAAATTTAGACTAATTACTGATAAATTGGGGCATAAGTTTGCCATTTAATGTTTTTGTTTTGTTTTCTGTTTGTTCCCTCTGTTATTTTTGGTTTCTTTGTTTTCTTTTTTCTGCTTTCCCATGAGTTAGTTGAACATCTTTTAGAATTTCAGCTTGATTTATACATAATTTTTTTTAAGATTTTTTATTTATTTATTTGACAGAGAGAGAGAGCAAGCACTCATGCACAAGCAGGGGCAGGGGCAAAGGGAGAGGGAGAAACAGACTCCCCACTGAGCACGAAGCCTGATGTGGGACTCGATCCCAAGACCCTGGGACCATGACCTGAGCCAAAGGCAGACACTTAACTGACTAAGCCACCCATGCACCCTGATATATTCATAATGTTTTTGAGTGATATCTTTGCATAGTTTTTAAGTGGTCGCTCTAAGTATTATATTGTACATACGTACTTATCACAATCTACTGCTATCATGGAAGCCTAATCTCTCTTTTTTTATCCTTTCCCATTTATAATATAATTTTCTTAAATATTTCTTGTACATATTCAGAACTATATAAGGCCATGTCATATTTTTTGCTTTAACCATCAAACATAATTTACAGAACTCGAAAGGAGAAAGTCTATTGCATTTACTCATTTTTTTTTCTTATTGTGTTTTTTCATTCTTCCTGATGTTCCAGGTTTATATTTTTAATAATTTCCATTTGGTTTAAATAACTTCCTTCAGGAGAGGCCAGCCTCTAGGCCAAGGCCCTCCAGACAGACCCCTGCCCTGTCTGTGTGAAATGCCAATGCCCTCCCCACCGTGGTCTAGCCCCCCCTATTTCTGGGCCTGTAAGTGAGATTGCACATTAACTACTGTAACGAGAAGAGCCCCATGGGAAATGTGAACCATGAGAATGTCACTGACACTGATGAGGAGAATGAACTAAACATCTTTGTAACAACAACAACTAACCAACTACCTATCTAACTAACTAACTCCAGGATAGCTTTGCTGGCAATAAATTCTCTTAGTTTTCCTTCATCTGGGAATATCTTCATTTTACCTTATTCTTGAAAGGTATTTTTGCTGGATATAGGATTCTAGATTTACAGATTTTTCTTTTAGCACTTCGAAATGTTGTGTCATTTTCTTCTGGACTCTGGTTTCAGTGAGAAATCTGGTGTCTATCAAATTGTTTTTCCCCTATGTGTAAGGTGTTAGTTTTCTTTAGCTACCTTCAAGACTTTTTCCCTTTAGTTTTCACAAGTTTGACCATGATGTATCTTGGTATGGGTTTCTTTGGGTTATATTGTTTGAGAATAGATGAATGCTGCTTTGCCTTCTTCCCTACAAGGTCTGGTCTCTTTTTCCTACCTTACCCAGTACCAACCCACAGAGGTATATTCTTGTTTGTCCTAGTTTAACAAGATGTAAAAATGGGACTCTTTTAATGCCCATGTTACCTAAGGCCTGAAAAAGTAGTCTGATAGGCCTGAAGTATCTCTACATTTTAATATGGAGTGTTCAGCCACCCAAAGGGTTTAAGAAGTTTGCAGACCACCCAGCTGGCCAGTGGGGAGGAGCGAGGGGGCTCTCTCTTCATTCAAGCTTCCTTAGGGAACTTCAGTGGAAACACTATGGACACTAACTGCCTTCTGTTTGGGAAACATAAAGGAAAGGGCTATGGCTGGAGTTGCTTGCTGGGTTGGTAGAACATGGCTCCTGAGGGGCTGGCTGGTAGAAGAGGGAAACAGAGTTTGTTAGAGTAAAAGGATGAGAGTGTTTTTTATGGATCCTATGTGTACCAAATATGGGACTCACTGAGAGAGAAGGCTGGCTGAGGTATTTCTTTTACACCACCTGAGGGCTGCCTGCAAGGGTCAGGAAACCACAGCAGAAAGTGTGACATCAGGCGTCCAAATGCCGAAGGAGGAAACATTAGTGGCTTATCTGAAGAGATGCATTTCTTGTTTCAAGGGAACTGGGGATAGGCCATTTCCAGTGGTGTGTGGCAGCATCTCTGAAGTGCTCATGAAAATGCCATGAGAGGTAGTATCTTAAACACCTGCCAGTCCCAGAGAACATCAACACTGGCTTACAGCCCTGTCAGTCAGATCATACCTTCCCTATCTGTCTATGGTGCAGCGAGGCTAGCCATGGCAACAGGTTTATCCCTAAACTTCAATAGCTTAATACAGTAATGGTTTACTTGGGAACACAGGGATGGAGGAGTCACATAGTCTCTTAACTGCCTTGATCCAGAAGTGATATGTCACTTCCACTGATAGTTCACTGGCTAGAATAAGTCCCATGACCCAAACATAACTGTAAGGGAGGCTGGAAATGAAGGAAGGGAGGACATGGAATGCTTGATGAGCACAACCTCTGCCCCACTGTCCTCCTCCCCCTTTCCTCCCATTCCTCACCCTTCAATCTGGATGTAGAACCAATTATTCAGCTGAAATGCACCAGTGTAGCCATATTGGTTTTTTAAATTCTTTAAAATCTAGGTGATGGATATAAAGTGGTCATTATATTATTTTTTTCTACTCTTATATATACTTTAAACATAGAATTTTCAAATTAAATTTTATTTTTTAAAAATTTATTAAAATCCAATTAATTACATACAGTGTATTATTAGTTTCAGAGATAGAGTTCAGTGTTTCATCAGTCTTATGTAATACCCAGTGCTCATTACATCATGTGCCCTCCTTAATGTCTATCACCCAGTTACCCCTTCCCCACTAGCTCCCCTCCAGCAGCCCTCAGTTTGCTTCCTATGATTAAGAGTCTCTTATGGAGGCAAGATGGCAGAAGAGTGGGGGACTTCATTTCATCTGGTCCCTTGAATTTAGCTAGATATCTATCAAATCATTCTGAACACCTATGAATTCAACCTGAGATGTAAGAAAAGAATTGCTGGAATTCTACAAAAAGAAAAGTGACCACATTTTGCAAGGTAGGAAGTGTGGAGATGTGAATCTGAGAGGATATATCAGAAGATAAACAGTGGGGGGAGGGAGCCTCTGTAAGCTGGCTACTGGTAAGTGATATAGCCCTGGAACGCAAAATTGGAACTTTTAGAAGTCTGCTTCAGTGAGAGACATCCCTGTCTGAAAGGTGCTCAGGTGGCAAAGCAGGGCAGAATCCTAGGTGGGGCAGTGTGGTCTCAGGATCTCCTGGGTCACAAAGATACTGGGGGTGCCTGAGCCGGCAGAGTTCTCAACCATTGGAGCAGGGAAACCGGCTATGGTCAGTGAACCGACCCAGGAGCAGGCTTTCAGCTCAGTTTTCCATAAACCATGAACTGCAGCAGGATCTGGAGACTGCTCTCTGTGCAGGGACCCTGCAAAGGGCAGAAACACGGTGACCCTCCTCCTGCCCCTGGGAGGATCGGTGCATGTGTGGACTGCAAGAGTCTGTAGAGTTTAGTGCACACAAAAGTGAAGACCGCTTATCCCTGAGGGTTTACTGAAGAGAGGGGACTGCAATCTTTCAGCTCCGGGGCTGGAGATTGGGGCACCACCATTATAATTTTCATCCTCTAAAGCAGTGCAGAAAGCCTTCAGGGAAAGAAAGCCACATAGAGCAACCTGAAGCAGCTTAGACTGAGCCTGGACCCCTAGCAGGGGGTGGTACCACACTGCCCAGGCAAAGACACCTGAAAATCAGTGCAGTAGGCCCCTCCCCCAGAAGACCAGCTAGAATATCAGGAGAATACCAAGTTTACAGAGCACACAGAACTGCAAAACTCCAGCACTAGGGGAAAATATTATATGGAATTCAAGGTTTTTTTTCTCGTGATTCTTTAATTTTTCAGTTTAAAATTTTCCTTCTCTTTTTTCCCTTTACAACTAGTTTCTTATTTTATCAACTCTTTGTTTTTAAGCCTTTTTTTAACTTTCATTTTTGCATTTACATTTTATAGATATATTCTACATTTTTGGCTTCTTTTCACTGTATTCAATTTTATTTTTGTATATATATAAGTTTTGCTTTCTTTACAATTTTGGGATTTAATGTCTGCTAACAAACAGACCAAAATACACCCAGGACCAAGTGGATCACCCTGTTTTGTCAACCTGGGAGATTATATTCTTTTTTCCCCCTTTTTTTTCTTTTTCTTTTCTTTTTTTGGTTTCTGACCTCTTTGGGTTTGTCTAGTGGGTATTTTGCTTGGGTCATAGTTGATATTTATGATTTTGTTCTCTTCATCCGTTCTTCTCTGAGCAAAAAGACTAGAAGGAGGAATTCACAACAAAAGAACAAGAGGTAATACTCTCTGCCTCAGATCTCATCAATATGGATATAAGTAAAATGTCAGAGCTAGAATTCAGGATAATGATTATAAAATTACTAGCTAGGCTTGAAAAAAGTGTAAAAGACACTAGAGAATCTCTTAGTGCAGAAATAAAATCTAATCAGGCTGAAATTAAAAATGCTTTAACTGAGACGCAGTCTAAAATGGATGCTCTAACAGCTAGGGTAAATGAAGCTGGAGAGAGAGTCAGTGACATAGAAGACAAGATGGTGGAAAGGGAGGAAGCTGAGGAAAAGAGGGAAAAACAATTAATGGACCATGAGGGGAGGCTTCAAGAAATCAGTGATACCATAAAGCAAATATTAGATTTATTGGAGTCCCCAAGGAAAAAGAAAGTGACAGAGAGGGACAGAAGGTATATTTGAGCAAATCATAGCTGTGAACTCCCCTAATTTAGGGAAGGAAACAGGCATTCAAGTCCAAGAGGTAGAGAGAATCCCCTTCAAAATCAACAAAAATAGATCAACACCCTGACATATAATAATGAAGCTTGCAAATTTCAGAGATAAAGAGAAAATTCTGAAAGCAGCTCAAGAAAAGAACTCCTTAACCTATAGGTGTAGGAACATTAGACTGGCAGAGACCTATCCACAGAGACCTGGCAGGCCAGAAAGGGATGTCATGATATATTCAGGGTATTGAATGAGAAAAACATGCCACCAAGAATACTTTATCCAGCAAGGCTGTCAGTTAGAATGGAAGGAGAAATAAAGAGCTTCCAGGGCAAACAGAAACTAAAAGAATTTGTGATCACTAAACCAGCCCCGCAAGAAATATTAAGGGGATCCTGTAAGTGAAGAGGGAGCTCAAAAGTAACATAGACCAGAAACAGAGACAATCTACAGAAACAGGGACTTTACAGGTAATATAATGGCACTAAATTCATATCTTTCAATAGTTCCTCTAAATATAAATGGGCTAAATGCTCCAATCAAAAGACACAGAATATCAGATTGGATAAAAAAGCAAGACCCATTCATATGCTGTCTACAAGAGACTCATTTTAGACCTAAAGACACCTCCAGATTGAAAGTGAGGTGGTGGAGAACCATTTATCATGCTAATGGACATCAAAAGCAAGCTGGGGGTAGTAATCCTCATATCAGGCAGGTTAGATTTTAAAAACCAAAACTGTAGTAAGAGATGAAGAGGGACACTATATCATACTTAAAGGGTCTATCCAACAAGAAGATCTAACAATTATAAATATTTATGCTCCTAACTTGGGAGAAGCCTATTATATAAACCAATTAATAACCAAATTAAAGAAACACATTGATAATAATACAATAATAGTAGGGGACTTCAACACCCCACTCACAGCAATGGACAGATCATCTAAGCAGAAGATCAACAAAGAAACAGGGCTTTGAATGTCAAACTGGACAAGCTGGACTTCACAGATATATACAGAGCATTCCTTCCTAAAGCAACAGAATACAAATTCTTCTCAAGTGCACATGGAACATTCTCCAGACTAGATCACATACGGGGTCACAAATCAGGTCTCAACTGGTACCAAAAGATTGGGCTTATTCCTGGAATATTTTCAGACCACAATGCTTTGAAACTTGAACTCAATCACAAGAGGAACTTTGGAAGGAACTCAGACACTTGGAGGTTAAAGAGCATCCTACTAAAGAATGAATGAGTCAACCAGGAAATTAAAGAAGAACTAAAAAAAAAATTCATGGAAACAAATGAAAATGAAAACAGAACTGTTCAAAACTTTTGGGATACAGCAAAGGTGGTCCTAAGAGGGAAGTACATAGCACTACAACCTTTCTCAAAAAATTAGAAAATTCTTAAATACACAAGTGAAACTTACACCCAAAGGAGCTGGAGAAAGAACAGCAAATAAAGCCTAAACCAAACAGGAGAAGAGAAATAATAAAGATTAGAGCAAAAATCAATTAAATAGAAACCAAAAGAACAATAGAACAGATCAATGAAACTAGAAGCTGGTTCTTTGAAAGAATTAATAATTTCGATAAACCCTTACCCAGACTTATCAAAAAGAAAATAGAAAGGACCCAAATTATTAAAATCATGAATGAAAGAGAGATCACGACCAACACCAAGGAAATGCAAACAATTTTAAGAACATGAGCAACTATATGCCAACAAATTAGGCAATCTGGAAGAAATGAATACATTCCTAGAAACTTAAAAACTACCAAAACTGAAACAGGAAGAAATAGAAGACCTGAACAGACCCATAACCAGCAAGGGAATTGAAGCAGTAATCAAAAATCTCCCAATAAACAAGAGTCCAGAGCTGGATGGCTTCCCATTCATGGGAATGAATCTTTATGTATGAATTCTACCATACATAAAGAACTAATACCTTTTCTTCTGAAGCTGTTTCAAAAAAATAGAAAGGGAAGGAAAACTTCCAAACTCGTTCTATGAGGCCAGCATTACCTTGATCCCAAAACCAAAGACCCCACCAAAAAGGAGAATTACAGACCAATAGGCCTGATGAGCATGGATGCCAAAATTCTCACCAAAATACTAGCCAGTAGGATCCAACAGTACATTAAAAGGATTATTCACTACGACCAAGTGGGATTTATCCTTGGGCTGAAAAGCTGGATCAACATCCGCCAATCAATCAATGTGATACAATACATTAATAAAAGAAAGAACAAGAACCATATGATCCTCTCAATAGATGCAGAAAAAGCATTTGACAAAGTACAGCATCCTTTCTTGATGAAAACTCTCCACAGTGTAGGGATAGAGGGAACATACCTTAGTATCATAAAATCCATCTATGAAAAACCCACAGCAAATATCATTCTCAATGGGGAAAAACTGAGAGATTTTTCCCCAAAGTCAGGAACATGACAGGGATGCCCACTCTCACCACTGTTGTTCAACATAGTACTAGAAGTCCTAGCCTCGGCAATCAGACAATAAAAAGAAATAAAAGGCATTCAAATTGGCAAAGAAGAAGCCAAACTCTCACTCTTCACAGATGACAAGATACTTTATGTGGAAAACCCAAAAGACTCTACCCCAAAATTTCTAGAACTCATACAGGAATTCAGCAACGTGGCAGGATATAAAATCAATGCACAGAAATCAGTTGCATTTCTATACACTAATAATGAGACAGAAGAAAGGGAAATTAAGGAATTAACGCCATTTCCAATTGCACCAAAAGCCATAAGATACCCAGGAATAAACCTAACCAAAGAGGTAAAGGATATGTATTCTAAAAACTATAGAACACTTATGAAAGAAATTGAGGAAGACACAAAGAATGGAAAAACATTCCGGAATGTTCATGGATTTGAAGAATAAATATTGTTAAAATATCTATGCTAGCTGGAGCAATCTACACATTCAATGTTATCCCTATCAAAATACCATCAACTTTTTTCATAGAACTGGAACAATAATCCTAAAATTTATGGAACCAGGAAAGACCCCAAATAGCCAGAGGAATGTTGAAAAAGAAAAGCAAAGCTGGTGGCATCACAATTCCGGACTTCAAGCTCTATTACAACACTGTCATCATCAAGACAGTATGGTACTGGCACAAAAACAGACACATAGATCAATGGAACAGAACAGAGAAGCCAGAAATCGACCCTCAACTCTGTGGTCAACTAATCTTCAACAAAGCAGGAAAGAATATCCAATGGAAAAAGGACAGTCTCTTCAATAAATAGTGATGGGAAAATTGGACAGCCATATCTAGAAGAATGAAACTGGACCATGCTCTTTCACTATACACAAAGATAAACTCAAAATGGATGAAAGACCTAAATGTGAGACAGGAATTCATAAAAATCCTAGGGTAGAACACAGGCAGCAACCTCTTCAACCTGGGTCACAGGATCTTCTTGCTAGACATGTCTCCAAAGGCAAGGGAAACAAAAGCAAAAATGAACTATTGGGACTTCATCAAGATCAAAAGCTTTTGCACAACAAAGGAAATATTCAACAAAACTAAAAAGCAACATATGGAATGGGAGAAGATATTTGCAAGTGACATATCAGATAAAGGGCTAGTATCCAAGATCTATAAAGAACTTCTCAAACTCAACACCCAAAAAACAAGTAATAAAGTCAAGAAATGGGCAGAAGACATTAGCAGACATTTCTCCAAAGAAGACATACAAATGGCCAAGAGACACATAAAAAATGCTCTACATCACTTGGCATCAGGGAAATACAAATCAAAACCACAATGAGATATCACCTCACACCAGTCCGAATGGCTAAAATTAACAAGACAGGAAACAACAAGTGTTGCGAGGGTGCAGAGAAAGGGGAACCCTCCTACACTGTTGGTGGGAATGCAAGCTGGTGCAGCCACTCTGTAAAACAGTATGGAGATGCCTCAAGAGGTTAAAAATAGAGCTACCCTATGACCCAGCAATTGCAATACTAAGTATTTACCCCAAAGATACAAATGTATTGACCCAAAGGGGCACCTGCACCCCAATGTTTATAGCAGCAATGTCCACAATAGCCAAACTGTGGAAAAAGCAGAGATGTCATCGACTGAATGAACGGATAAAGAAGATACACACACACAATGGACTATTACTCAGTCATCAAAAAAAAAAAAAGAAAGAAATCTTGCCATTTGCAGAACTAGAGGACATTATGCTAAGCAAAATAAGTCAGTCCTAGGTGGTACAGGTGCCCCTTCAGATCCCTACATTTGTATCTTTGGGGTAAATACCCAGTAGTGCAATTGCTGGGTCATAGGGCTCTATTTTCAACCTTTGAGGAACCTCCATCCTGTCTTTCAGAGTGGCTGCACCAGCAACAACAACAGTATAAGAGGATTCCCCTTTCTCAGCATCCTTGCCAGTATCTGTCATTTCCTGACTTGTTAATTTTAGCCATTCTGACTGGTAGGAAGTGGTACCTCATTGTGGTTTTGATTTGGATTTCCCTGATGCCGAGTGAGAAACATAGAATTTTGATATCACACAGGACTGGTTTTTTAAAAATTGTTTTCTGAGCGTTTTCTACATTACATGGCTTTAGAAATATTTTCTTTTTTAAATCTTCACAAGCTTGTGAAGTGTAGACACTATTAGTATCCCCATTTTACAGATGAGGACAAATTAAGCACAGAAAGATGAAATAACTTAGCCAAGAATGTAGATCTATAAATATCTCACATTAACTGCAATTGCCTGTTAGGTGTTGGTTGATCAGAATAGGAGCTTTTTGGGTGAAGGGATCATTCCTTATTCATTTAAGTACTTCTAGCATCCTTCTTAGGGCTTGACACAAAATAAGTATGCAATAAATGTAGCAATAGTAATTTTAATTACTGAGATGGGTGTATAGTATAACTTGAAATGATTTAAGAGACTGAAAAAATTTTAATTATTTGGGAGAGATTGAAAAAGTAGTGGGGGTGTGTCCTAGACTTCTCCAAGGGGCAGGAAGAACCAGGGTCTACCAATTTGAGCAGAGTGGGAACTTACTTTACAGTGCACCCTTTAGTCTCATCTGTTCACCACACAGGTGACACTTATTTGGTAGATAATTTGCAAGACTCACCTTAAATATCACCTCCTCAAGAGGGCCTTTCTTGGGTACTGGGGCTCCAGCAAATCCCTACTTTTAGCCTCAGACCTAGTGCTTTAGTAGGATCCTTTATAGCTCTTACCATGACTTGCAATTTTTTATTTACTTAAAAAAAGTTTCTACTAGAATGCAAGCACTGTGAAGCAAGAACCATGTCAATAGAACTATTTTATCTATTTTAACTCTTAACTATTTTATCCCCAACCATGAGAATGAATCACACATAAAATGTGCTCAAGAAGATTTGTTCAGTGAATAAATGAACAAATAGAGGGTGCCTAGCTCTCATGTCATCTCCTTGTCCTGTACCCCTCGACCCATTAAGAGTGGCTTGGATTTAGCAAAGTCTTATATTTGTACTACTCAGTAGGTGAAACTGGTGGTGGGAAAGTGGTTAGGGAGGCATCTGATCCAAATCCTAGCAGAGAAAGGTATTGGTACGTAAGTGGATAGTTTTCATCGTACCGCTGGTCTAATACAAGCCTATGTTACAGCTACATTAACGGATTTTTGTGGGGTTGAGGGACTCTAACCTAGGAAGCTTATTATTAATTATAGTTGTGCTTCTGTGAGAAAATGCATTCTGAGTTTAACCACAGACTCTACATAGGACCTTTAAAACAGCTAATTTATAAGTTAGGGCCTGTTTATATGTTATTAATCTCTCATTAGGAGCTCAAGAATTGTTCGTGTGCTAGACATTTTTGGTAATTGGGAAATACAAAATAAAAGGCACATTTCCTCCCTTAAGGAGTGTATGATCTAGGGGAGAGTAGGGCTTAGATTGGTCATGCTCCTCCTGAACAATTAAAAAGAATTTTCTCCTTACTCAGACCTTTTTGTAAATTCATTCACTTAATGTTTTATGTCTTTTGTAAAAATCAGGATATACACAATGCCATGAAGAATCAGGTGTCATTTAATAAAAATTTAACTTTTTTATTTAAAAGGTTTAAAATAGTTCTCTTCTTTTCTCCTTCTAATATCTGTATAAATTTGCTTAAATGTTCTGTATCTTCCACAGCTTGAAACCTGATAAAATATGTGCTTTTGTACTATGGTTGGTGGTTTACATGTCTGTCTTCTCCCATAGATGCACGTCTCTGTGCTTTAGAATAATAGCTCACTAATCATTATGCCCCTTCATTCCACATACGGTCTTCCTCATGCTTGACCCATGGCAGACTTTCATTCACCATTAATTAAAACATGTGGACTATGTTTTCTTTTCCTTAAGACACCTTTTGAACACTTTGCGATTCTTGTCATTATTACTGTGAAGGAAGAAAAGTATGTTCTGTGTGCACTCTGGCTGTTATCAAAAGTAGCAGTTGTCACCAAAATAGATAAATGCTCCCACGTCTTTTCTTTGAGAAGTTACTGATAATTCCGTATATAACTATGGTAAAACAATTACATAAAATTTTGTGCAAGGGATAATTTCTTTTCAATATTTTAAGATGGGGTGGGAATCTAAATCACGGGGCTCAGTTTTGGTGGCAAGAGTGGAGACTGGTCCTTATGCCATCCTTGTTACTCAAGAGAGTGTTAGGGAGTGGGGAAGTGATATAAATTATAGGCATTTTTCATGTGTTTCATACTGTTCTAATTTGCTTTAAGTGTAGAGGTTGACATTTTCTGATTGTTTCCAAATGTGGTTGGAGATTCATTTTGTGTTCTGAAGTCCTTTGCATGCTGGTTAACTGGCCCCTTCCCCCAGAGTTAGTGTTTATTCCTTCTCCATGTGAGAGCCTTTCTGTGTTAGTTAACTATTGTCACAATAACAAACTACCCCCAAACTCAAGGACTTAAAAAAAAAAAAAAACGATCATTCATTTTTAACTCATGAGTCTGCATGTCTGGACAGTTCTGATTTCAGCTGGTTCCCTTACCTGTAGAATAATCAGCTGACTGGGGACTGGGGAAGCACCCGAGCCACTAGACTGTCAGGATCCAGTGCTCCCGCAGGCTGGGCTAGCCTCGGCATGTTCTTGTGGCAACAGCAGAAGCACGAGAGCAGAAGCACTTTTTCATGGTTCTGTGTATGTCCCATCTGCTAACATCCCATTAGCCTAAGCAAGTCACATGGCTAAACTTTGAGAAATGCAGCCACCCAGCAAAGTGGCATAGATACAACGTGGGTAAAGAATCGGGACCATTGATGGAATTAATCTACTGTCACTGTAATCTCAGTCACTATCACATCCCTCACACTGTATTAAAAAAAAGAGGATCAGAACCTTGGTTGGATCCGACTGTAGAGAAATGGGAATAATTCTCCTTTGTCCTCTTAGGACATGCCTATAATTTATATCACTTCCCCACTCCTTAACATCCTATGCCATGGGGTGGGAAGATGATGGAACTGAAACCAGAAGATTGGGTTGGAATCCAGACTCATCCATGTCTTTGTAATTTGGGTCAACTGGTTTAACCTCCATAAACCCCATCTGTAAAAGGGGGTTAATATTACCTGTCCCACAGCATTGTGAAGACCAAGTTTGATGAATAGATTATGTATAGTGCTTGGTGGTAGTGTCAGCTCAGTAAGCGTTTTTCTTATGCCAAAGATGGGCTATTCTCTCACATATACAGGTAGTAGAACTTCTCTTTTGCTTTTGCATTTTACTAGTAAGAGGAAAATATTCCTCGTTTTAATCAAATGGGTGGCATAGTCGTTGTAATATTGGGGCATACACCATATTTACAACATGGGTGAAGGATGACTGAGGAACAGTAAGAATTTCATATCGTAGAGCATCTAATATTATAGTTATTTCAGCTCCCTGCAAAAACACAGTATGTATAAGTTAAAGTTTTTTTTCCAATTTAATATATTTAAAATTCCTTTCTTTATTTGCGCTATCATGGTATAGTTCACTCCAGCTCAGTTGAGGTGTGGAGATTCTTATTCATTATTTAAAGTACTCATTAAGGACACAGATGTTAAAATCTTTTTCCTTCATGGTTATAGGCAGGGCTCAAAACTAATAATTGTAGAAATTTAAACTCCATTAATTGCCCAAATATATAAGAAGCTATATTAAGAAAAAATGTGTCATATAATAAGTAAATACATTTTCCCTAATAGTTTGCTTGAAATCCATTTAGGAAAAATAATCAGGGATAGTTTTTTGAGGTTTTATTTTAATGTTAGCAAAAGTATAGTGAGACCATTAAAAATATTTGATTATAGAACTTAATGACAGACATATTTTATCAGCCCCTTATAACAGGTTCTTTAATGTAATCTTATCTGGGTAATTTTGAAGCAGAAAGCACTGTCTAAATTTAAGTTGGTTTTTACTAGCATTGCCAACTACATCTATGAGGAGTCTCAATAACTGGCTTTTCTGTTCCTCTACTGATGTACTCTTGTGGTTGGAGATTCATTTTGTGTTCTGAAGTCCTTTGCATGCTGATTAACCGGCCCCTTCCCCCACCCTTCCCCCACCATCAATCAGATGGTGTAGAGGGTTATGTATTATTACTGTAAATCATATTTCTAAGTGAAACATGTTTAGTGTTATAGAGCAAGTCAGTTTAAAATCAAGTGTTTCACGTTAGTCTAAGAAATAAAGGATCAGTTCTTTTCATTGTTCCTGTAATTCCATTTTAAAATTTCTTGAATCCCGCCCCCTCCCCCCACCCCAACTCCTACATTTCTCTCAGATGTTAAATAGAAATTGCAGTTGTGGTATTGTCTCATCTTCATTTTAAATTTTGATTTTTTTTATTATGGATTATTTTCACTAACTTTGATTTTTTTTTTAAAAGTTACCTGAAGATATTATTTATCATGATTACTGAACTTGAGACATCCCCTCAAATTTTGCACCCCTGGCAGATGCTTCACTTACCTCCTCCTAGTCTGGTCCCAAGCAGTTTTACAAATCAGAACAATATGTTGCTGAAATCTGTACCCACCATCAGTATAGCTTTTCAGAGAGACTCGAGATTTAGGTAGTGGTACTGAGAAAGGGAATTGTAGCGGTTAGGTATGGTTCCATTAGAAACCACTCCAAAACTTATTAGTTATGAACACCCCCATTTATTTATTTTTTATGTGGGTCAAGATCAGATTTAATTGTTTTCTGGATAGATATCCAGTTTTTCTACTGCAATTTTTGAAAACGGTCCTGTCCTCATTGCTCAGCAGTACTACCTTTGTCTTAAAACAAGTGTCCATGTAAGTATGGATGCATTTCTGTTTTCTGCATTTTTTTCTATTGGTCTTTTTTTTTTCTACCCCTGCCCTAATATTTACATTACTAATCATAGCAGATTTATAAAGTCTTGATATCTAGCAGAGCAAGTTCTACAACCTGATTCTTCTTGAAGAGCATCTTGGTTATTCTTAGCAATTTGCATTTCCATAGAAGTCTTAAAATTGGCTTGCCAACTCACCCTCCCCCATTAACACACACACACACACAATACCAGTTAGGGTTTTTATTGGTATTTCTTTTTTTTTTTTTAAGATTTATTTATTTATTTGGGGGGGAGGGGCAGAGGGATCAGGAGAGGGAGAGAAGCAGACTCCCCGCTGAGCACAGAGCCTGACCTGGGACTTGATCTCATGACCCTGAGATCATGACCTGAGCTGAAACCAAGAGTTGGCCGCTTAACCAACTGAGCCACCCAGATGCCCTATTGGTATGTCTTTGAATCTGTAAATCAATTTGGGGAGAGTTGATATCTTCATAATTTTGTATCTTCAAGTCTATGAACATGGAATATTGTTCCATTTATTTAGACTTTTAAAAATACCTTCTAGAAATGCTTTAGTTTTATTTTATTTTTTCTATTTTTATTGAGATATAACTGACATAAAATTGTGTAAGTTCAAGATGTACAATGTATTGATTTGATACACTTACATGTTGCAAAATGATTACTAGCATAGCATTGGCTAACCTCCCTAATGTCACATAATTACCATTTTGTTTTTGTGGTGAGAACATTTAGGATCTATTCTCATAACAAATTACAAGTCTATAATATAGTTCAGTTGACTCGAACAATGGGGGATTAGGGTGCTGGCCCCTTGTGCAATAGAAAATCCACATACAACTTTTGTCTCCCCCAAATTTAACTACTAATATCCAATTGTTGAACAGAAGCCTTATTGATTACATAGTTGATTAACACATTTTTGTATGCTATATATATTATATACTGTATTCTTATGATAAAGTAAGCTAGAGAAAAGAAAATGTTATTAAGAAAATTATAAGGAAAATGGGGCACCTGGGTGGCTCAGTCAGTCTTCTGAGTCAGTCTGCCTTCAGCTCAGGTCATGATCCCAGGGTCCTGGGATCAAACCCCACATCGGGCTCTCTGCTCAGCGAGGAGCCTGCTTCTCCTTCTCCCTCTGCCTGCCACTCTGCCTACTTGTGCTCTCTCTCTCTGTCTAAATAAATAAAATCTCTTTTAAAAAAGAAAATTATAAGGAAAATACATTTACAGTACTGTACTGTACTTATCAAAAAAACTCCACATATAAGTGGATCCATGCAGTTCAAACCCATGTTGTTCAATACAGTTCAACACCTGTATTAGTAACTGTAATCATCATGCTACACATTAGATCCCCAGAACTTATTCATCTTTAAGAGTGGGAAGCCCCACTTGGGGCTTGGTCCCAGGACCTCGAGATCATGACCTGAGCCAAAGTCAGATACTTAACCAACTGAGCCACCCAGACGCCCCTCCTCTGCTCATTTGCAAATTGGATTTTGGGGGTTTTTTGCTCTTGAGTTGTATGAGTTCTTTGTATATTTTGGATATTTAGTCCTTATCAGATATGATTTGCATATTTTCTGTCATTCCATAGGTTGCCTTTTCATTTTCCTAATTGTTTATTTTGCTGTACAGAAGCTTTTCAGTTTGATGTAGCTTCAGTTATTTATTTTTGCCTTTGTTGCTTGTGCTTTTGGTGTCAGATCTAGAAAGTCACTGCCAAGACCAGTGCCAAGGAGCTTTACTCCTGTGTTTTCTTCTAGGAGTTTTCTGTTTTCATTCTTATGTTTAAGTCTTTTTTTTTTTTTTTAAGATTTTATTTATTTGCAAGAGAGAGAATGAGAGACAGAGAGCATGAGAGGGAGGAGGGTCAGAGGGAGAAGTAGACTCCCCGCCGAGCAGGGAGCCTGATGCGGGACTCGATCCTGGGACTCCAGGATCATGACCTGAGCCGAAGACAGTCGCCCAACCAACTGAGCCACCCAGGCGCCCTGTTTAAGTCTTTAATCCATTTTAAGTTAACTTTTTATACCAGTACCATACTATTTTGATTATTATAGCTTTGTAATTTAGTTTAAAATCAGGAAGTGTGATGTGTCCAGCTTTATTCTTTCTTAGGATTGCTTTGGCTATTCAGAATCTTTGATAATTCCACACAGATTTTACGGTTATTTTTCTATTTCTGTGAAAAACACATTGGAATTTTGGTAGGCAATGCATTGAATCTGTAAATGGCTAGAATGCATATTTTAACAATATTAATTCTTCTGATCCATGAACATGGGATATCTTTCTATTTGTTTGTGTCTTCTTCAATTTCTTTAATGAAAGTCTTATAGTTTTCAGTGTACAGATCTTTTACTTCCTTGGTCAAATTCTTCCCTAAGTATTCTATTGTTTTTGTTTGTTTGTTTGTTTGTTTTTTTAAAGATTTTATTTATTTGAGAGTAAGAGAGAGAAAGAGAGATTGAGAGTGAGCACATGAGTGGGGAGAGGGGCAGAGGGCAAGGGAGAAGCAGACTCCCTGCTGAGCAGGGAGCCTGACGTGGGGCTTGATCCCAGGACCCTGAGGTCATGACCTGAGCCAAAGGCAGACACTTAATCAACTGAGCCACCCAGGCACCACAGTGTTTTATTGTTTTGATGCTACTGTGAATGGGATTGTTTTATTTCTTCTTTAGGTGTTGTTAGTTTATAGAAACACAACTGATTTCTGTATATTCATTTTGTATCCTGCAACCATACTGAATTAGTTTATTCTAACAAGTTTTTGGTTGATTAGGATTTTTTTATATGTAAGATAATAGCATCTGCAAACAAAGAAAATTTTACTTCTTTCTTTCTAATTTGGGTTGCCTTTTATTTATTTTTCTTGTATATTGCGCTGGCTAGGACTTCTAGTACTATGTTGAATGGGAATGGTGAGAGTGTGCACCCTTGTTTTGTTCCTGATCTCAGAGGAAAAGCTTTCAGTCTTTTGTTATTTTGTATGATGTTGACTATGGGCTTGTCATATATGGCCTTTATTGTGTTGAGGTTACTTTCTTGTCTACCCAATTTGTTGGGCATTTTTATCACAAAAGAATGTTTTTTGTCAAATGCCTTTTTTGCATCTAAGATAACTGTATGATTATTATCTTTCACTTAATTAATATGGTGTATCAGATTAATTGACTTCCATATGTTCAGCCATCCTTGCATCCCAGGGATAAATTCCATTTGATCATTGTGTATGATTCTATTAATGTGTTGTTAATTTGGTTTGCTAATATTATGTTGAGAATTTTTGCATCTATATTCATCAGGGATATTGGTCTGTAGTTTTCTTTTCTCATAGTGTCATCTGGCTTTGATATCAGGTTAATGCCAGCCTTGTAAAATGAATTTGGGAGTGTTCCCTCTTTTCAGTTTTTTGGAAGAGTTTGAAGTGTGGCATTAATTATTCTTTAAATGTTTGGTGGAATTTACCAGAGAAATCATCTAGTATTAGACATTTTTGCATTGGTGTGTAAGGACTTTCTATTTCTTCATAATTCAGTCTTGGTAGTTTGTATGTTTCTAGAAATTTGTTGATTTTCTTCTAGATTATCCAATTTGTTGTCATATAATTATTCTTAGTAGTCTTTTGTAATCCTTTGTATTACTGTGTTATCAGAAGTAATGTCTTTTCTTTAGCTTTGGATTTTGTTTATTTGATTCTCTCCCTCTCTCTTTAACTAGTTAGCATCCTTTTGTTTCATTGTTTCAGCTTGAGGAACTCCTTTCAACATTTCTTATAAGGCAGGTTTAGTGGTGATGAACATCTTCAGTTTTTGTTTATTAGAGAAAGTCTTTATCTTGCCTTCATTCCTGAGGGACAACTTTGCTGGGTAAAGCATTCTTAGTTGGCAGTTTTTCCTTTCAGCATTCTGAATTTATCAGAGGGTTCCCTTGTGTGTGAGAAATCCTTTTTCTCTTGCTGCTTAAAAATTTCTTTGCTTTTTTTTTTAATTTTAGACATATTATAATTTGTCTTGGAGAAGATCTTTATGGATTGAAATTTTGGGGTTACTTATTAGCTTTATGAACTTGAATATCTAAATCTCTCCTTAGAATTGGGAAGTTGTCAGTCATTATTTCTTTAAATAAGCTTTCTATCCCTTTCTCCCTTTCTTTTCCTTCTGGGAATCCAATGATAACATACATTATTTTTATTGGTGGTGTCCCATAAATCTTGGAGGCTTTCTTCATTTTCCCCCCTCTTTTTTCTCCCTTCTCTGATTAGGTGATTTCAATTTTTCTGTCTTCTAGCTCACTGATTCTTTCTTCTGCTTGGGGAATCTTCAGCTGATGTTCCATATTAAATTCTTCATTTCATCTTACCATTTACATCAACGTGGATGGAACTGGAGGGTATTATGCTGAGCATAAATAAGTCAATCACAGAAAGACAATTATCATATGGTTTCACTCATATGTGGAATATAAGAAACAGCACAGGGGATCATAACGGAAGGGAGGGAAAAATGGAATGGGAAGAAATCAGAGAGAGAGAGATAAACCATGAGAGATTCTTAACTATGGGAAAGAAACAGGGTTGCTAGAGAGGAGGTGTGTGGGGGTAGGGGGTAACTGGGTATTAACTGGGTAACATGGGCATTAAGGAGGGCACGTGATGTGATGAGCCCTGGGTGTTATATGCACCTGACAAATCACTGAACTCTACATCTGAAACTAATGATGTTCTATATGGTGGCTAATTGAATTTAAATTAAAAAAAAAATTCACACACAAAAAATAAATTCTTCATTTCAGTCATTGTATCCTTCAGCTCCAAAATTTCTATTTTGTCCTTTTCTAGTTTTCTGTCTCTTGTTTAATTTCTCATTTTGTTCTTTTATTGCTCTCCTGATTTCATTAAATTGTTTATCTGTGTTATCCTGTAGCTCTGTGATTTTCAGAACAATTATTTTAATTATTTGTTGGGCAATTCCTGGATCTCAGTTTCTTTGGGGCTAGTTACTGGAGGTTACTGCATTCCTATGGTGCAGTCATTTCCCTGATTCTTTGTGATTTTGTAGCCTTGTGTAAGTGCATTTGAAGCAACAGTCACCTCCTCTAGACTTTATAGACTGGCTTTGGTAAGGGAAGACTTTCACTGTGGGTGGAGGCACGTTGGAGCATATTGTGATCCTGGGTTTAGTTGTGCAGGGCACCAAGTGTGGGGCATTTAGTAGCACTGTCTTTGGAGGGCATGGTGTCTTTCAATTCAGACTGCTGGGGTCCACAATATCATGTGTGGTCCTTGGCAAGCACTGTGAGAGGTCTTCAGTGGCTGTAAGGGCTGTTGGGGTTCTCAGCAATGCCTCCATGTAGCTAGGGACCAGTGTAGGCAATGGTGGGGACTGGAGCTGGTGGTGTACACACATGTAACTGTGGGGGCCAGCTGCCGGTACCTAATTAGTGACAGACAAACACATAATGGCCAGGGCCAGGGCCAGGGCAGGTAGTGAGGGCCACTTTTGGCTCTGGTATCTGTGGGGGCCCTGGCTATGGGTGTGCTCTCTTGTTTCCCATTCGTGCACACTGCAGTGGAGGCTGGTGATGGGAGTCAGGCTAGCAGCATGGAGATGCACAACTGGAGGGGCCTGCTACAGGTGAGCATGATAGTGCAGGCAAGTGACAAAGAAGACCAGGCCTGTTTCAGGCCCCCAAGCAGCTGTGGCTGTTGGCATGCTTTCCTGTGGCTACCCAATCTCCTCCCAGGCATGCACACTGCATGGAGGCTGGTGATGGGTGGTGGGCTTGCAGCATGCAGTTGCACAGCTGGAGGGGTTAGCCCCGAGTGCATGCATAGTGGTGGGGGTCAGCCACAGGGCTGTAGGCTGGCACCATGCACTCATACAGCCAGAGAGGCCTGAGCTGGCTGCCAGTGTGGTTCATGGGCTCCCCTGGGGACAGTGGTGTAAGGAGTGGGAGGGACTCAGGTGGTTAGCTTCAGTGAATGCGAATACCTGCGGAGCAAAAGCTGATGAAATCTACATTGGGTAGGTAGGTGGCAGTTATGCTGGCCTTTGGTTCCTTCTTCGATGGTGAAAGCTGTTAGGCTTGTCTGTAACACAGGCTGCTATGAACCACAATTGCTCCCACTGCATGGTTGCTATTGATAGTTTCTGCTTTTCTTCTTCATTTCTAGCTGTCTCTCAACATCTCCATTTTGCTGGTCTGGATGGGGTAAAAAAGTGGGACGTTTGTGTGGTACTCTGAAAGTTGGGAGAAGCTGGTCACCCACTCTCTCTTTCCTGGTGAAGGGTAGTCTTTCTCACTGGGAAGTTCCCTCTTGGCACTGAGCAATGCCTGCTGGGGGGATGGGATGATTCAGACAAAATGAAGCTGCCCTCCTCTTTTTTTGCAGTTAATCTCAGGTTTTTTGTTCCATTATGTTGTTAAAATTTCTTAAATGGACTCTAGAGCTCTCCCAGAGCTATTTTTGTTCATGGATAGCTGTCTAATTGCTGATCTTTGTTGGGAGATGGAAGTTAGGGTCTACTACCTTGCCATTTTGGTGATGTAACCTCAGAAATGCTAATTCTCAAAATGCTTATTTGATTTTCAGTATTTTTCCTTTTTTATATACATTTAAAGCTATGACTATCTCTTAAAACATGGTTTAACTGCATCTTACAGGTTTCAAAGTGAAATATTTTAATTGTTATTTAGTTCAAATATTTTCTATCATGGTATTTTAAAAAAATATATATCTTATTTATAGTGTATTTCTTAATTTCCAAAGATATGATCTTTAGTTATCTTTCTCTTGTTAATTTTTAGCTTAATTGCCTTGTGGTACTGGACATATTTTATACCATATCATTCTTTTTTTAAATTTTAAATTCAATTAGCAAACATATAGTACATCATTAGTTTCAGATGTAGTGTTCAATAATTCATCAGTTGCATATAACACCCAGTGCTAATCACATCCTGTGCCCTCCTTAATGCCTACCACCCAGTTACCCCACTCACTTCCCCCTTCCACAACCCTCAGTTTGTTTCCCAGGGTCAAGAGTCTCTCGTGGTTTGTCTCCCTCTCAGATTTCTTCCCATTCAGTTTTCCCTCCCTTTCCCTATGATCCTCTGTGCTATTTCTTATATTCCACATATGAGTGAAACCATATGATAATTGTCTTTCTCTGTACTATATCATTCTTTTGAAATTTGTTATTTCTTTTCTGGACCAGTTTATAATCTATTTTTTTGCAAATGTTTTATGGACAGTTAAAAGGTATATGTATTCTATAGCTGTTGAGTGCAGTGTTCTATATATATATCTAGTATTCATATTTGTTAGTTTTATTGTTCAAATCTTCTGTCCTTAATGATTTCTTTCCTCTGCTTAATCTACCAGTAAATGAAAGAGATTGCTAAAATTGCCCAATGTGATCGTGGATTTGTCTAGTCTTCCTTAGAGTTTTATCACTTTGTTAGCTTTATATATTTTGAGAATTTGTTATCAGGTTTATACACATTTAAAATTTTTATCTTCCTAGAGAATTAAATCTTTTATCATTGTGAAATTTGCCTTAATCTCTAATAATGCTGTTTACATTTTGTCTACTTTGTTATTACTATAGTTACAACTTTCTTTTAGGGTTTGTCTAGTATGTTTATTTTTTATCTCTTTATTTTAAGCCTTTTAATCCTGTTTCAGTTATCTGTCGATGCATGACAGAACATTCCAAAATGTAGTGGCTTTTGGCCTGTCCTCTCCCGGCCGAAGCCCCGGGGGACCAGAGCAAGACGCGGGGACCATGTTCCGATGCAAGCTGATGGCCCTCGACTACCACAACCCGACTGGCTTCAACTGCAAAGATGAAACATCATTTAGAAACTTTATTGTTTGGCTTGAAGACCAGAAAATCAGACACTACAAGACTGAAGACAGAGGTAATTTAAGAAACATCCACAGCAGTGACTGGCCCAAGTTCTTTGAAAAGTATCTCAAAGATGTTAACTGTCCTTTCAAGATTCAAGATCAACAAGAAGCAATTGACTGGCTTCTTGGTTTAGCTGTTAGACTTGAATATGGAGATAATGCTGAAAAATACAAGGACTTGGTACCTGATAATACAAAAAATGCTGAAAATGCAGCTAAAAATGCAGAGCCATTGATCAACTTGGATGTAAATAATCCTGATTTTAAGGCTGGTGTAATGGCTTTAAATGTAATGGCTTTGGCTGACCTTCAGATTCAGCGTCATGACGATTACCTGGCCATTCGAATTTTGGTCCAGGAGCGCCTGACCCAGGATGCAGTTGCTAAAGCAAATCAAACGAAAGAGGGCTTGCCTGTTGCTTTAGACAAACATATTCTTGGTTTTGACACAGGAGATGCAGTTCTTAATGAAGCTGCTCAAATTCTGCGATTGCTGCATATAGAAGAGCTCAGAGAGCTACAGACAAAATTAATGAAGCCATAGTAGCTGTTCAGGCAATTATTGCTGATCCAAAGACAGACCACAGACTGGGGAAAGTTGGAAGATGAACATCTTAGGATTTCAGCTTCTCACTTACTTAGTACAATTGGGAACCATGTACGCTCTGGCATGTGTTTGAAAATCAAATGTCACATTTTCAAGGGAAGAATCCTAGAAAATTGACTATGTTCTCAAGATTTACCATCATTGCTTTTTCTTTAATAAAGTCCAGGAAAGTGGGAAAAAAATGTAGTGGCTTTTTTTTTTTTAAAGATTTTATTTATTTTTGAGAGAGAGAGAGAGAGTACAAGCAGGGGAAGCAGCAGGTAGAGGGAGAGGGAGGGGCAGGCTCCCTGCTCAGCAGGGAGCCCAATGTGGGGCTCGATCCACACTCGATCCTAGGATCATGACACGGGTGGAAGGCAGACGCTTAACCATCTGAGCCACCCAGGCGCCCCTCCAAAATGTAGTGGCTTAAAGTAACAATGTGTTATTATCTCTCATGGCTCTGGGGGTTGATTTGGCATAGGTCAGCAGCTCTCATTTGGGAAAGGGTTCCATCATGCAGTTGCAGTCATAGCTGGAATTTGCAAGGGCTTGATTTGGACGGTTGTGACCGGCTTCCCCCAGGATGCATCTTTGAAGAGAGTAAGGCAAAAGCCATAGGCTTCTTGTGATATAGCTGTGGAGGTCACATGACGCCACTCTGCCATATTCTATTAGTCCAAAGTGAATTAGAGGTCTGGCTCAGATTCAGGGAGGAAGGGGCTACACAGGAGTGTAAATACTGAGCGGTGTGATTCACTAGAAGGCTATTTTTGAAGACCTAGTTACCACTTGCTCCCTGGCTTGCAATGGTTCCCATCCCTCCCACATGTACTCCTCTACCAGGGCCCCCAGCGTTTCATTCCACTGTGGCATTAGGCTCCATCTTAAAATCCAGGATCTCATTGTCTAAATTATGTCCAGGTATAGATTAGGTTTGTTGGGTACATTACTTGGGTACAGTTCCTTTCAATCTGTATTTCTGAAAGCATGGTGATTTTTTATTAAGTTTTTAATTTTAATTCTCTTATAGTTCACATACAGTGTTACATTAATTTCAGCTGTACAATATAGTAATTCAACAATTCCACATATTACTCAGTGCTCATCATGATAAGTATACCTACTCTTAATTCCCTTCACCTATTTAAACCCCCCCCAACCCCCGCCGCCCCACACCTCCCCTCTGGTAATCATCCGTTTGTTCTCTAGAGTTTAGAGTCTGTTTCTTGGTTTGTCTCTCTTGCTCTTTCTCTTTTTTTCTTTTGCCCTATGAAGGCATGATAATTTTAGAGTATTTGTACTTCTTACATGGTGACTATCTTTCCTCAGAGCACATTTTCCAAGAAATTAAGGTGAATGATACAGGCTTCTTTTGACCTACCCTTGAAAGTCACAAAGCATCATTTATATTACATTTTCTTGGTCCAAAGCAAGCCACAAATCTACCCCAGATTCGAGGGGAGGGGACTACAAAAGGGTATGAATACTGGGAGTTGGGAATCATTGTGGGGGGGGATATATTTTGTGGCTAGCTAACATGATCTTGTATTTTACATCATAAGTAGTATAGTTATAAGTAGTGTAATTATAAGTAGTATACAGTTGCTATTTTTAAACCCATCCTAAAAAATGTACTTTTGGAAAAATTAAAACATTAAACCATTTACATATAATTATGGGTATATGCTATGTTTTAATATTCCATTTTACTATTTCTTTTCTATTTATTTCACCTATCCTGTATTCCTTTTTCTTTCCTTTCTTGACTTATTTTGTACTGAATACTTTTTACTATTCTGCCTCCTTCCCTCTATTAGCTTGGTTACATTTTACTATTTCTGAGTCATTATTAATGAGTTTGTTGCATCTAAATTTTTGATAATTTTTCTGGCTATATAATTTTTGGATGTTATTTCTTTCAACATTTTGAAGATGTTATTTCTTTCAACACTTTGAAAATGTAACTCCATTATCTTCTGGCTCTTATTATCTCTGTTGGGATATTATGCAAAAGTCAAATTGTTAGTCCTTTGAAGGTAGTCTTATTTCTAAGACTGCTTTTTAGATTTTTCCTTATTTTTTGTTTGTTTTGCTTTTATCAATTTTATTGTTATACCTCTGAGTGTGGTTTTCTTTATATTTATTCTGCTTGCTATTCATAAGACTTCTTAATTTGTGGCTTAATGTCTTTAATTTGTTTTGGAAGATTACCACTAATGTTTCTTCAAATATTTCTCTGCCTCATTGTTTTGATTATAAAAACTAAGACTTATGTCTTGGCCATAGTCTTCTTCTAGGATTAAAAGTATAAAAATGTATTCTACATTGTTATGGATATATTTCTTAATTAGCATATAGATAATTTTCCTATTATTTTTAATGACTATACAGTATTCACTTGCATAAACATTACTACAATTTACTTAAATAGATCTCTATTGATGAAAATTTATAAACAATATCATACCTCTATTTCTTTGAATGTATTCTTTGCCTTTCTCTCTCTCTCTCTCTCTTTCTTTTTACTTTTTGATAACTCATGACCATTCTTTATGATTACGCTTAAATACAAAGCCCTAACAACTCTCAAAAAGATTTACTCTTTCCCTTGTTGCTTTTGTACACTCCTATTTCAGCAGTTATTACAATTGGTTGTGATATTTTGCTTGAGTGTCTATATTTTTCTTCACAATGTGAATGTCTTATGATCAAAGGTCATGCTTGAGTCATTTTTGTCTGCCAGTTGCCTAGTGAGATTTTTGGAACCGTAAACATTCAATAAAGGCTGAATAAATAGATGAGTTTTCCCCTTAGAGATCTTCTTCACGCCTTCCTATCCACCTTGCTCTGTTCACTAATCACCTTATGAGTTTCAATACTGATTGCTGAAAAGGCTCACAGGACTCAAATCATTTATACTCAAAGAGCTGTTTTATTACAGGCAAAGAATTCAGTACAACAATATATAAAAAAAGATACATACTTAAAGTGTCTGGAGATTTGATGTCTAGGTTTCTTTGTTTACCCATTGCTGGGTGGAATTAGGCATGCTTTGTCTCTAGGTCTCAAACCACCACCATGGTGTGTGCAAAGAACATTATTACCAAGAAGCCCAAAGACTGCTCTTAATCCAGGTCTCTTGCAGTGAGCTGATCACATAGGACCATAACATTATGTGATCAGACTTAACTGACAAATCTACCTGGTTCCACTAACACCAAGTATGAATAATAAATCCAATTATAATTGTAAACAATGCTGATAGGCTGGTGCATCCTGCCCTGAAACAACTCATAGACCCATGGCTACAGAACATCATTTATCTTTAGTTAATATATTAAAAAATATGGACCAAAGATTACTATTATGTATTAGAAAGTTCTGAAAATAAGCATCCCAAAACAGCTGAAATTATTGTTCAATAACTGTTGAGAAGGATAATGTCAGGACACTTCTCAGTTTTCAGAGCACTGAAGATTCTTTTAAACCCTAAACATGGGAAACATTGGTCTTTAATAGGGCTAAACATATTTGATTGTACAGATCTGTGATTCAACAGTCTTACACAATTCACAGTGCTCACTATAGCACATACCCTCTCCAGTGTCTATCATCCAGCCACCCCATCCCTCCCACCCCCAACCACTCCAGCAACCCTCAGTTTGTTTCCTGAGATTAAGAATTCCTCATATCAGTGAGATCATATGATACATGTCTTTCTCTGTTTGACTTGTTTCGCTCAGCATAATACCCTCCGGTTCCATCCACGTCGTTGCAAATGGCAAGATTTCATTCCTTTTGATGGCTGCATAATATTCCATTGTATATATATACCACATCTTCTTTATCCATTCATCTGTCGATGGACGTCTTGGGCTCTTTCCATAGTTTGGCTATTGTGGGCATTGCTGCTATAAACATCGGGGTACACATACCCCTTCGGATCACTACATTTGTATCTTTGGGGTAAATAGCCAATAGTGCAATTGCTGGGTCCTAGGGCAGCTCTATTTTCAACTTTTTGAGGAACTTCCATACTGTTTTCCAGAGTGGCTGCACCCAGCTTGCATTCCCATCAACAGTGTAGGGGGGTTCCCCTTTCTCCACATCCCCGCCAACATCTATCATTTGCTGACTGGTTAATTTTAGCCATTCTGACTGGTGTGAGGTGGTATCTCATTGAGGTTTTGATTTGGATTTCCCTGATGCCAAGCGATGTTGAGCACTTTTTCATGTGTCTGTTGGCCATTTGGATGTCTTCTTTGGAAAAATGTCTGTTCATGTCTTCTGCCCATCTCTTGATTGGATTATTTGTTCTTTGGGTGTTGAGTTTGATATGTTCTTTATAGATTTTGGATACTAGCCCTTTATCTGATATGTCGAACCACAGACCTGTACCTCCGAAACAAATAATATATTATATGTTAAAAAAAAAAAGAAGAGAGTAGGAAGGGAAAAAAGAAGGGGGGGAAATCGGAGGGGGAGATGAACCATGAGAGACTATGGACTCTGAGAAACAAACTAAGGGTTCTAGAGGGGAGGGGGATGGGGGATGGGTTAGCCTGGTGATGGGTATTAAAGAGGGCACGTACTGAATGGAGCACTGGGTGTTATACGCAAACAATGAATCATGGAACATTACACCAAAAACTAATGATGTAATGTATGGTGATTAACATAACATAATAAAATTTTTAAAATGTAAAAAAAAAATTAAAAAAAAATAGGGCTAAACATAAGCTTCCCTGCAAATAAATCCAGCCAAACTTTGAAATACATTTTTGGGGAAATAACTACCTATTCTTGAAATCACAGCTAGCCATCGTCCATTCTAAGAGATTAAGTCAGACCAAGAGAAGTTAAAACTTAATTGAACAAACTTCAGGTATTGTTAGTGATGACTCCTTGCAATCCTTACCACCCCTCAGATCTCATTTCAGGTCCTACTTAATTATATAATCTCAAGAATGCAGGGGACCTTAATTTATCTGAAGCTTACTTTCTCTTAATCATGATGTTTGTGCTCATTTTAATACAAATACTAAAAGGCAGGTCTATCTCATTTCCACTGGAAAAAAATTCTTAAGTTTCCTCAAAGCCTCCATATTTTAGTATACTTCTAAACTCAGTTATACCACACATAATTTTTATTCTTTTTGTACATTGGGTCTGGCATATAGTTGGTGTTCAATACATGTTTGCTAAATGAATTAAGGAATGTGCAAGTAGTTGTCATGCCAGATCAAAACCAGATCTTTCCCACTGTTGAATTTTCAACTTTTTCCTCCAAACTGTTAAATAGAGCTAGAAGACGTGATCCAACTGGGCTGATATGACCTTTTCAAATCCACGCTATTAAATCTGGCTGGGTCCTCATTGCTGTTGAACAATCTTTTTAGGCATGTCTTGTTGCCCTCCTAAAACATTCACTTTAGTAATTCCAAGCACTTTAACTCCTCAAAACTCTAGTCCCACCCTGATTTTTTGCTGTAAACCTTTTGAAAAAAAATTGTCACTAGCAGCATTACCAACTTTCTACCTTCTTGGGTGGTTACGTATGGTTATATGTGGTTGGGTGATTATGTACATATCTTATTTTGCCTCCTGATTATAAATTTATTGAGACCAGGATTCATCTTTTACTACTTCCTCCCTCAACTTGCATCATAGCCCATTAAACATATGACAGTGGTTTTCCACTAATTGGAAGTCATGTCTTCTAGTTATTGTGGCATAAAAAAACCACAATATTTGTGAAAAATCTTATTACCTGTGAGTCAGGAATTTGGTCACAATCACAGTCAATGTGATTTATCACTGCTCCATGATAGCTGGGGGTCTTACCTGAGAAGACTGAGAGGATGGAGACTGGGGTCATTGGAAGACTCATTTACTTACATGTTTGATGTATGGTGTAGGAGGATCAAACGCAAATACTGCCAACTGGTGCACTTACACATGGCATCTCCATTTGGCCTGGCTTTCTCATAGCATGGTGGACTCAAAACTGTCCTCTGTTCAAGAGGTGATTTGAAACTCTGAGTGTGAGTATTCCGGTGAGCAAGATGGAAGCTGCATTTCCTTTTATCTTAACCTCTATCTTAGTATTCGTATATGTTACACTCTATTAGTTGAAACAGTCATAAATCTCCCCTATACTCAAAGGGAGAAGGACCATAGACCCCACATTTCAATGAGAGAAGTAAAGAACATTTACATCACTCCAAAAATTCCCGCCCTTTGCCAATTTGTAGTTAAACCCTCTCCCCACCTTGTAACTATCCCTATAATTTTGCCTTTTCCAGATTGTCTTATAAATGCCTTTTGTCCTTTATCATAAACCTCGATCTGCCCCAGATTCTTTCATTGATGCATTTTCTCTTTACTCACTCTCCTGTCCTTTTCTTATTCCAAACATATTCCTGTATCTTACTTACATATTATTCACTCATCTTTAACGTCTTGCGTTCTGGCTTCTTTCCCCTGAAATTTCACTAAAGGCTATAAATGTATCCTAATTACCAAACCCCACACAGTCTTTCAAAGTTCTGTGTCCTGTAACATTTCTGCATCATTTTATACTAATACCATATGTATACCTATATAATTGATCTAATTAACCAGGAACATTCTAAACAAGCTATACTTTTTTCGCCCCTGCTCTTATACTCAAGATCTTCTTTTTATCAAAAATGATTTTCCATTATCTCCACCTTTGAAATTATTTTTATCCTTTAAGGAGTGACCCCAAATGCCTCTTCCTCCATAGAGTCTTTCACAGTCTCTCTCCCCTTTCTGACTTTCTTTAGAATTTAATTTTTTGTCACTTATTGAGAATAATATTAGGCATATGTTAGAATCCTTTTGATTCTGTCACTGTATGACCTTGAACAAGACATTTAATTTATCTGAGCCTCAGTTTCTCTCATCACACAAATGTTAATTTAAGCAATGTTACAAACTTATACAAGTTTGTTGTAGCAAATATCATTTAAAAATTTACCCTATGTAAGTAAAATTTCCGACTCTTTCCCAATTCTGCTTAAGAGTTTGCTTCAGACCCTTAAAGATATTTCTATATCCATTTTTATTAAGAATAGAAAAAATATTTCTATATTCATGTAATACATACATGCAAACATGTTATATGCATGCATATGCATTCACACATTTCCCCTAGAATAATGAATTCTTACTATATAACAACTTCTGTGACTTGTTTTTTTAAAGATTTTATTTATTTGACAGAGAGAGACACAGCAAAAGAGGGAACACAAGCAGGGGGAGTGGGAGAAGGAGAAGCAGACTCCCCGCCGAGCAGGGAGCCCTATGCGGGACTCGATCCCCGGACTCTGGGATCATGACCTGAGCCGAAGGCAGACGCTTAACGACTGAGCCACCCAGGCGCCCCTGTGACTTTTTATAAGTAATATATTTATATACATCTTCCCTCATTTTAAGTAGTTTTTATTTATATTCAATTATTCAATTATATTCAAATTATACTTTGAATTTTAAATAATTCATGCACTTAATTTTTTGGTGTATGGTTCTATGAGTCTCTCTTTTTTTTTTAAAGACTTTATTTATTTATTTGACAGACAGAGAGAGATAGCAAGAGAGGGAACACAAGCAGGGGCAGAGGGAGAACAGGTTTCCCACGGAGCAGGGAGCCCGATGCGATGCGGGGCTCGATTCCAGGACTCTGGGGTTATGACCTGAGCTGAAGGCAGACACTTAATGACTGACCCACCAGGCACCCCTAGTTTTATGAGTCTTACCACATATGTTAATTTGTAGAACCAACATCATATTTAGAATAGAGAACATTTACATCACTCCAAAAATGCCCTCCCTTTGCCCATTTATAGGTAAATCCTCCTCCCCACCTTGTAACTATCCCTATAATTTTGCCTTTCCCAGACTGTCTTATAAGTGGAATCATGCAGACATTTTGAGACTGGATTCTTTTACTCAGCATGATTGTGTCCACATAGGAAATCTTAAGGAATCTACTAAACAGCTTCTAGAACTAACATGTGAATTTAGCAAAATTACAGGATACAAGTTCGATATAAAAATTATATTTTATGTACTAGCAACAGACAATTGGAAAATGAAATAAAAATACAATTTATAATAGTTCTTTTAAAAAAATGAAGTACTTAGGTATAAATCTAAGATCCTTGCCAACACTTTAAACTTGGGTTTTTTCTTTCTTGCTGTTGATTGTCTTTTTCCTTGCAAATTGTTGAGATTTTTCTCAGTTTTTCATATGTCAAGTGATTTGGATTGTATCACTGACATTGCATCATATGAGTGTTATGTTATGAGAATCTATATCTTGTTTGAATACTATGGAGAATGTAGCATTTTTGCTTGTTTTTTGTTTGTTTTTATAGAGGTGGGGAGGGGCAGGGGGAGAGGGAGAGAGAGAGAATCTTAAGCAGGTTTCATGCCCAGCACAGAGCCTGACGTGGGACTTGATCTCATGACCCTGAGATCATGATCTGAGTTGAAATCAAGAGTTGGATGCCTAACAGACTGAACCACCCAGACACCCCTTTGCCTGTTTGTTTTGGTAGGCATATTATATACTGCTACATAACAAACTACCCCAAACCCAGCAGCTTAAAACAGGACAACATTTATTATTACACAATTTCTGGGTATCAGAGATCTGGGAGTGACTTAGTTGAGTAGATCTGGTTTAGGGGCTGTCATGAAGCTTCAAACAAAGTGTTAGTCTGGTCCATAGTCATTGGAGGCTTGATTGGGTCTTGAGGATCCACTTCCAAGATCATTTATGTAGATGTTGACAGGAAATTTCAGTTCTTTGTCACTCCATAGGGTTGCTCATGACGTAAGCTTCCCTCAGATAGAAGGATCCAAGACAGAGTGAACCCAAGATTAAAACCAAGTGTTTATAACCTCAAAAGAGGCAAATGATCACTTCTGCCATATTCTGTTGGTCACACAGACTAATTTTGTATAGCATGGGATTGAGCAACACAAGGGTGTGAATACCAGGATGTGGGATCATTGGGGTCATCTCGGAAGCTGGCTACCACGTTCATTAGGCATTCAATCCAATTATGTTTAGGCTGCAGGTGCCTACTTGCTTTCTGGGGACTGTGTTTCTAATTCAGCTCATTTTTTGCAATGCTATACAAGTCTGTCCACATATGTTCACTACTCAGTGGGCAAACTGGATCCTGGGTGGTAGTCTACCTGATAGTTCAGTTCTCAAGCTTTGGTGTACTATTTTGGATCATTTCATATATCAAGGGCGAGCCCAGGATTTCATCATCATTATGTGGGATCCTTTTTTGAGCCTCCTCTTCTCAATCTCCCAACACTCTCTGGCACCCAAAGATAGCTCTTTCTGGTCCTTTGGCTAGAAAGCAGAGTATTTGATCTCTCCACCCAATGACACACTTCTTGCAGTTTGGTCCACCATTATATCTAAGAAGTAGGAAGATATAAATAGAGGAAAAAACAGTGGGGTTTTCCCCTACATGCTACAGATTGCCGTTCTTCTTGTCAGAGAGAAAGAATTCTCCTGAGTTTTAGGTGCCTGACTGGCCACTGCTGCTGTCTCTGTCTAGCCACTACCCAGCTGGTTTGAGACTGTGGATTTCTTGAGATCTTCAATAGGATGAGAAAGAAAGATGGGAAGAAGGGAGGAAGGGAGGGAGGGAGGGAGGAAGGAGGAGGGGAGGAAGGAAGGGAGGGAGGGAGGGAGGGAGGAAGGAGGAAGGGAGAGAGTAAGGGAGGGAGGGAAGGAAGGAAGGAAACCAGAGGATCCTCCCCATTTTTTCTGTACTATAGAGGGCCCCATTTCTCACTCCTGAGACCAGAAAGAGAGAGATTCTCTTGGAGTTCTTGCTCTCTGTGCTGGATCCACAGCTCCGGGATTTGGGTTGCTTTTCAGTCCAGGCTGGGAGATGAGGAAGAAAACAAACAAACCCCGGAAATTCACCACCAGATTGTTCATAATTCAAGTTCTTGTTTCTCAATCTTCCTGCTACCATTCACTGTTCAGAGTCTTCAGATAACTTCTCTATGCATTTTGTCTAGATTTTTAGTTGCATTCAGTCTAGGCTCGCCAGATAAAATACAAGACATCCTGCATAACTTTTTAGTATAAGTTTATCAAATATTATACTAAAAAATTTGTTTATCTGAAAATCAAATGTAAATGAATATTCTATATTTTGATTCTTAAATCTGGCAGTCCTAACTCAGTAGGAGATAGGGTGGACGGGGCTTACACCATTCTACCCAAAAAGGGACTTCACCTCCTTATTTTTTAACAGCTTCCTACCGTTCTCTTGAATGGAGGAACATAATGTATTTAGCTACTCCACTATATATGGATATTTAGGCAGTTTTTAGTTTTCTTTTCTTTTAAATAATGCCACAGTGACATTTATTGATATTTATTTTTACATACTTTGAGTCTCAGTTTCTTTATCTATGCCAAATAGGGAAGTGCAACTGCCTATCTCAAAGGGCTGTTGTCAGAATCAAATGATATAATGAGTGTGAATATGCTTAGTAAGCTGTTAAAGATTATGGAAATAATTTCTCAGCACTTGCCTTGTACTGAGTTGCAATTGACTATAAGCATACATGTTTAGCTTCCTTATCTGATTAAAAAATTACCTTGAGTGGATAGATTTTGTCTTACAGTGCTTTGTAATCACCTCTATCAAGTTCTAGCACAGTTCTTTGTTCTTAAAATGACTAAATAAATAATAGTTGGATTAAGAGAATGGAATTTGCCTATATCTTTTAACATTCTTTCCCTCCTCTTTTAGATGTAGCTCATTAGTTATGTTTATCTTAGTTCTCTTTCTCAATTCACCTGTTTTTTAAAAGTAATTTCCTAAAGTCATTGATTGTCAAGTTTTTACATGTATTTTTGCCAAGTTTCCTGATGACTTAGATGATCAGTAGGCCCAGCAACCCCAATCTAATACACTGTCCCAATCATGTAGGCTTTTGCTTTTTTTTTTTTTTACCACGTTTTTTACCACAGATTGGGAGATCATCTGACCTTGCATCAACCCAGGTATGGAATTCACTCCTCCAGGATTCTTGTGGTTGCAAGTGACAGAACACTCAAATTGCTTTAAGCTGTGAAAGTGGATACACATGGCTAAAAAATCTTGATCTGATGGCTCAAATGATGTCACATTGCTCTGCCCTCCTAGATAAAAGCCTCATGCCTTGGGGTCCCCCTGACACTTTTCCTTCCAGATTGTAAAATGGCTGCAGCAGTTCTAGATATTTCATCTTCAAATTATGTATTCTTTCTAGGAGAAAAAATTCTCTTTAAGTGGCTTTTGAAGGAGAGAGAGGAAATTTCTTCATCTCAGAAGTTCCAGCATATCTTATTGGCTCTGATTCCTAATCAGATCACTATGGCCAGGGGCATGGGACAATCCGATTAGCTTAAGGCTGATTGGCTTTTAGTCACATCAGCCCTTGGTTTGAGAGGGTCTAATTCTTGCAAACTCTGGGTGAGAATGAGAAAATGATTTTATGGAGAAAATTCAGAACACTTTTAGGAAATGGAAAGGATGCTGGAGAGCCAAACAATGCCAGATATTTTCTATAGGAAACATCTATGTATGTTTCAGTTCCATTTCATATCTACTGGAAGCACCTTATTTTTTTCTTATCTTGATTACTTTATTTCTCTGCATCAGTACCAGACCTGCTTGATAGAAGCCTACTCAATGGTGGTTCTGTTTAATGAAAATGTTTTTCTAAGAGTCAAGTAATTTCCTTTCAGAGACAGGTGAGTTGTAATTAATCATTTAAAAAAAGAAACAAATCTCTAACAATCTCCATTGAAAATCTCTTGCCATTACACACTTTTGCTTTAATACAAAGTGAAAATACTAACTTCCTTATCCAAAGGCAGGTTTAACATATGGTTGCAGGTGGGTTCTCACTTTTAAATTGAATTTAATTGAAATGATTTGCCTGGGCAACAATTATCTTAAACTGAATAGGAAGAGGATAACACTTTTCCTTAAAATGCAGAATCAATTGGGCAACTGAAAGCAGCTGCCACAGATGGGGGCAGACCCAAAAAAAAAAAAAAAAAAATCCTAGACTTGAGAAAGGCCAATAGCCAGGAAGAAGCGACTATGTTCTCACTCCTTGGTTCTCTTGCCAATGTCTTTAAAAAGTAATTAAAAGCAAACAAACAAACAGCAGCAACAGCAGGGATTTACAGACCAGAGAAAGCATAACCTATTCCACTTTCTAAGCAGTTTTCTTCTTCCTAAGCAAAGGGAGAGTGAGCTACTGATAGCAAAAGTGATGCAAATTAAGGGCATGGGGGTTTTAATGCCAATCTCATTTTTTTCCCCTCACCCCATTTTTGTTGTTCACTAGATCATCTAAGGTGACAGCCCAACTCCCTCTATTTATAAGCAGAAAAATGTCTTTTGATCTGGCAAAGAACAGGCAAGTATGGGTAAGTCAGCCCACCTTAGAGTGTGTTTGCAGAACCATACAGGACAGTGGCCCTTTTTTCCCAGTAGAATGTAGGCTAAATGCTTCCAGGTTATTGTTCTGTGGTTACTGAGCAACCATGTAGTCTTTGCCAGTCCCCTCCCCCACAAATTAATCTCCCTGCATAATATCCAGTGATCCAACCATCTGGTCCCCCTGTTCCTCTCTCTTGTCTGTTCCATCTTCTTAGTGCCTCACTCTCCTCAGCAGTCATGTTCTCTCAGTGCTCACCTCTCATGCATGGTCTCACTCCCCATCTTCTCATTCTGTCACTTCAGTTCACCCTCCTATGATCCCTCTAGGACTTTCTCTCTCCCTCACTGCTCCTCTTCTTGCCATCGTAATCATCTGAACTTTGGCAAAGGGAACAAATGCTCTGAAAAACATCAATGATTCTGATAGAAATAGCTGGTTCCTCTGAGCCAGGAATGAGTGTGAGGAATTGTGAATGGTACTTGTTATGAAAGAAGCACCTAGAAGGGAAGAGTTCAAAAGGATTGTCTTCAGTTTTTCCTGGACTGCTCTCATTCCTTTCACCTCTCTAGTTCACCAAAATCGTAGCTAAGGCATGTGCTAAAACTCCCTCTGAAGTGGAAAACTTTCAGTGAGTATTGATATTAATCTTGTAGTTTCCATCTCTAATGTGGGGGTTTTAAAGGATCTATTGAAATGAAAAGGTAAATTAACCCAAACATCAAATTGGTTGGCGCCATTTGTAGTATTTTGTTGCTTATCAGATAATTAGGTCTACTTCTTGATCTGTAGTCCCTGGTTACCCTTTCCATTTCTCTTTGCTCCCCTCTCCATCAAAATTTTATAGACTGTCTTAATCAGGGTCCCAGTAGAAAACAGATGATACCCTCAAAGTTGGAACACTGGTGGAGGGTTTAGTAAAAGGACTATTTACAAAGGTGTGGGAGGGACTAGGGGAACCACATGGATGTGCAGAGACTGCGGCCTCCCTTACCAGCCCCAGGCCTGTGGGAAATTTGAGAGAGTGTCATGAAGAGAGGACACCTCTGATAGGCATTGGGACCTTAGTGACCTTTGGTTGAGAGATACAGCTTGCTCCCCACTCTCCTTTCCTCTCCTGATCTCCCACCAGGTCTCCCCACTGGCTGAACCCAACCAGAATGCGGAGGATAAAGGAACGTGCGAATGCAATCCGAAGAAATTAGTTTCTCAGGGCAGAGATGAGTTTGGAGAAGGGTGGAGAGGTGATCTGGAGGGACACATGGAAGAGATGTGACACACAGGCACATCCTTCGTGAAAGGAAAGCAATCTGGAAATATGGAAAATGAGCGCAGAAGGGTTACATAAATTTATCAGGATAACATTTTATGAGTTAAGAGCCAATCTGAGATAAAAATATAAGATTCTTTGGTCTTGGTCATTGATTTAAATTTTTTAACTTTCGATCTGTGTGATTAAAAAAAAATTTTTTTTTTAATCTGTGTAAGTTTTGCAAGCATATCCATGCCAGCAGGTACCCAAAGCTTTAACGTATGTGGCAATATTTTAGGTTTGTCTAAGGATGCTACATTAGGGGGAAAAGCTTGTGCATACTCACACTTAGATGTTTCAGATCTTGGCACTGAATAATTTTAATAAGTGAATCCAAGTACTTCTGTTTTATGAAGAGATGCATTAGAGGACATCTGTTGATTTTAGGCCTCTTTTCCCCCTTTGTTTGAAAATAATTCCTTGAATTTTCAGTGAGGACTCACCCTTCTTCTCTTAGCCCTTGTGGAGGGTGGACATGTGATTTGGTTTTGCCAAAGAATCCACTCAATCCTCCTGACCACAGGGATGTGATCCAGGATGAGCCCCTGAAACAAGGTAAGCCAGTCAGAGTAGAACCCAGAACACTTTTTCTTCAAACTCCCCTTGAACTCTGGAGAGTGAAGGACAGGAGTGGCTGACAATCATTTCTGCCACCAAGTGGACACTGACAATGAAAGCTACGTGAAGGAGAGCAGAACTCAGGTGTGGAGAGAGAACAGACTCCAGTGACAGTTTGAGCCCTTGGATTAGTCTGTGCCAGAAGCCAGCCCTATGCCTGTTACATAAGCTAATAATTCCCTTTGTACTTAAGCTGGTTTGAGTTAGATCCTCTGTCACTTGGAAGTGAAAAGCTCTTAAATGGATACAAATGTATTCCAGTCTAATTATCTGTATAAGACTTTTCCTTAAAGGCAAAACTATAGTCCCACTAACTTCCATTACGAAGTTAGAAAGTTCTGTCTAAAAAAAAGTGTTTCCAGACTGTTGGGAATGAGATCAGCAACACCATATCATAGGACCTTATAGTCAGTCAGCAAGCATGGTGTGTTTTCCCCTTAGTTCTATGCTTGCAGTTTGATTTGATTCTCATTTTTTTTTTTTTTAGTCTGAAAACTTACAGTGATTAACAGTGGAGCTCTGTTCATAGATCCTGCCATGCACATATGCACCGAGTACATTAGCACCCAGAGCATCACATAATGTAGAGCAAATTTGTTCCTCACCTCATTGATCCTGTATGCTCAGCCTCTGGTATAGTTTATATGAATGAAAATTGTTTGTTTTCATACCCACATTTAGTGAGACGGAACTTGGCTACTTTGTAGCTCAAAAGCAGGAGAAGGAAGAAGAGTAAAGCTGTGAGAGTAAGTCTCAGAGCCATTCGGCTTCCTTAGACAATAGCAAGAGTAGTGGTTAAATGTTGGACCTGAATGTCTGCTTCTCAGTATTCTGATCTGGGAAGAGGGATGAGACGTGAGGCTCAGCAGAGTTTCCAGGCCTGGATTGAGCATGGGAGAAGGTCCTCAGCTCTACAGTTCCACAGGGGAAGGTACGTGAGGTGTGTTGGGAAGGCTGTAGCCACTGTTTCTGTTTTGTTTTGTTTTCTGCCTCACTCGGGCTGCTCTGCTCCCATCAGCAACCTTGGGGCCCTGTTCTTGGGGATGGATGTGTATGTACTCAGTGCGGGTAGAGGGGCACGATTCCTTTTTTCATCAAAGCACAGAAGGTGGAAGCGTGAGTTATGTCCTGTCTTCATCTACAACAGCACAACAATTTGGCTCTAGAATCAGAGAGACTAGGTTCAAATTCGAGCTCCATCTTTACAAGCTCTATGGCTTTCGTAAGATGAAAACAATAATGGAACCTACTTCACAGGTTGATATGATAATTAATTGAGATAATTTAATACAGTACCTGGCACATTGTAAGTCTTCAGTAAATGCTAGCTTGAGAGGGAGACTGGGATACACCATATAAGATTTTTTTAAAATATATATATATGTGTATATATACACATATATATATATAAGATTTTTTTTAAATAAAAAAATCTTTCCATAAACAACTTCCCTTAACTTCCATTTGCCCACGAGCCTCCCAGCAGCTACTTAGAGAGCTCCAAGTTTCCTTGTCACACAGTGGAAAAATGACTGTAGATCACATTGCATTTTGAATCATCTAAGAACTGTGTAGCAAGCTCAGGATCTGAAATTAACTTTGCCTTTATATTGTTCATGCTAGTTGCTCTTCAAGTACAATTATAATCAGAGCTAGCACTAAAAATAGTACCAATTCTCATTTTTTCTCTGTGTTATCTGCTGCCATAGTGTTTCCCAGGCATGTTTATTTACTTGATTCGCCACAGTGAATCTTTTTTATTAGCCTGACAGCAATAGTTGGATGCCACAGCAACGCCCAGTGCAGCTGGTAAAATCTTTATTACTGCTGAGGCCCGTGAGGCCCACGTCTCTGTGTCCCCTTGAGGAGCTCAGTGCACGTGTTTGTCATGGCAAGAGCGGACTGAGCAATTTTGCTGTGGAAAAAAAAGAAGAGAGGACCAGAGTAGAACCTTACCTTTGACAGTTTCCCAGTTCTTTTCCCTCTGGGCAGGATGACGAAGTAGCCTTCAGATTTTCCCTTATTCCCTTTCTGTGGCCCTCTGCACCTTGTGTGTCCGTGTGAACTCAGTGCGAGGTGGGGAGGCCAGGCCGACAGCCCCCAGCACACCGGGCCCCCCTCCAACGTCCCCCATTCACAACTCAGCCGTAAGTGAGGGGAGTGACTTGAGAACTCCGCTGATCGTCTTTTTGATTATTGCACGTCAAGATATTGACCCGTCAGGTAAATGAAAACTACTGTAACCCTGGAAGCCTTTCACCCTGGGGTATTTACCACCCCCGGCATGTCCCTAACTTGGACTTGCAGGCCCACTCAGGGGGTCATTAGGTGAGCTCCAACTGCTGTTAATTCTGTAATTATTCAGTTCTTTCCCTCTCTAACACCCTTCCTCCATTAAATAATAGTAATAATAATAATAATTCATCCAACCCTGAGAAGAAGCAACAGGCAGTCTGAGGACACAGCTGTGTAATCTGTGAACTCCAAATATTGGCTGTGACGCAGGGCGGTTTGCAGCCGAAGCAGTGAGTGAAGCAGCATCTGAAACACGCTCAGAGGGAGTGTGGGAGGCGGAGGGAGAGGGAATATATGAAGGTGGGAAGGAAGGGATAGAAAGTGAACGAATTCAAAACAGGAATGGAAGCAAAAAAAAAAAAAAAAAAAGCCAACTCAATCAAACCAAGCAATTTTATATTCCAGTTCCTTCACTCTGGGGAGAGAACCGTGTGCAGAAAGGGGCCTTGCTTCTAGAGGAAGTGCGAGAGGCAGAGAGAGGTTCTAGCCCGGGTGCTGCCAGTCACTAGCCGTGGGATCTCTAGCCAGGCTGCGGGCTGTTCTTACCACATGTGTAAAATGGAGGATGCTTGCAGCTGCCCAAGCCGTCAACAGGGGCTGAGGAGAGGTTGCAGTCACATGAGAACGTATAAAGCCACTTTAAAAATGGAAAAGGCTACTAGCAAATGTAACATATTATCAGTTCCTTTTCAGAGCGTGTATCCAACATGCCTCCGGCCTCTCTTGTTTCTTTCATTCCTCAGAAAACATACGCTTACTTTAAGGCATCTGAGGCTGTGCTCAGAATCTTTTCATTGTCAAGTCACATGCCATTTTATTCTTAGCAAAGAAGTGAAGGCAGGGACCCTGCTCTGCCACCAATTCACAGAGATGAAAACTGTAGAGGGCAGTTGGTCACTTCTTGCCTCCAGCCAGGCTTTTCCACTAGAGATTACCATCCAGTTGGCAGTCTCTCCAGGTGGGACATGTAAGGTGGTCATCACTTCCTGCCATGTTATTGGGTGGGGATGGGAGTCAGTGATAGAAGGACACGGCCAATGTGCTGTGGAGCTCTGTAGAGGCCTCCGTGTGGTTTAGATTGGAGCAGTAATTAAAACCATCTCTTGCAGTTCGAGGAGAAGGTGGGAATTCTCAGTGTCCATTCCACCCAGTTTTAGCCTATGTTGCTGCCAGATGTTTGGGAAATCCACCATTTTCACCCTGGAGCATGATAAGGCTCTGGGGCTAAAGTTCCACATAGATCTTATTTGAACTGAGGATCTGAGCAGGGATTTTCATAATGTTCCTTGGTCTGATTACTTAGGAAGATTTTTGGAACTCCTGTAACTCCCTGGGGGTTTCTGTTCTTCATGGCATGCTGGACAGAGAAATATAGCACTTTCGACATGATCTTTCTTCACCAATCATGGTAAGAGAATGGAATGTGCATCATAATCATTCAAAAGTTAATGACGGACTTTCTTCATTGTTTTATTTATTTTTATTTATTTTTTAAAGATTTTTATTTAGGGGCACCTGGGTGGCTCAGTCATTAAGCGTCTGCCTTTGGCTCAGGTCATGATCCCAGGGTCCTGGGATCAAGCCCCGCATCGGGCTCCCTGCTCTGCGGGGAGTCTGCTTCTCCCTCTCCCACTCCCCCTGCTTGTGTTCCCTCTCTCACTGTCTCTCTCTGTGTCAAATAAATAAATAAAATCTTAAAAAAAAAAGCCAACTCAATCAAACCAAGCAATTGCTTCCTTTCAAGGAAATGGTTCTAATTTTGATGAGTGTGGTGAAAGGGAGAGTTTTAGTTTGGGGATTTTAGTTTGATTTTGCTTTTTAACTTGAATAAATATTTTACATCTATAGTGTGTTCTCTTTAGGATTTTATTTATTTATTTATTTATTTATTTATTTATTTATTTATTTATTATTTTAAGTATAAGTAGAGCCCAACATGGGGCCTGAACCCACAACCCTGAGACTGAGACCTCAGCCGAGACCAAGAGTCAAACACTTAGCCAACTGAGCCACCCAGAAGCCTCTTGGATTGGATTACTAAAACTAAAACCTATACAAGTTTTTATTCAGTTTCAAGAAATTTCTTGTTTTAAAAAAAAAAGAAATTTCTTGCAAACTTTAAGCATGGAGTGAGATTAAGAGGCCATTTCCATTTTTACATTTTTATAATTCAGCCCCTCTTCTTTTTCTGTTTCACAAGAAATTGGAATAAATTGCTTTGTTTCTTTAGACCAATAACTTTTGTGGAAAACTCAATTCTTTGGTCTCTGAAAATGGAGAAAGAGAGTATAATCCAAACCAGAGGTTTTGATTTTATCCAAAGGGGAATATTCACTATCAATTTGTAGGGCACAACCTGAAATTGTCTACTAAAAGACACCAATTTCCTTAGACTTAAAGTCACTCAAATGCCTTGTTCATATTTTTTAGAGAACCAAGAAGTGACCCAGGCACAATGACATCTGGCAGTGGGGACACTTAACTTTTTGATTCATCCTTTGCAAAAATTATCATGACATTGTAGAGTTCTAGAACCCTCATTTGATGGACATTTACTAAGATCATTTCCCCTTCTCAGTAACAAAACTGAATCAAATCCTGAATGAAATAGGTGGAATTTAGCCATGTGACTGTGTGAGCTCTTACTGAAAACAAGATGCCCTCAGGAGTCGTTCAGCACATTCACCTTTCCCTGTACAAATATAATAGAAAATGATGTTGTTACCCGCAGTCTTTTTTTGGGGTCCTGAATTATGGTAATTATGTAAGATTCCAGCTCTTCTGACAAACTTCAACTTGAAATTAGGATATTATAGTAATTTGTAGAGGAGTATAGATTTTTGGTATCACAGGGAACAAGGTTATATAATGGCCAAAGATGCCCTGGCAGGCAGTGGGGATAAGAACTTGCACTTGGTGCCACTGACCACCAAACACCCAGTTTCCTGAGTAATCAATTATAGATGTCATCACTTTCTTCCTCCTACCACCACCACCAAGGCTGGTCCTGGCAGTATGGAGTTGGTGTCCATGTGATACGAGTATGGGGCAGTAGGAACAGGGAGAGCTTTCATCAGTGAAAATATTATCAGCAGAGACTTGCTTATATCTGATGTTAGTGCTGATCGGTGCAGTAGGTGGAACTGTGAAGAAATTCAAGAGACCAGCTTTCCTGATCCCACTGTAAAATAAGATTATCTTTCTGGGCAGCAGCTTCCTTCTGGCCCCAAAACTGTAAAGGAGCAGACAGGGGCCAGTAACCCTCCGAGGAACCCATAGGAGCCAACCTTGGACTTCTCTCCAGCCTAAGGTGGGAATGGGACCTGCATTAATTGAGATTTCTGTAGCAGCAAGGAACCAGAATCAACTAAAGTGGTTTATGTGGAAAGAGGACTTATTGAATGAGTATTAGAATATGTCACAGAGTCTAATGAAGAGTTGAACAACCCCTTTTCAGGAAGGGTGGGTCTCAGAGTAGTGATAGCCTTCCATCCAGAGACCCACTGTTAAGCAGACTCAGTTCGCAAAGATTTCCAGTCTCTGGGTCTCTCTTCCATATTTCATATTCACCACGGAGAGACTGATTGCCCAAACTGTGCTAGGTAGGGACAAAGTCAAGTAACAAAAAGATGGCTGCCAGAAATCACTCCTGTGGAGAGCTCAAGCAGTTCTGTGAGAAGTTAAGAAATAAGCTTATGCTATTTATCTATTGACATCATTACTCTGTAACAAACCTGGGGAATCAAGATAGCAGTCCTTAAAAATGGAAAAAAAAAACCTCATCATTTTCTGAGACATTAAAGTTGGCTTCAGATCTTTAGGGAATCTCCACTATTTCCACAAAATAATGGACCATCAAATCCCTCACTACTAGCGTATCAGTTATGTATTGCTGCATAACAAATCACACTAAAACTTAGTGGCTTAAAACAATATTTTTATTTGCTCATCATTTTGTGGGTCAGTAGTTTGGGAGGAGCTTAGCTGGGCAGTTCTTCTACTGGTATCATCTAGAGTCACTCATGTGGCTTGGTTATCTAGAGGTTTGAATGGGGCTGGATAGCCCAAAGTGGCTTCACTCACTTACCTGCCATTTGGTGTTGGCTTTCAGCTGGGCCCCTTTCCCCATGGCCCTTTATCCTCAAACAGGAGAGCCAGGCTTCCTCACATGGCATCACTGTGTTCCAAGAAGCCTCTTTCACTATGTCGCATCTCTGCATTCTCCTGTTGAAAGCAAGTCACAAGGTCGGCTGAGACTGAAGGGCAGGGGAAATAGACTGTATTTCTTTCTATAGGAAGAATGGCAAAGTCATGAGCATACAGGGATGAGAGGTTATTGTAGCCATCTTTGCAAATAATCTACCATGCTTGGGACCTACCTGCATTAAAACAAAACCAAAAAACATCCAAGCATTTATAACCAATATCCAGGCATGGGTAAAGTTGAATGACATGGTATTATAAAGTTCCTTTGAGAAATTAGTAGCTAAAAAAAATAACCCTTAAAATCTGTAATTCACATGGTAGTTGTGAATAATACATATCCAAAAGCATACTGGATTGAGACAAAGGGAGATTAGATTATAGATCCAGTCTTGTCACCAACTTCCTCTGTGAATTTTACAAAACTCTTAACCCCCAAGCCTCAGTTTCCCCATGGTTCGAATAAGAAAATGTATAAGCCACACAAATTTCATGAGAAAGAGCTCTGTGAGCTGTAAAAATGCTATATAAGTGAAAAGTCATTAAAAAGAAATCAAATCATGAAATCTTGTCTTTCTCCTCTCCTCTAGATATGTGGTTTAAAACAAGGAATGATGTCAGGCTTATGTTGCTACAAAAGATATGTTTTTACAAAAATTTTCTTTCATTTAAATGATTTTTGATGATTTGCCAGTGAATGTAGTGCAATCTCTTTCTTTCTAAGTGCACAAAAATGTGTGAAATTAAAACACCCAAGAAGAGAATAATTGGACGTATCCATTTGGGGAAAAAGGAAGTCGTGTGGTAAAGAAAATGAGCTTAAAAGCATAAGAGAGACAGTGTCTTTTAGACTGTGTAAGAATAACTAGGTGAGATTCCTCTGTGTGGACAGTTTTAAGAGAAAATGATTTGAAATGGTAGTATGTGTGCCAAGCTAGGTATGAGAGCTGAAAACACAGTTAACTTTGAAGAAGTAAAAGCAAAAACTTCTCTACAATGCAACAACTAATTTCCTTAGGGAATGAGTCATGATGAATATAAAAACACCAGGTTTTAGTGTTTCTAGAGAAAAGGGTGGTACGGGAAAGATCAGTGAGCACTTGGAAGAGCCTTGCGAGGTCATTTCATCAAGTATGGGAGAATGTGAATATATTCTCCAGTGTTTCATAACCTCCATTTGTCCCTTATTGCATCTGTAATGCACTTCACCACACACCCTTTTCCACCTGACCCCAGCACACTTTCATGTATCCTTGGCAGCCAGCGTTTTGCATAAAACACACTGACCATCCATTTGTGCTGTTTTCTCAGTGTCTATGCACACCCAGAAATGGGGGGGGGGGGTTATCACTCTCTAGGGCAATCTTCAATCATTGGGCATAGGAATTGGTGGAAAAGGAATGCTTCAGCCTTCCTGCATTCTAGTGCAGCATTGACAAACTTTGACCAAATCCAACCCATCTGTTTTTTATAAATAAAGCTTTATTGGAATATAGCCATGCCCATTCATTTACATATTGTCTATGGCTATTTTTATGCTGCAGTGGCAGAGATGAGTAGTTATGACAGGTACTGCATGGCCTACAAAGAGAAAAATGTTTAATATCTGACCCTTTACAGAAAATATTAGCCAACCTCTGCTCTAGTGGGACAATGCTGAGGCACATTATACATGGGTTCTCAGTGTGTCCCCAACAAGATGGAGACCCAGTCACCCATAGCAGTAACCAGCACTAATACACACATTATTGGCTTTTTGCCCTTTCCTATCTCTCTTTCCCTTTTCCTTCACTTTTGTTTTCTAGGCTCACTTTCCAAGTAAACTATTTGCACCTGAGACCTTATCCCTTTGTAAATATAAATTAAGACAGAACTCAATCCTCCTTGGTAATTCTTTCCCATGTTACACTTATGAGACTTTGCTCTAATATTTTACTTTGTGACTCATCACACATAACATACATATAATTGAAACACACACATATAACCTATTTCCAAAAAATGATTTATTAAATAATACTTATCTTTCTTATCACAAACATATATTTTCCATTCCATGTTACTCTCTTATATTTCATTTAAAAAATATTCTGGTCATTAAATTGATTTCAACACAGCCTAGTGGTCCATTTACCAGTTTTTGAACCAATATGTCAGTGAGTGGTCACAGGCCAAACTTGCATTGACATAGGGTCCATAAGACTTCAATTCAGATTGCCTGGCTAGAGAAATGCAGATTTGGTATCTGGGAGAAATCTGGGAGATTTCCACCAATAAGGGCAGAAATGCATTGGCTCCATCCTAAGAAGAACACGGGGAGAGGCTTGAGGGGATGAAGCAGTGAGGAACAGGAAAAATGCTCTTAGGATGAAGGAGGAAGACCAAGGAAGAGATAAAACCCAGTGGAAATGTAAAGCTGCCATGAACTACAAATCATCCTTTCATTTTCATGTTGCATGAAATTGTACCCGTGCATAAAAGCAACAAATAACAACATTTGAGTGAACATAAGTAATCAGTTGAATCCTTCCTATATTTAAAAATTGATGTTTTCCATTAGTTACAATTTATGTCATCTTTATGTCTTTACCCATGATTTCAGATGACTTCCTCCTGCTTAATACCATACTGTGTGGATTCTTCCTACCTCTCTGATTACTCCTTCTTGATCTCTTTTGTTGGATTCTCTTCTAGTATTTCTCTTAACTGTTGATGTTTTCCAGGGTTCCTTTTTCAACTTTCTGGGTATTTTTTACATGCTGCATACTTTCCTTAATCAATTTCACCCACTCTTGTCCTTTAATGACCATTTCTGTGCTCCTGGTCTACAAAATAAATACCTTTGGCCTAAATCTCCTCACCCCCAGATTTATTTACCCAATTGCCTACTTAGTGTCTACACCAAATTTAATACATACCAAATTAAACTCTCATTTGTAATGCCTACCAAATCTTCTTCCCATCTTCCCTGTCTTGTATTCTGTCTTTTCCACCATTGGAACAATTACCTAGACCAGAAGTCTAGAACCTGTCTAAACTCCTTTCATTTTTCTCCTCTAACCAAATGGTCATATGTCCTAAATATTTTTAAAGTTGTTGTCCTCCTCTATTTCTCTTATTTTCTTAGTTTTGAGCATCAGCTCTCCTTTGTATTATTGAAATAATCCATCTCTTGATATCCCTGCCTCTAGTCTCTCCCCATTCAGTTCTTTCTTCACAAAGCCCCAAGCGTCATCTTCTAAAATGCCCCAGTCAGGGTTTGGATCAGGGAAACAGAAACCACATGAAGTATTTTGAGCAGGGATAGATTTAGTATTGCTAAATGATGCTTATAAAATATTGGAAAAGTTGTAGGACTGTAGGTCAGAGAAGGTTATCAGTGGCTCTGTGGCTTGCCAGCAGGCCTACAATGTGGTAGAAGACTTTCTGGGGAAGAGGAAGCAGCTATTGTTGCCCTGGTAAAGAACTTCAGAAAACTGCGAATGTTCATAGCTGCCTGTAACACCACAGTGGGTACTTCACACACAGCAGAACACTGACAACAACCTAATGTCTCTTGAAGTCACACATTTGCCTACCACTATTGGAGGAGTCATGGTGGCCTTTGATTTCCTTCTACCTTCTGAAAGCCTATGAGGACACTGAATTGGTGAACTTTAAATTGATATACCACTGACAAGAGATCTGGGAAATGTTTTCCCAGACTTCCAACTTCTGTGATACAGGAGAAAGCATAGAAGGAGTCGGAATGGCTCTGAGGACCACAGGTAATCCAGTATACTCTCCATCACTGGTAGGATAAAATCTAAACTGCTCAGCCATGACAAACCACATCGGTGTCTTCCTACTTCTCCATTCATCTCTCTCCACTCCTGTTTCTTCCTCGGTGCTGTCCTTACTGAATTACTGACTTGCAGTTCCATGACTGAACTTTACAGTTTCATACCTTTGCATTTGCTGTTTCCCAGGTCTGGAAGTGGTCTTCCCACAGTGGTCTTCTTGACAAACTTCTATTTATTCTTAAGACCCCAATGGAGGGGCGCCTGGGTGGCTCAGTCATTGAGCGTCTGCCTTCGGCTCAGGTCATGGTCCCAGAGTCCTGGGATCGAGCCCCACGTTGGGCTCCCTGCTCCGCTGGAAGTCTGCTTCTCCCTCTCCCACTCCCCCTGCTTGTGTTCCCTCTCTCGCTGTGTCTCTCTCTGTCAAATAAAATCTTAAAAAAAAAAAAAAAAGACCCCAATGGAAAGATTTCTTCCTCTGTGAAGTTTTTTGATTATCCCCAGTAGAGTTGACCCTCTTGCACCAGCCCTGTGCTTTGAACTCATTTTTTAATTTAGTAGCTACAATATTCATCTATGTGTCTGTCTTCTCTGCTACACTTTGAACTCCTTAATTCTTTTTTTTCCCTCCCCTCGCACCCCCCCCCCCAGTGCTCTGCCTAATGTTTGGCTAATAATAGGTGCTCAACTCCCATTGAACAACTGAATAGATGAAAGCTTCTATAAGGCACTGTGCCTGAAGGCCATAGCATTTGTGAAATTGCTTACAAGAGATATGAGGAACCAGACCCCTTGTAATAAAGATATCATTTGTTAAATTCTACCCTATGGAAAATGGTTATATAGGTAGGTTCCAACTGTGTTCCAATTCACAGCCTGTATTCCTTGTCATATCTAAGTGATTATTTGGCAGCTGTCTGTATTTCTATATCCCAAGTATCTTTTCAAATGGATTCTGAATCTGGAAATGGTGTTGGACCTTGGCTGGATAGAATTCAGCTTTAAAAATACATATACTCATCTAGAATGCCTTCTTGCTTTGTTAGACTGTGAGCTTTTGAAGAAGGAAATGATTATGGGGTTGGGGATGGGCAAAGGGAAAGCTGGCCATCTTTCTGAACAGGGAATGAGGAGGAGTGAATTGGTTTCCTAGGAGATAAGGATTTTCTTTATTTGAAGTCTTTCTACAGAACGATTTCTGTACTGGTGTCTTCTCCTTAGTCATAAGGAGTTCACCATCAGAGATGCAGCTCAGAATTGCTTTCAATCAGCAGCTGCCAAAGGTGAGCTTAACCTTCTTGGTCCTTACTTTCTCTACAGGAGACTAATAAAGGCAACTAATAATACAATTGCAATGGACACTTGAGTTACTTGATCACTAGGACAGGAACCTTTCACATTAAATCTGCTGGTAGATCACAAGCTCATCCCCCCTCCATATAATTTCTAAAACAGTTGCCCCACATACTGCCTTCTGAGCCACGTTCTCCCACCAGGTTTTCTCAGATTCCTTGAAAGGAAGGATGCACAATAATCTGTTAGCTCAAGGACTTTAATATCAGTAGCATCTCCCTTCCAAGGAGTCTCTTGGCTTCAGAGGAATTAAAAGGAACCTCTTAACCAAAAAGAGATTGTGACTCTACCTTCCTGTGTACCTGTCATCAGGCAGAGTCAAATTCCTTTGTATACAGCTTTTATTTGTCTTAGTTAGTTGGAGGTAACTGAGTCTTAGGTAAAGCCATGCAGAAGCTAGAATCTACCCTAGCCCCTATTTTAGCATTTTCCCCACCTCCAGTGATGACTACTCTTCTCCAACGTCAAAGAAAGATTATACAGACACCATTAAAGGACTGCACTGCAGTAAACATGTTTCTAAGTGCTTGTTCAGCTCACATCTCTCTGCTTTGAGGACTGTCACTCTCTCTCTCCCTTACGTGGGGCCCCACCACTCACCTGAGTTCTGTAAGTACCTGAGCTTCTGGTATCTGTTGATTCAATTAAGGCGGATTTCTAACTTGAGCTGAGCTAGGTAATTCTCCCTCCCCATGAGTTTGAGACCAAGAAATGCTAGTTTCTAGCTGAGCTGGCTCTGTGAATGGAGTAGATACCAAGTCAAGCATTGTCTAGTAGCCATGCAGGTGGTTGGGGGAGACAGACTGACAGACAGACTGAGAGAGAGAGGCTGAAGAAAGGTGGGAACGTTTAGTGCCGTTTATACAGATCCGTCAGTGAATAAAGTTTGTTGTTCCAGTCACTGGTATTTTGTTTCAGAGTCACACTGAAACTGTGAAGATAGAGGGGGTGCTCGAAGGGAAAAGGATTGTGGTTAGTACAAACGTTGCCCAACTCTTCCTCTTCATTGTTTGGACCTTGGAAGAAGAAACCAGAACTTGGCAGTTTCCACCATAGGAAAACAACAGCTTGAGCAGGAGAGCTGTATGGTGTCTGGAGCCCTTGTGTAGAAAATTTTGTAAGGAAGCTGCACATTTAGTTACCCTGCGAGCCCTGACCTCCTTAACCTGGAAAGCATGAAATCTGCCTGCAGGGCCTGCTCAGGTTCAAGTGGAGGTATTTATGGTGCAGCACTTGCCATGGAAATGACTATTTCCTGCAAATATGGCCGATTTCTGCAGTGTTCCCAGCCAAGAGGAACCATGAACTTTCTTCCTGTGCTTTCGAGCCTTCCCCTGGCCTATCCTCTCTGCTTACTTCCGGTACTTACTGCCCCCTCTGCTTCCTCTGGTCTCCCAGGAGATCAAGACCACAATGTTAGTTATTTTTGTTCTTCACCGTGAAAGCTGTGTCGGATCTGGAGCCACTAGAAGCGTATTATCAAGGACTACTCAGCACAGTACATGTGCCCTGAGGCTCCGGTCAGGTGTGGCCCCAGGACCACGATCCTGTTGCGCAAGCGTGCAGGCCTTCGGACTACGGCGCTTTTACTCCATGCTGGTTCCCTCTGCCTCCAAACTGCCATCCTGAGTCCATATTCAGTATTCCCTCGGGCTGCCTTTGCCTAGCATCCAGCTTCCTTCCTGGCCTTCTTGCTTGCCCCTCTCTTCTCTCTTCCCTTTTCCTGGATGCATGGTGATCAGGGAGAGCTGTCTGTCCACAATTTGCCTCCTCCAGAGCAGGAACTTCATGAGGGGAGCAGTATAGTTGCCCTGCTCAGCGACATCTCAAGGGTGGGACAGAGAGGAGCAGAACTTGACAGTATGACCAGGGGCACCAAAGACCTCAACTATGGGTTGTATTAGGGAAAGAATACTGAGGGGCGCCTGGGTGACTCAGTCGGTTAAGCGGCTGCCTTCGGCTCAGGTCGTGATCCTGGGATCCTGGGATCGAGCCCTACATCGGGCTCCCTGCTCAGCGAGGAGCCAGCTTCTCCCTCTCCCTCTGCCTGCCACTCTACCTACTTGTGCTTTCTCTCTCTCTGTCAAATAAATAAATAAAATCTTAAAAAAAAAAAAAAAAAGAATACTGAGACAGAACAACATGTAGCAATAGCTTTGGAGTCAGGATTCTGGTCTTTCAGTGATGCTGGGGGTAGGCATTGACAAAGAATTCAGGAAAGCTAAGAATATTGGTGTATTTTGTTAATTCCAGAGAATAAACAGGGTAGAAGTTATGCTAATTTTAGTAATTTATGAGAATGACTTACCCTTTATAACTAATTACTGCGTTACTGTAACTATTATGCACATCATTAATAGGTGTCAGACTAATTTTAAGTTTTATTTGATCACAGTGCTAAATCCCTCACATGCATATTCAGTCTTTGTGCGTGACATTGGCTTTTGCTCACAACTTTCAATAATTAGAAGCACTATTGGAGATTGGATTAGGACAGATCATGTGCATATGATAAAACCATTATTTATTGATTTAACAATGTTGCTATATTTCAAAATGATATGGGTACAATTACTACATGCGCTCCTAGATTTCATTGAAAAGATCGGGCTTGACCCCCATTCCATTCTATTCCATTCCATTCTTCTGAAGCTACACTGTCCACTAGGGACATGTGGCTATTTAAAGTACTTAAATCAATTCCTTTGATATACACATTTCAAGAGGTCAGTAGCCATCTGTGGCTGGTGGCTAGTTACTGAACAGTGAACATATGGAGCATTTCCATCAGTGTAGAAAGTTCTGTTGGGCATGTGGCCAGAACCTTGGTGGTGGTGAAAGTTAGTCCATCTAGCTTTGGCAGCCTGTCTCTCATGAAATGACTAGGTCAGCGGGCTCTGAATTTTCTGCATAGAGCCAGGAATCAGGGAACCTCAGGGCCCCAGCTGTGGGGGGAAGGCAGTGAGTATAGCAGTGACAGAGAGGAATAGATTCTCTCTCAAGAAAGCCGCAATAGCATGTCAGGGAGCTCAGACAGGTAGTAGGGAGGAGCTATCTCAGGCCGTGTGGATCCCATCACTGCTCACCGGGAGCAAGTTGCTATTCTTTCCTGTTGCCTTGTTCAGTGGGATACAGAGAAGTCACATCCAAATTAGCTCAATTTATTGGTTTACAGTGGTTGGAGTATTGTTCAATAAACAATTTGCAGAGTGAATGAATGACATAACAGAGAGCAGATTTCTATAATATCACAACTTTCATGCATACAGAGATTTACAGTTTATATACCTCTTCAATGCAGTTTTTCATTTGATCCTTATATCCATTTAAAGTAAGAAACCTATTCTCTTTCTTTTGCTGATGAGAAAGAGTCAGGGCTCAGGGAGGTTTTTTCTTTTTGTTTTTGTTTTTAAGTAGGCTCCACACCCAGAATGGAGCCCAACATGGGGCTTGAACTCAACAACCCTGAGACTGAGTCCTGAACTGAGATCAAGAGCCAGATGCTTAATTGACTGAGCCACCCAAGCGCCCCAGGGCTCAGAGAGTTTAAGACATTTACTCAGGATCGCCCAGCTAGCAAGTGGCAGAATTGTGACACAAATTCAGGGTTTACGACTCTAAATGACATGTTCTGTTCCATTGCATGGCCTCTTCGTGCCTTTTTAATAAGCGTATTTCCAGCAGCATACTGCTGATGTGGTAAGATTCAAGGATGCCTTTGACACTTAGGGTTTCCCAGGGACCAGTTGATTCGACTTTGATAGGTTTTTTAGGTTGTTGGCATGAGGCATGGTTTTTATTGTTCACATTTGCCCGAATCCATGCTTTCAGGCTTTCATAGAGAGACTGCCTGGCGTTCTGAAGCCATGACTTTCACACTGTGTCCCCCCAATTCCAGTAGTTTCATGGAGGGACTGCAGAGGCTGCCATGGGGGTGGGGCTCAGTGGGGAGGCCTTGGGTTTGGGCTCTAGGCTGTTCAGGGCTGATATGCTTTCAACTATTTTTATATTTTTGACATTCCACAAAAAAAATTTCACTTGAAAAAGGTTCTTTTGCTAACGATTAGAAAAAAATCACTGTTCTAAAGGATTTTTGTGGCAGCTTGCTTCCTGTGACAAGAAAGTGGGGCAAGCTGAACTCTCTGCCCAGGCATCATCCAGGAACAGGATTCATCTGTAGACCAACACTTTCTTTCTAGTTACAAACACCCCCTAGAAGTTCAGAGTCTCCCGTACCCTATGGAGCCAGCCCTCAGGCAGGACCAGGGACAGAGGGCCCCTGCCTTGGGACCAGAGAGCCTGTCTTTTGACAGAGCTGCCCTATTGTCTTACTCTGCCACTTGGCTCTCATTCTCTTCTCAGGCAGGAGTCCTCCTCCCCACCGGAGCCCACAGCACCTGCCACATCCTCTGTGACTTGACACTGGTCCTAAGCTACCAGCTTCACCTCAGTGACCACCAATCCGGGCCTCATCTTGCTTGCTGGGTTCTGTTGTCGCTCACGGAGTTGCAAAGCCAGGAACTTTCAAGAAGGTTGGAGAATTCCCTGACCGCAGCTTTTGGATTCCTTGTCCCTCCCTTGAATGTGAATACACTAAAACGGATTGACTAAGCCTGGATTTTTACATTATAATTCTGTCCCCGCCTAACATTTACGCTATAATTAATCTGAAAGCTCTTAATGTTTTCATTGATAGATCTGAATAAGCATGATGCTGTAGTCAGCACAAAAAAGGGAAAATGAGGTGTGTCATGTGGGAACTGGAAAATCAGGTTAACTTGTGAGAGTAAAAGTAAAAAAAAAAAAAATCCAACAGTAGTGGATGAGATCAGCCATTTTTAAAATTGATACATCTTGAGGAATAATCAAGAGATTGGGGCTTAGAGGGCCATACCAGTGTGGTAATACTGTAGTATAGAGAGCAAGATGATGAAGGCAAGGTTTCAGCAAGATGAAATGGTACCACAACCTTTCTTCCAGTTTTATTGAGAAATAATTGACCTGTAATACTGGATAACTTTAAAGCATACAGCATGATGGTTTGATATGCACATATTATGAAATGATTACCACAGTATGGTTCAGCTGACATCTATCTTCTCATACAGATAAAACAGTAAAAAGAAAAAAGAAAGAAAAAAGGAAAAAAAAATTCTCCTTGTGATGCAAACTCTTAGGATTTACTCTCTTCACCTCATTGTTTGTCTATACAGACTAGAACTTCTTTATCCATTTATTCATCAATGCACACTTAGATTATATCCATGTCCTATCTATTGTAAATAATGCTACTATGAACATGGGGGATGCAGTGTTTTCATTTCCTTTGCATGTATTCCCAGAAGTGGGATTGCTGTATCATATGGTATTTCTATCTTTAATTTCTTGAGGTTCTTCCTTACTATTTTCCATGGTGGCTATATCAATTTATATTCTCACCGACAGTGCACATCCATGCCAACATTTGTGATCTCTTGTCTTTTTGATGATGGCCATTCTAACAGGCATGTGGTGATATCTCACTGTGGCTTTAATTTGCATTTCCCTGATGACTGGTGATGTTGAGCATCTTTTCACGTATCTGTTGGTCTTTTTGTATATCTTCTTTAGAGAAATGTCTATTCAGGTCTTTGCCCATTTTTAACTGGGTTGCTTTTTTGCTCTTGAGTTGTATGAATTCTTTACATATTTTAGATATTAAGATTTTAAGATATTAAGCCATCTCATATATGGGTATGGCCTTATCAGATTTAGGATTTGCAAATATTTTTTCCCATTCTGTAGGCTGTCTTTTCACCCTGTTGATGGTCTCTTTTGCTGTGTAGAAACTTTTTAGTTTGACGTAGTCCCACTTGTTTATTTTTTCTTTTGTTGCTTGTGCTTTAGTTAGTCATATCCAAAAAGGCATTACCAAGGCCCCTGTCAAGGAGCTTTGTTCCTATGTTTTTTTCTAGGAGTTTTATGGTTTCAGATGTTTTATTTAAGTCTTTAATCCATTTTGAGTTAATTTTTGTGAGTGGCAGAAGATATGGGTCCAGTTGCATTCTTTTACATGTGAATACTCAAACATCCCAGCACTATTTATTGAGAAGACTGTCTTTTCTTCATTGAGTATTCCTGGCTCTCTTGTCAAATATTAGTTGACTGTTTATATTTGGGTTTATTTCTGATTTCTTGATTCTGTTCCATTGGTCTATTTGTATGTTTTTATTTGCCAGTACTATACTGTTTTGATGACTATAGTTTTATAGTAAAGCTTGAAATCTGGAAGTGTGGTGCCTCCTGCTTTGTTCTTCTTTTTCAGAATTTCTTTGGCTATTTGGGGGTCTTTTATGGTTCTGTATAAATTTTAGAAGGTTTTTTTGTTTTGTTTTTGTCAAAAATGCCATTGGGATTTTGATAGAGATTTCATTAAATCTATAAATGGCTCTTGGTATTATTGATATTTTAACAATATTTATTCTTCCAATTCATGAATATAGGATACCTTTCCATTTATCTGTGCCTTTTTTGATTTTTTTTTTTAAGTCAACATTTTACCATTTTCAGAGTAGAGATCTTGGATCTTTTTATGTAAATTTATTCCTAAATATTTTATTGCTTTTGATGCTGTTGTGAATGGGATAGATTTTTAAATTTCTTTTTCAGAAAATTCATTGTTAGTGTATAGAAGTGTTACTGATTTTTGTATGTTAATTTTGTGTTCTATAACTTTATAAATTCATTGACTAGATCTACCATTTTTTTGTTGTTGTTGAGGTTTTCTATACATAAAATCATGTCACATGCAAATAGAGACAATTTTACTTCTTCCTTTCCAATTCTGATACCTTCTATTTATTTTTCTTGCCTAATTGCTCTAGCCAGGATTTCTAGTACTCTGTTGAATATGAGTGGGGAGAGTGGGCACCCTTGTCTTGTTACTAATCTTAGAAGAAAAGCTTTCAGTCTTTTACCACTGAGTATAATGTTAGTTGTGGGCTTCTCATATATGGCTTTTATTATGTTGAGATATATTCCTTTGTTACCTAATATGTTAAGAGTTTTAATTATGAATGGATGTTGGATTTTTGTCAGATACTTTTTCTGCATCTATTGAGATGGTCATATGGTTATTTTCTTTTATTCTACTAATGTGATGTGTCACATTGATTGATTTGTGTATGTTGAACCATCTTGCATCCCAGGGATAAATCCCACTTGATCATGATGAATGATCCTTTTAATGTGCTGCCAAATTCAGTTTGCTAGTATTTTATTGAGAATTTTTGCATCTATATTCATTGGGGATATTTGCCTGTAGGTTTCTTTTCCAGTAGCATTCTTTTCTGCTTTTGGTATCAGGATAATACACATTTCATAAAATAAGTTTGGGAGTGTTTCCTCCTGTTTGACTTTTTGGAAGAGTATGTGAAGAATTGGTGTTAATTCTTCTTTAAATATTTGGTAAAACTGGGGTGCCTGGATGGCTCAGTGGGTTAAGCATCCAAATCTTGGTTTCAGCTCAGGTCGGGTCATGAGATTGAGCCCTGTGTCAGGCTCCATGGTCAGTACAGAGTCTGCTTGAAATTCTCCCCCTCTCCCAGTGCCCCTCCCCCCACTTGCATGCTTTCTGTCTCAGATAAATAAATAAATAGATAAATAAATAAAATCTTTAAAAACAAACAACAAACAAATAAATATTTAGTAAAATTTACAGTGAAGTCATCTGGTCTTGGGCTTTTCTTTGTTGGGAGATTTTTTATTACTGATTCAATCTCCTTACTAAAAATTGGTTTATTTTTATTTCTTCCTGGTTCAGTCTTGGTGTTACCACAATGTTCAAAAGTGCAACCCAAATCATTCCAGGAAACAAATGAACAACTAAATTATATTTTACAGTAGTGACAAGTCAGAGCTCTAAACTGACAAATGGTTGCCCTGTTTGGGTATATATTTTGTATGTTGGGAGGGGGACAAAAACCTACAGAGGGATTTTAAGTCTCCAACACTGTCCAAAGAATCTAGAATCTAGACACTGGATCTCTAGGGCATAGAAACATTTTAGTCATTCGGAGAGGTGGACTCTCTGGATGAATAGTAAAAGTTTATCTGGCTTTCCTAGAGCCTAGGTGATGTGTTTGACTTTTTGGCCACAAGGTAAAGAGGAGACAGTCATGGTTTACTTCAACCAATGGGATTTGTTATAAGATTTTGGGAGAACTGGTAGGTGGTTTATACTCAGGACTCCAAAATGACTCTCAATGGCTGGAGGCCTCTCACTCCATTAGTTTTCCAGGTTGGTTAGCTTGGTTCTTCTGGCTTTGTTTCTTTCTCTACCTGCACATATTATATACTTGCAAACTAACAAAATTTCCATTTTTTCCCTACATCATCGCTTCTAGAAAAACATTGTTTCTTATGTCCTAAGACTTTTCCTTATTTTTTCTCTCTCTCCATATATGTTATATTTAAAATCTCAAAGGAAAATGATCTTAGTTGCCATCTAATACAGGGACACCTCCTAGACTTCTAGATGATGGTCCATCTCTGTAGTCTCAAGTGTAACAAAGAATAGAAATATATTGATAGGAAAAATTTCAAAAAGTAAGACCTCAGAGGCTTTTTTGAAGGGTAGTAAAATTGGCAGGCACCTAGTAGAATCTGATCAGTATAGTGATTGTTCCACACACCTGTCCTACTATCTTTGTTCTGATTCATATTCATCAAGTAGCTTAAGGTTTATTAATTTAATCTACTAGATGCTCTGTCACTAAGGTTTTCTAGCTAGTGGACATACATACTTTAATTGCTAAAAAGTGTTCCAAATTTATTTATTGATTGATTTGAGAGAGACAGAAAGAGAGAGAGAGTCAATGAGCAAGTGAGCACAGGGGGAAGGGCAGAGAGAGAGGGAAAGAGAGAATCTTAAGCAGGTACCACACCTAGCATGGAGTCTGATGTGGGGCTCAATCTCATGACCCTGAGATCATGACCTGAGCCGAAATCGGGAGTTGGACACTTACCCCATTGAGCCACCCAGGCACCCCAGAAGGGTCCCAAATCTAAATTAATGAATTGAGTTTTTGGTGTATGTGATGGTTATTTTAATGTGTCAACTTGGCTGGGCCTTGGTGCCCAGATATTTGATCAAATATTGTTCTGGATGTTTCTACAGTGGTGTTTTGGATGAGATTTACATTTAAATTGGTGGACTTTGAGTGAAGTGGATTGCCCTTATAATGTGGGTGGGCCTCATCTAATCAGATGAAGTCCTCACTAGACCAAAAGACTGACCTTTCCCCAAGCAAGGAGTTCTACAAGCACACAGCCTTTGGACTTGAACTGCAATATTGGCTCTTCCCTGGGTCTCCAGACTGACAACCCACTCTGCAGATTGTTTCCATAATCACATAAGCCAATTCCTTAAAATAAATCTGTTTAGATACACATCCTCTTGATTCTGTTTCTCTGGAGAACTCTTATTAATGCAGCTTATGTCAAGTCTCTTGTGAGTTTATTTAGCATGGGTCAGTTTTCTTAAGTTCATTCTACTTTAGGGGCTCTAAAAACTCACATTTATCAAGTAGTTGTCATCTTTAGTTAAAAGCTTTCATCTTCTTGCTCTCTAACTAAATTCATCTCTTTTTGAGACATTCAGTGATTTATTTAACGCTTATTGAAATTTCTTGAGATTCTTAGATTTAAGTTTCCATAGCATTGTAAAGTGAGATTCACACTCCCCAAATAGATTTTAAGGGACTGAGGGACATCATGGCTCCAAGTATTAGCCAAGTTTGAACCCAGAGGGTTATTATATGTTGGAAATGGGTGGCAAAACACCAGGTGGACAGGGGACTGATGTCTCTAAAATTTTGGTTATTCTAACCCTTTCCTCTTGTTGCTTTAACAAATGACCACAGAGTTAGTGGCTTAGAATAACACAAATTTATTATCTTACAGTTCTGAAGGTCAGAAGTCTGAAATGGGTCTCATGGGTTTAAAATCAAGGTGTCAGCAGGGCTTCATTCTTTCTAGAGGCTCCAGAGGAGAATCCCTTGCCTTGCCTTTTCCAGCTTCTGTAAGCTGCCCATGTTCCTCGGCTCAGGGCCTCTTTCTAGCTAGCAATTGCATCACTAAGACCTACACTTCCATTGTCACATTTACTTCTCTAATTCTGGCTCTCCAGCCTCTCTCTTTCACCTATAAGGACCTTGGTGATTACATTGGCCTATCCAGAATAATCTCTCCATCTTAGGATCCTTAACTTTGTCACATTTGCAAGGTTCCTTTTGTATATAAGATAATATATTAGCAGGTTCTTGAGATTAGAATGTAGACTTTTGGGTGCAGGCATTATTCTGTCTGCCAGTTACATCATTTTCTGATTACATATTTTTAATAAGCATTTAGTGTGGCTGGACCCTAAAAATTGAAAATAAAGAAAATAGAGTCATTTTGAGTTACATTTAAAATCAATACATAACTTACAATAAAGGTACGGAGAATCAACTGAAATGGATGGGATTACTTGTAGGCAAACAAGCCTTCACTGTAACCTCCTTAATGTGAGAATTAAATGTAGGATTAAATCAAATTAAAGAAACAGGAAAATAACTTAGGTACATATTGGCAGTACTAACTAAACAAACAAAAGGAAAGACACTCAGATACTGGACTTTGATTGTTTCAGTTCTGTGGTAAGTAAGTCCTTAAAGGGAGAATGAGCCAGGGTTTCAGTTTTTATATTTCAAGAACACAAGGCTCATTGGCAAGTCCATCCCTATGGTAAGATTGTATATCAGGCTAAGGACTTTGGTCAGTGAATCCTAAACTGTATCTGCAGGGTAATATTGTTTCATGAGATACTGATAATTATTTTATAAAAACAAGAGTCAAATTTATTCTAGAAAATTTGCCTATATGAACCCTTGTAGATTCATAATTCACATCTGCAGACCAAAGGAAACGTAAAGTTATGAAAGCTGCTTTACTTGGTTTAATTTAGAGTTTCTCAACTTCACTTGATTACTGAACCTTTTGTTGTTGAAAGATCTAAGTGTCTCACAGCACATAACACATTTTGGGAAAAGATGCATTAAAGATTTGATTTATCTACTTCCTATCATTTTGAGTCTGTGCTCACAAAACCACCTTTTGATTTCTGTGTGGTTGGACCACTAGAAAAAAAAAATGCTTTGATCAGGCCAACGTGATATTTATTGTGCGTGTGGTGTTGTCTTCCTCACTGTAAATCAACACACCAGCATTTCATGTTTACTTTTGTCTCATGTGCCTTTTAGTTAGTTAGCGTGAGTCATTGGCTTTTACATCCAAACTTCCATTTAATTTCAAATGCCTGTCTACTCACCAATATCTAAAGAGGAATGGTAGCCAGGACTTTATCTACTACTAGAATGAAGGGTGGGAAATAATAATGAGTTCTGGACTCCACAAATACTTTTCCTGTGGCCTGACTTCATGGGAATTGCCTGGACTGCTTAGGGAGATGAGTGGATCTCAAAGCCAAACATCAAAACGAAGGCCTAAGATTACCACATATTTCTGTCCTCAGGCAATCAGTTTATTTTTTTTCTTCCTAATAACTAATAGGATAATAGCATTAATCTATTATATATGGTTACTATAAAGTGTATTCATACTACTTCTCATAAAATGATCCTTCGAAGCTTGGAGAGAATACAGGGTTAGGGAGGGCCAAAAGTAGATCAAAAACAGCAGGTAGTTTAATTTTAAAACTCAGCCTGTGACACAAAGATCTTTTATAAGAGTGAGTTAATGTTAGGGCCATTAGGCTTTCCTCTTAATGCACTCAGCTGTAGCTAGACTCTAATAGATATTGTGATTTGTACTAAAATCCTGAACAACTCAGAAAAGAAAGAAAGCTTCGAGAAAGTTCAGATAGGAGTAATCAAGTATTAGATTACAAAGTCCTGGAGAAAGATGAAAGATCCAGAGTAATTTAGCCTTTTTAGAAAATAATATAATTATCATCATAGAAATAAATAATACATACATAATTCATTAAAAACTAAGACATTTAAAATCTTTTTTTTTTTTTTTTTTTTAGAGAGAGAGAGCAAGGGAGAGGAAGAGGGAGAGATAGAATCCCAAGCAGACTCCCTGCTGAGCATGGAGCCCCACACAGGGCTCGATTGATCTCACGACCCTGAGATCATGACCTGAGCTGAAATCAAGAGCTGGATGCCCAACCGACTGAGGCACCCAAGAGCCCCCCAAACCTGAGATGTTTTGTTCATGGTAAATAAGACCTTGGAATAGCCTTGCAGTTTCCATTTTTGCTATCATTCCTCCTTTGAGTCCTGAATTTACTCAAGCAGAGTATTTCCCTCTTCACAGTACTGTGCGTCCAGATTCTGCCTCCCCAAGCCTCTCCATCTTCCAGTTACCACCTTATGAGGGTAAGTCTGCAGATTCGTTCTTCATCTGCTTCCTAGGACCTGACATTTGAGAATTTTCCTTCTTACCAGTCTGTCCTGGCCTACACTTACAGCTCCTCTTTGTCTAATTCTTTGCTAAATTTTGTCCTAGCTCTCATCCAATGAGAAAGAAGGAGTTTCTACCTCCTCCCTTTGTTTTGGTGAAAGAGGAGGTTGAGCAGGAAATTCCACAGGGCACAGTCCTCAGTAAGACCAGGACTTATAGGAAAAAGAGAGAATGACACAATATCTAATTAGATCAATGAGAAAGCATATTTCCCTAAGAAACATTTTGTTAACATTTCCTATCTTTTGTGCATAAAAAAGTTCAATTTTAATGTTATACTAGTAAGATTTTTTCATTTTTATTTTAGAAAGAGTACGATTAAACACAAAGAATTCTACGTGTGATTTTAATAGTCCCAAATTATAATGTAAGTATTAAATATTAATATCAAGTTTTCACAAAATTTCAAAATTGTACAGTCAAATGATTCTAAATCAATACACATTTGGTGAAAAACATGCTGTGCTTTAAAATATTTTTTATTAGATTTATTTATTAGAGTGTTTTTTACCATGATCTAGACATAGATGGAAATTTAACCTTTGAAAATTCAGTTATTTTAGAGGTACAGCTTTGAAAGTTGAACTTTTCTTACTAATCTCAGAAATGACTATATAAATGGTTTTAGTGCCTACAATTCTCCTTTCTCCTCTCCAAATTAGAAAATGACTATGGCATCAAAGGCTACACTTAATTTCTTTGTTAAAAAGTTATTTTATTTTATTTTAATTTTTTACTGAGTACAGTTGACACACAATGTTACATTAGTTCAGGTGTACAACGTAGTGATGCAACAGCTCTATACATTAGGCTATGCCCACCAGAAGGCTGTACTCAATTTCTGAGCCCACCAGAAGGCTGT